>NC_091477.1:42191677-42515427 GCF_036971445.1 Narcine bancroftii
AGGAACATTTTTACTCCATGATTGGTGATATTTTTTCACCTAATTAAAACCTAAGGTTTTAGAAAATTGGAATTGTACTTTTGTTTCTTAGATATCAATCTCCTTTATCATTACTTGAAATCATAGAATGATACCTCACTGAAGAAGAGCAAATGACACATTCTACCTGCTATTTGATGGAATTCTACAATTAGCATAAATTATAAACAGAATTAAATCCCTAAATGATTGAATATTGCCTCACAAGTACAACCTGCAATGGACTGCAAATTTTACCACAAATATATACATCCAGATTTGAAAGTTATGATTAACTCTGCTTTGGACAGACAGGACAATCCAGATCATAAAAATTCATTTAACAGTGCCACATAGGTATAGGCCCTTCAGCCCATAATGTCTGTGCTACCCATGATGACAATTTAAAATGTACATCTGCCTGTACAAATCCTAGATCCCTGCACGTTCATGTATCTGCCTAAATGCCTCTCAAATATTGCTATTGTATCTGCTTCCACCACCACATTCTGGCTGAAACTCTCTGAATCTCAACCTTGCTTCTTAACTCTCCTTTAAACATTCCCCCTTTCACTTTAAAGATTTGCCCATTAAATTTTTATTTTTATATTTAGACATACAGCATGGTAACAGGCCATTTCGGCCAATTTACATCCAATTAACCTACACCCCTGATAAGTTTCAAATGGTGGGAGGAAACTGGAGCCCCCTGGGAAATCCCATGCAGACATATGGAGGACGTACAAACTCATTAAAGACAGCATGGGATTCAAACCCTGGTCCTGACCTCTGGTGCGGTAAAGGCATTGTTCTACTGCTATACCAATCATGGCACCCCAAAGTGTTTGATGCTCCCATCTTGGAAAAAGACTCTTGCTATCTACACTATCAAATAATTTATAATTCTGTCAGGTCATGCCTCGGCCTATAACGCTCCATAGAAAACAATTCAAGTAAGTCTGTTCAACCTAATACTCTCTAATCCAAGTAAATCCTTTCTGCTCCTTTCCAAAGCCTCAACATCGTTTCTGTAATATGGTTACCAGAGCTGCACATAATACTGTGAATGTGGCCTGAACAAATTACTATACAGCAACAACATGATTTCCTCAATTTTCTACTCAACACTACAACTGATGAAGGTGAGCATGCACCTTCATTACCCCCTTATTTACTGATGCTGTTGCTTTCAGCTGCTGTGGAGTTCAACTCTGTCTATCCATGCTCCTCAGGGGCCTTGCCATTTACTCTATACTTTCCTTCCTCACTTGGCTATAACATGGCACATTTGTCCAGGTTGAAGTCTACCTGCCATAACTCTACCCATGTTTCCTACTGATATATATCTTGCTGAATCCTTTGACAACTTTTCTCATCGCCAGAAATCCAGCAATTATTATGTCAACAGCAGACTTGCCATTCAGATCCACAATATTTTTCTTCATATCATTTAAATACAACACATAGAACAGAGGTTATGAATCTTTATCTTCGCTACATAAAGAACACTGCCTGACTTGCGGAGTTTCTCCAGCAATTTTATGTAAACTACATCATAGATTTGGCAGTCTGTCTTGTTTCACTTAGTTGGCAAATGTTCGGCACAGATATCATGGACCAAAGGCCCTGTTCCTGTGCTGTACACTTCTATGTTTTATGGGCTATGCATGTAATATTGCTGTCAATTGTGCCAATTAGTTACACCTCTTTCTATCAGTTTGAAACTGACTTCCAAAGATCTACAAGGTTACATGGCGTATTTGGAGCAGCGCACATTATTAGGGCTCGTAACTGTTGCTGTATCTCTAAATAATTACAAATTATTAAAAATACGGTACTTGGATACAGATCCCAAGAAAGATTGCAGCTTTGCTAATTTTTCTTAAAAACTTCCTCAATCTTTCCTAACATTGTCGCTGTCGAGGAATTCTAGGGTAAATCAGTCAATTGCTGACTAATGGTTCAGATACAAATTTCAGTTGCCCTTGAGGTCTGAGAGAGAAGGCTGATGGTTGTAGGCTGTGAATCAAAATATGAAGATTGATTCGCAAGCAAGAAACTGCTGAAATCAAGGCAGCAGATATCAAACTGGTGCATAGGTGCTGGGAGTGAGAGATCCAGAACAGTGTAGCGTCAAGATTTGAGTGGTGTGGTAAACCACTATTATGCCATGATTAACTGCTACCAGCTGGACAAGCCTCTCCAGACCGATATTGATGGTGCATCAAACACCAATGGTCACAGACCTCCTATCACAAAAAAAAACCATCACAACTGCCCTCTCTCTTCTAAAACTAATCTAATTATGAATGCAATCTGACAAGTTTCTAAGGATCCCCCATCTTCTGGTTAAAATGCAGAGGCATGAAATCAGACATTCATGGGTTTCCAAATCTCTCTAGAAAATTGCCCTCAATCTTTAATGTCACAGGAAATATTTTCTAGATCAAAATTAGGAGAATTACCAGACAAAATATTTTCAGGAGACTGGAGTGCAGCGTTGATGAACCTGTGAGAGTGAATAGATTGCTGAAGAGTGAGTGGAGGAATACAATTACTTGGAGAGGACTGAATAGCCTTACTAGAGAATTATGAGATGGAAACAGATCTTTCGCTCTCCTGTCAGTGTCAATCAACTCCACGACACGAATCCCAATTTTAATTAACTCCATTATTCTCCTCACCCTCAGATTCTACCACTCACCTCTGCATGAGGGGCAGTTTCCAGTGGCCAATTAACTTACCAACATGCACCTCTCTGTTGGAAGGTGGGAGGAAAACCCAGAGAAGCCGAACCTGGTCACAGGAAGAATGTACAAACTCCACACCCGGGGTCAGGATTGAACCCAGGTCTCTGGAGTTGTGAGGAAGCGGCTCCACCCGTCGATGCCACAATGTCACTCCGATTGTGAGAAATAAACACAAGATGAGGATTAACGTGGGCCAATTTTCAAAAACTTAAAGGAGAAAAGAAAGACAAAAAGATAGAATTTTAGAAGCTGAAAGTGAAGGTGCCAAGGATGAGGTGATTAAAATGAGGGTGCTCAATTGCTTGAAATAGAAGAACAAAACACCACAAATGTTTATACTGCTCAAGGAGGCTGCAGGCCCACACAGCAATAAATAACTTTGAAAAATAGGTTGACAGTTATAAAACTGATGTGCTGCTCAACTTGAAACATGGGCAAATAGAATTTCAAGAAGGTGGGAAGCGTGGTTGTGGATAAGTTTGTAGAGGATGGGAAGCCAGACCTTAGGTTTGCTAATTGTTGCTGAACAAATACATGCTGAAACTCCATATGCACAAAGGGCACCAACTGCATCAATGCTTCCACTTTCTTAATCAATTAATTCAATAAATGTAATTAAACTCAATTTGCCTTTAACAAATCCATGAACGTTTTCGCATCTTTTTTCATGCCAATTAATTTGTCCTTAACAATTAAATCTTAAATTCAACTGTACTATTTATTTCGTCCGAGGGTGTCAGTATAATTAGTGAGTGAAGTATTTACAGTGTATTCTATCTCTCATTGTCTTTGAGAAGATGACCATCTTCTTCGATTGCTTTAATCAGTGAAGTCTCTGATAATTCTGATAAATTCCATTTTATTACTATACCATTCAAATTTGAAATTGTATAGCTCTCTATTTGAATTCTATATGCAGAACAATTTACCTGGATTCTACTAATCCCCTTCATTGTCTTAAAAATGACAGTCTTAAGAAATTAAAAATAATAACTTCAGGTTACTTAAGTTACATTCTTTATTTATATTACTAATACGTGGCTTCATCAGCAATGATGAGTCACTCTACAGTGAAGAGGCGGAAAATCTCGTGACATGGTGCAAGAATAACAACCTGAATCTCAGCGAGGACAAGAAGGAGCTGATGGAGGATTTCAGGAAGACCAGGAAGGTCCATCCTTGACTACAAATCACTAACTCGACATGGAGAGAGTAGAGAGCACCAAGTTCGTTGGAGTCCAGCTAACAAATGACTTATCATGGACCCACAACATCTCATTTGTCTGGAAGGCGCAACAGCGACTGCATTTGCTGAGAAGACTGAAGTGGGAAAAACTGCCAGGAACTATCATGTCAACCTTCTACAGCAGCTTTATTGTGAACATCCTGCATCACATTGTGGTACTGTTGCTGTAGAGAATTGGATTGGAGGTTAATTCACAGGACCACAAGAATGACAGAAGGAATCACTGGGGTCTCCCTCCACCTCATCGACGTGATCTACTGATAGTGTTGTCTGAAGAGGGTGGACAAAATTGTTGAGGACCCATTCCACCCTACACACAGCACCTTTCAACTCTTCTCATCGAAAGAGATGCAAGAGGATCAGAGCCAGCACCACCAGACTGAGGAACAGCTTCTTCCCATGGACAGTGAGAATGGAGAATGACCAAAGGAACACTGACTAACCATCTGAGACTCCAATGTTTAATGAGCAACATTTATTTAATTATCTTTTAAATATGTGTCCAGCGCACTTATTGTTTGTATGTGCGGTGTGCAGGGGTAGGTCATTCGGCCCTTTGAGCCTGCTCCACCATTCAATGAGATCATGGCTGATCTTAAAGTTCAGTACCCCGTCCCCGCCTTCTCTCCGTAACCCCTAATTCCCTTATACTGAAGAAATATATCTAATTCCCTCTTAAATATATTCAACGAACCTGCGTCTACTGCTCTCTGTGGCAATGAATTCCACAGATTCACCACCCTCTGGGTAAAGAAATTCCTCCTCATCTCGGTTCTAAATGGTTTGCCTATTATCCTCAAACCATGGCCCCGGGTTCTGGACTCCCCCCTACCAATGGAAACATCCCTTCCGCATCCATTCTGTCCAGTCCTGCCAGAATTTTATATGTCTCTATGAGATCCCCTCTCAATCTTCTAAACTCCAGTGAGTAAAATCCCAAATCGCACAATCTTTCCTCATAAGTAATTCCTGCCATTCCAGGTATCAGCCTGGTGAATCGCCTCTGCACTCCATCCATTGCAAGAACATCCTTCCTCAGATAAGGCGACCAAAACTGCACACAATACTCCAGGTGTGGTCTCACCAAGGCTCTATACAGCTGCAGGAAGGTATCCTTATTCCTATACTCAAACCCTCTTGATATGAAGGCCAACATACCATTTGCCTTTTTAACCGCCTGGTGTACCTGCATGCTCGCCTTCAGTGACTGGTGCACAAGAACCCCTAGGTCTCTCTGCACTTCCCCATCTCCCAATCTATTGCCATTCAAATAGTAATCTGCCCTCCGGTTTGTATTACCAAAGTGGATAACCTCACATTTATCCACATTGTAGTGCATTTGCCATGTATCTGCCTAGTCCCCCAATTTATCTAAATCACACTGGAGCTTCCTGTCCCCCTCTTCAGTGCACACAACCCCTCCTAGCTTAGTGTCGTCTGCAAATTTGGAGATATTACATCCAATCCCCTCATCTAGATCATTAATGTAAATTGTGAACAGCTGGGGTCCCAGTACAGATCCCTGTGGCACCCCACTGGTCACCACCTGCCACTCAGAAAATGAGCTATTTATCCCAACTCTCTGACTTCTATCTGCCAGCTAGTTCTCAATCCACATCAATTCCTTGCCTCCAATCCCATTAGCCTTGATTTTGCATGCCAGTCATTTATGTGGGACCTTATCGAAGGCCTTTTGAAAGTCCAGGTACACCACATCCACTGGCTCTCCCCCATCTATTTTACCTGTCACCATCTCAAAGAATTCCAATAGATTTGTCAAGCACGATTTACCTTTTGTAAATCCATGTTGACTCTGTCCGATCCCTTCTCTGCTACTCATATGCTCCACTATTACATTCTTAATAATGGATTCCATCATTTTGCCCACTACTGATGTAAAGCTCACCAGCCTATAATTCCCTCCTTTTTCTCTACCCCCCTTTTTAAATAGTGGGGTAACATTAGCTACCCTCCAATCCATGGGTACTGATCCTGAGTCTATCGAGTTCTGGAAAATAATTCTTAAAGCATCTGCTATCTGAATGTCCACTTCTTTTAGTACCCTAGGATGTAGATTATCAGGCCCTTGGGATTTATCGGCCTTCAATTCCTTCAATTTCCCCAAGACCATGTCCTTAGAGATACTGATTTCTTTCAGCTCCTCCCTTGCATTAGTCTCTATGTTTCCCAACATCCTTGGGAGGTTATTTGTATCCTCTCTTGTGAAAATAGAACTAAAGTAAGAATTTAATTGGTCTGCCATTTCCTTATTCCCCATTATATATTCCCCTGATTCTGACTGCAAGGGACCTACTCTGGATTTCACCAATCTTTTCCTCTTGACATATCTATAAAAGCTTTTGCAGTCGGTTTTTATATTTGCCGCAAGCTTACTTTCGTAATTTATTTTTGCTCTCTTGATTAATCCCTTTGTCCTCCTTTGCTGCATCTTGAACTGTTCCCAGTCTTCGGGTTTGGTACTTTTTTTGGCCAATTGATATGCTCTCTCTTTGGACCTAATGCTGTCTCTAATTCCCCTTGTTATCCACGGTTGAGTCACCTTTTTTGGTTTATTTTTATGCCAAACCGGTATAAACGATTTCTGCAATTCTTCCATTAGATCTTTGAATGCTTTCCATTGTCTATCCACCATCAACACCCCCCCCCCCAATAAACACCACCCAATCAATCTTACTCAACTCCCATCTCATACCATCATAATTCCCTTTATTTAAATTCAGGACCTTAGTCTCGGTTTTAATTTCTTCACTCTCCACGTCGAGTGAGAATTCGATCATATTGTGATCGCTCCTACCCAAAGGGCCTTGTAGAACAAGATTGCTGATTAGCCCCTTTTCATTGCATAATACCCAGTCTAAAATGGCCTGCTCCCGAGTTGGTTCCTCGACATATTGGTCTAGATAACCGTCCCTTAAACATTCAAGGAATTCCTCCTCCTCAGTATTTTTACTAATTTGGCTAGTCCAATCTATATGTAAAGTAATATCACATGCAATTGAAAATTCTATTTGATGATGTGCTTTAAGTTCAAAGCAGGAGACATGAAGTACATTAATCTACCATTTGTGAACGATGCAGAGTTAGAAACCACAATTCAGACATAGAATCATACACTCTCTGAAAAAGATTGCTCTGCCTACAATACCCATACAGACCAAACCTGTCTATACTAATCACATTTACCATTGGGTATACCATGTCTTGGTAATTAAAGCTCTCATCCAGATGCTTCTTAAATGTTATGAGAGTACCTGCCACCATAACCTTCTTGATATTGATTCCAGATTGCAGTTGTCCTCTAAATGAAACAAAGATTCTTTCTCAGATTCTCTCAACCTCATACCCATGTCTCCTGGTTTTTGACACCTCTGCCACAGGTAAAAATTTCTTACTGTCTGCCATATCTATGCCTCTCATCATTTTGATGAGCCTTGTTAGACCCACTCTCAGTTTCCTCTGCTCCAAAAGAAGAAATAAGATATTTTGTGGTCAGTCATGGGCTGCTATCAAACAACACTTTCATTTTTTTCCACTCCCACTTATATTTTTCACATTTCTAAGAGCTCTGCCCTTGACCTCCCACTCTGTTCCAATAAAAGTAGAATACACATCCAATGTATATGTTGGCACTTTTCACCTTTTATCCACCTGGAAAACTCAACTAATGAATACTAAATTCAAGGACAGCATGAAAATTTGAGGACAAAGCTTCATTAAATATATAGGGATTCCTCAATTTACAAATGTTGATGTAAGAATTTTCATTATTAACATCATTAGCCCTTTGTGATACTAAAGTGAATAATACGTTTTTACTGGTGCACAGGAAAACATTGAACCAAAATGATGCACTTCACCCAATTTTGCTGATTAAAAATTTTCACTCAACAAGATATTTTCCACAAACATCTCCCCTTCATTAATTGAGAAAAGTCTGTTTTGCTTCCAGACCAGAGCTAAGTTGTGTTCCCTATTCACCCACTGGTCAGCTAGTCTCTTCCATCCCCCTTTGAATGGCATGGGTTTACAACAAGGAGGCTGTGAGGCAGAGCATTCTCTCTCATCCTTTTTCGGATAGCCAAGCTCACAAGTGAGAGAAGATAAACAAATAAGTGACTGTCTTTTATCTTCATACCTCTCTACCTTGGACCTATGCAAATTTGCAATCATTAAATTTACATATACTGCTTTCTGTTGGAGAGATTTCTTGCACCTGCCATTTTTTTCCCCATGAAGAATCGAAGAAATCCTCTCCTGAATGGCATGGCATTATTTCTATGCAACTATTCGTTACTGAAGACTCCTGCAACAGCCAGAAAGTTTTCTTTATCTACCATATTTATCTCTTGCATAATTCAAACAGCACTAGTTGAATAAAAACCTTCTATATGGAATGCAATACACAATTAATCAATGCAATTACTCCGCTTCATTTAACTACTGATGGTTTCATATTTTAGTGAATCAAAACTGCATTCCTTGACATTAAGATCTGTTTCTCTTTCTACAGATGCTAAATGATAATATTTTCTTTTTAAGGCACTAGAGAAACACTGTTTGTGACTGATATGGTTTTGCAAGTGATTTGAATAGCTGAAACAACTTTTCTTTTGCATCCTCCTCAGCCAATGAGAGGCTAAGATTTCATTTTTGATTTTTGTTGCATTTGCCAAAGGTAGAAGGTAATAATGCCAGGAATGAGCATGGCATGCAAGGATAAGTATAAGAATTCTTAAACAATGCCTTTGGATCAAGAAAATATTACACCAGCAGCTAATAGGTGAGGGAAATAGAAAATGGGAAGAAGAGTTTTAGAAGCATTAAGCTTTACTAACATGGAGAATGGGAAGCCAATGGAGAAGTCTTTATCTGGAACTAATATAAGGCAGATGAAGGATTCAACAGCAGATGCCCTGAGGCAGCAGCTGCACAAGATATATTCCAGAAGAAGCAACATCTATACCTTGGGTGGGGATAATGAGATCATAGGGGATGCTAAGATTCGATCTATGAAAAGGACCCTATTTTATGGATTCGGCCTTGCCAATAAAACCACGTGAGAACGGCAATTGTAAGGACACAAAAGGGCAATAAAGGAATTTGACAAATGAACGAGTAAGAGTGTGCAATTATTTATTTAGAGAGGAACAACTGCAAAACAGTATTTATTTTTAATGGTGAAAAACTAGTTAGTATTCCACAGATCTGAATGACTTCCTGCAGAGATAATAGGAAGTCAACAAAATCACAGAGAAGTTACAGAATGGAAAAAATTCATTTAGTTCCAAGTCCACACCTGCCTTATGCAAATGAAATAAACCTGGTGCCTTGCCATTGTCTTCACCCTAGAACCCCTTCAAATGTGTATCCTTTCTCAGTGCTATAAGAGAATTTCCCTTCAGTTCTACCATCAATAATGCACTACTGACCATAATCACTTACACTGGAAAAAAAAGCTTTTCTTGTACCTTCTTTGCATTTTCATTCTATTTCTTCTGGTTCCCAACCTTGTGCTCATATGTCCACAGCCTCCAATAAAGATAAATATCAGCATGAGGAATAATATCTTATCTTCCAACCTGCCAAGCAACAGCCTTCTTGCTCATAATTGGCCCGATGGCTAGAATACCCTATTGAGCCTCATTATTTTGAATGTGATCTCTGAAATTCTGTAAGCTGGTAAGTTTCTTATATGAATATATTTGTTTTTTTTCTGAATTAATTATATTCCATTTTATTATTAATATTGTGATGTTTTTCATTTATGAAGACAATTTGGAAACAGAACAAACTTCTAACGGCATGAGCTGAGTAAAGGCCATCAGAAGCATTCATGTTGAACAAGAAAATCTGCAGATGCTGGGCTCACATGCAAAATCCAGATAGGGCTTCCGTTCATGTGTCTGAGATCCAGTTGGCACTTTGTTGACGTTGCCAAGGACCTTTTGGTGCTGCTACTGACAAAGGCAAATAAAACTACCAATAAAGCATCCTTTACTGAATGTGATAAACTTACAACAAATGTCAGTGGCTGGTACAACGATGCATTAAAGGTCATCCCATATTATGCACTCATTTCTTAAAGGTACTCACTCACTGTTTCCCCTTAAAAATTAGGAAGTTATGAATTTCATCACAACAGTCTTTACCTTAGTTCTGTCATAAAGCTCTTTGTCCTTGTGCAACTGCTTTCACACCAAATTACATCCCATCATTTATCTTGCCTGTGCTTTACCTCTAAATACTCCATTTTTTTTTCCATGTTCAGCTGTCTATCTGGCATCTTTTACCTTTTTCTGCCATGTGTTTCTGATGTCCCATCCTTATTCCTCAACTCTGCTTCTCAGGACTCTCATCCATATCTGTGCCATTTCCTTTATATCCAGAGCAAGTAGAAGTCTCTCTTGTCACCTTCCAACAACCTCTATGTGTGGCAGATCATCCTCTGCAATATGAACAGCTACCCATGGACACATATTGCATCTCCTTCCTTTTTGCCAGCATTTGGTGATTATCCTCTCCTAAATATTCTAATTTTCTCTTCCATCTCTACTAACAGCCATTCCCCTTCCTAAAGCCCTCCCCTAGGCTACTTTAAGAGATTGAATGCCCATCAATTTGCCTCCTCCCTTCCTGTCTATTCCAATTACTCTTCCAATTTACTTGCAGTTCTTCCAATTTCATTTGCTCTCTCTGGTGCTTATATTGCAATTTCTTCATTGAAGAAACTATGGTCAAGTAAAGTGAGAGCCATGAACGATGCCACATTTCAGTCCATACATGTGATGGTGAGCTTCTGGTTGCTCTCATTTTAATTCTCCTGCCCTGACCTCTCTAAGTTAGGCTTGCGATGAAGATATGGAAGCCAAAGGACCAGCATGTTTTGGTTTTTGATCTAACTATTTCAGATAACTGCCCATTTTGGAACCTCTCTCTCTCTCTCTCTCTCTCTCTCTCTCTCCCTCTCTCTCTCTCCCTCTCTCTGCCTCTCTCTCCCTCTCCCTCTCCCTGCTGACCAATTGACAGAGGTATTCGTGGACATCTTCAACACCTCACTGCAGCATATCATTGTTCCCACATGGTTCAAGCCAGCCACTATCATCCTGGGACTCAAGAAGGCGACAATGACAGGCCTCAATGACTACTACCCTATGGCACTAGCCTCCACCATTATGAAATACTTAGACTGTCTGGTGAGGTAATCCATCAAAGCATACCTCCCAGAGAGACTGGCCCATTTCAATTTGCCTATACAAGGAACCATTCCACAGACAATGCTTTAGCCTTGTCCCTTCACTCTGTCCTGTCCCACTTAGAGAATGATGTCTCATATTCCAGGATGCTGTTCATTGACTTCGGCTTGGCATTTAATATGATCCTTCTCCGGAAGCTGATGGAGAAGATGTCCTCACTGGCACTCAACACCCCTCTCTGTAACTGGATTTTGGACTTCCTATTGGAACAACCACAGTCTGTCCAGGTTGGTAGCAGATTGTCAAGCACCACCATACTGAGCATATGTTAGGACTATGTGCTCAGCCTGCTCGTGTTCATGCTACTAACCCATGATAGTCTTGGCAGATCCAGCTCCAACAGTGTCATCAAGTTTCCTGATGACACAACAATAGTTGGTCTCATCAGCCACAATGATGAGTCAGATTACAGAGAAGAGGTGGAAAATCTCAAGGTATACAAGGAGGAGTCATGTGATGGAGTAATGGCCGGTAGGAGAATACCAGCCCTCCCCAGAAAAGAAGGAAAAAAGTGAAGAAAAAGCAAAGCCCCAGACATACAAATCACAACAAATAAAAAAATTAAGGTGTGGAGAAAATGGCACCGAAGAAAGAAAAGCCGAAAACAATGGGAAGAAAAGAAGGAAAGATGGCAGAAGAGAAAGTCAAAGGCCTTACCTGCACGAAAAAGCAGGGACCCAATGTGGAAAGAGGAGCCCGCTCCCCGAGGTTAGTGGAGACCCTGCAAGGTCATGATCCACCAACCGCGGGACTGCAAAAATGGCTCACAGAGCCAAACAGGGGTGCGCAACTGCGCATGCGCGAGGAATTGCACATGCGTGATGCGCACGTCAAGAAGAACATTAATGGGAGGGGGGACCAGCTGTGGAGTGAAACTGCTAGCCTGCCTTGCTGCTTTCAGGTGCCTTGGGAGAGTGCTCCAAGCCGGAGAATATACCTCCCCAAGGAGGGTCAGGTAAGTGCTCCTCAGGGTTGGGTTCTCCGCTTTCAGATGGCCACCCAAACAGCCACATTCGGATATTTTAGGTGGCTTTACATTTGGGTATTCTGGCCACCTGATAGCACCTTATGTGTTTTACTGTTTGCACTGACAATGGAATTTTCTTTCTTAATTTTTTCCCTGTTTAATTGGACATACTGAGGGGAGGGGGTGGAGGGATGGGTTCTCTTGATGTTTTGTATTTTGTATGGTTGTTGATTATTAAATATATTAAAATGAGAGAATATTACAAAAAAAGAGTTGCAGAGAGAATCACTGGAGTCTCTCTTCCTCCACCACCCCATGGACATATTTATCAATCTGAAAAATCATTGAGGACCCCTTCCACACCACAAATAGCTGCTTCCATTGGGAAAGAGAGACAGGCATATCAGAGCCAGCACCACCAGGTTGACAAACCTTCCCATGGGCAGAGAGAATTCTGAAGACCAAAGGAACTGCTCACACTAACCATCCAACAGTCACATAATTATGCAACTATAATTATTTATGTGTATGAAAAGTAGTCCTGCATTTATATTGTCTGCCTATATTTGATTTATGTCTGGTTGTGTGTCTGTGTGTTTTGCACCGAGGACAGGAGAAAGCTGCTTCGTCGGATTTTACTTGTACAATCAAATCACAATAAACTTTATTTGACTTGAAATCTCATTTTTCTCATCCAGCTTACATCTCTTGTAGGCACCTTCTTTGCTATTCACCAATTTTTTTTACAACCCTCTTTCAATCATTCATGTGATTTACTTTCCCCTTATCTCTGGCCTATCAGAGTTTCCCTTTATTCTCTCTGCCCCTCACATTATATTTTTCAATTTTAACATTTCAGATGGAAGGCCAACCCTGGAACATTAACACTGTTTCACTCTCCATAAACACTGCATGTTTCCAGTATTTTTTGCATTATTCCTTGAACTTTATTTTTTCACATTTTTACATTGTTTTTATTTAAATTAAATTAAATTTAAAAATTACATTTTAAATATAAAATATGGCTAAGAAACATCCCAACAGCGTGAAGTGGGGGAGGGAATGGAAAGGAGGGAGGAGTGGTATTGATCATCAAGAAAAATATCACAATTGTGCTCAGGGCAGAATAGACCAGAGGAAGGGTTCATCTACTGAAGGTACATGGGTGGAGATGAGGAACGGCACAGGTATGGCCAATAGTCAACGAGATTTGGAGGAGTAAGTCTGCAGAGAGATAGCAGAAAACATAAGGTTGTGATAGTAGGGGCTTTTAATTTCCACATATTGACTGGGACTTTCATACTCTAAAAGGGCTAGGTGGCTTGGAAATTGTCAAATGTGTTCAGGAAAGTTTCCTAACCAATATTTTGAGGTACCCACTTGAGAGAATGCAATACTGGATCTCCTTTTAGGGAGCAAGATGGATAGGTGACAGAAGTATGTGCAGGGGAACATTTTGGATCCAGCGATCATAATGCCATTAGTTTTGTTAATTTCGGAGAAGGTAGGTCTGAGCCTCAGGTTGACATTTTAAATTGGAGAAGAAATAAGAAAGGATCTAGAATGTGTGAATTGGGCTAAGTTGTTTTCAGGCAAAGACATGCGAGGTAAGTGGAGGACCTTCAAAAGGTGACATTTTGAGGGTACAGAGTTTGTAAGTTCCTGTCAGCATTAAAGGCAAGGTTAGCAGATATAGGAACCTTTGTTTTCAAGGGCTCTTTGGAAACTGGTTTGGCAGAAGCGAGAGGTGCATAGCAGATACAGGCAACAGAGCAAACTAGGTATTTAATGAGTATAAAAAATGCAAGAAAAACCAAGAGATCAGGAAGCCTATAAAAAAGACACAACGTTGTTTGGCAAACAATGTGAAGGAAATTCCCAAAGGAATATTAAGAGCAAAAGGATAGTATGGACAAAATTAGTCCCCTTGAAGATCAGAGTACTCAGAATGGAATCAGAAAAGATGGGGGAAGATCTTAAATGGTTTTATTTCATTGTTATTCACTCAGGTAAAGGGCACATAGTAGTTTAGTAAGGAAAGCAAGCAGTGAGGTCATGGAACCTATACAGATTAAAAAGGAGGAAGTGCTTGCTGTCTTAAAGCAAAGACAGAAAGGGTGGATAAATCCCCAGGGCCTGACAAGATATTCCATCAAAGGCTAGTATAGAAATTGGAGAAATATTTAAAATGTCTTTAGTCATGGGTGTGGTGCCAGAGGCGGGTAGCTCACGTTGTTCCATTGTTTAAAAAAAGACTCCAAAATAACCCTGAAAATTATAAGATGGTGAGCTTGTCATCAGTACAGGTGCTCCTCAACTTACGATGAGATTGCATTCCGGCAAACCCATTGTAAGTCATAAAAGAATATCGCACCTACCATTTTTTTAAATTACATTTTGAATACCTTTATTCCACACTGCATGCAGCTGAAAGCACACTGGGCATGAAAAATGTTTGAAGTATTGAAAATGAATTGCCATCGCCCAGCATCATGAGAGAGTAGTGTACCGCAAATCACAAGTGCAGGAACAGATTGGAATTCAGAATTGAAAGTATGGATTCAAATGATCGTAACTTCGAAAAATCATGTCAGACCATCATAAGTAAGGGAGCCCCTGAATTAGGTGAATTATTGAACGGTGCCCTAAGAGATCAGATATACAATTATTTGAATAGCCAGAGTTATCAGGAAAGTTGGCAAAGCAAAGGCTGTGGATGTTGTCTACATGGACTCTCATAAGGCCTTTGACAAGGTCCTACATGGGAAGTTATTCAGGAAGGTTCAGACGCTAAGTATTCATGGTGAAGTAGTGAACTGGATTCAACAATGGCTGGGTGGGAGAAGCCAGAGAGTAGTGGTAGATGATTGCTTCTCAAACTGGAGGTCTGTCACTGGTGGTGTGCTTCAAGGATCGTTGCTGGGACCATTGTTATTTGTCTACTGTGTCGATGATCTGGATGATAATGTGGTAAGCTGGATCCACAAGTTTGCAGATGACACTAAAATTGGAGGCATTGTGGACAATGAAGAAGATTTTCAAAGCTTGCAGAGGGATTTGGACCAGTTGGAAAAATGGGCTGAAAAATGGCAGATGGCATTTAATGTAGACAAGTGTGAGGTGTTGCATTTTGGAATGACAAACCAAGAAAGGACGTGCACAGTGAATGGTAGGGCACTGAAGAGTGTGGTAGAACAGAAGGATCTGGGAATATAGATGCATAATTCCCTGAAAATGGCATCATAGGTGGATAGGGTTGTAAAGAGAGCTTTCGGCGTATTGGACTTCATAAATCAAAGTATTGAGTATAGGAGTTGGGATGTTATGTGAAAGTTGTATAAGACATTGGTGAGGCCAAATTCGGAGTATTGTGTGCAGTTTTGGTCACCTAACTACAGGAAAGATATCAATAAGATAGAAAGAGTCCAGAGAAGATTTACTGGGATTTGCCTCAGACTTCAGGAACTGAGTTACAGGGAAGGGTTAAACTGGTTAGGAGCATAGAAGAATGAGGCAATATCTGATAGAGGTATTTAAAATTATGAGGGGATAGACAGAATAAATGTAAATTGGATTTTTCCCACTGAGGATAGATGAAACACAAACCAGAGGTAATGGGTTGAGTGAAGGGGAAAAGTTTAGAGGGAACATGAGAGGGAACTTCTTCACACGGAGAATGGTGGGAGTGTGGAACAAACTGCCAGCTGAAGTGGTGAATGCAGGGTCAATTTTAACATATGAGAGGAATTTAGACAGTTACTTGATTGGGAGAGGTATGGAGGGCTATGAATTGGGTGTGGGTCAGTGGGACTAGGTAGAAAAAAATGGTTTGGTACAGATTGGAGTGGCCAAAGGGGTCTATTTCTGTACTGAAGTGTTCAAAGGTTCTATTATTTACCTGATCAGTGCACATAATAGTTTTAATAACCACTGGTCTTTGACATCTGAACCTTCTCAGCTGTTAACATAAAAATCTGTTCCTTTTTTCCTTTTGATGTGAACACAGCTCTGACATCACCACAATGCTTTGGGAATACTGCATTCCTGGAAATGTTGCTTTCCAATCATGTAATAAACTGTGATCTTGTTTTTCCTGTTAGTTTAAAACTAAGATTCTGTATCATTTTGAAAAGCAAAGGAGTAAATCACGAAAATTACCTGAAAACCAAAGGAGATGTCAAGTGGTCCTGGTTCAATAGATGTTTCTCAACCTCCACTAAAAGCAGATTTCCTGAGAGTACCTGGGTCTAAATTGTTTGGTTAGTACATTTCCTACCACTGCAGCAATAATTACCTGCTAACAGTAATTTATTGGTGTTGACCTGGTTAAGTTTAACTGGCTCTGAAGTCAGCTGCAGATTCATCCAGTTATAATTAATGAAACTGGCAGTAAAGACCAGCCTTGCCATGATGCCCAAAATAATTAAAAATAGAAAGAGTATGTGAATCACTCTGCTAAATTACTGAGCTATTGTCAAAGGTGCCATTAAGCAAAGAAAAGTATAAATTTATGCTCCCATGAAGACAAAAGATGGAATAAAATTAAAACAGAAAGCTATACGAACTCAAAAGGTCAGTCAGGATCTGTGGAGGCAAAGGCGCAAGACAAAGATTCTATTTTAGGGCCTTTATTAGCAGTGGTCTTGATGCAAAATCTCAAACGGAAATATCACCTTACACCTTACACCTTACACCTTTTTCCTCCACATAACTTGACGACCTTCTTGTTTTTACCGTAAGCACCTCACTATTTATTTATGTAGTTTATATAAATATAGCAGGATAGAATCAATAAATATGTTGAAGGGGGAAAATTAACAGATATTTAAGAAGTTAAAGGGAATGTGGAGAGTGATGCCATATAATTTAATGGCAGAAAAGACTCAACCTCCCAACTAGTATTGCTGACTGCTCCTGTTTCTATGTTTTCCTCATATTTGATGCTCCTTTTGATATACAGGGACACACTCGATCCTTTATCTGGACATCTAAAATCTGGAAAGTTCCAAAATCCGGCAAGTGGGGAGAGAGGCAGCAGTGCGAGTCAGGCGGGTGGGAGACCAGCAGCGCGAGTTGGGCAGCCGGGGGGGTGGGGGGGCGTAGGGGGAGACGGCAGGGTGACTGGAAGGGGGTGGGGGTGAATATGATGCACAATTCAGATGGGCTTAAATCTGGCTTTCCGAAATCCAGAAAAATCTGAAATTTGGAACACACTGTCCCCCAAGGATTCCGGATAAAGGATTGTGTACCTGTACATAATAGTACATAAATACATATAGATGTGGTTGTATGAAATAGAGTGCAAAATGGTGTAGTAACTTCTATTGAAATTAATCTAGTAATGGCACATTTATCTTGCATTATATAGGCTAAATAAGGGTGGGACTGGATTCTGAAAATAGTTTGGAATGTTATTTTTTGATGTTTTAAATAACATGATTTGCCGGTTGACTGAAAATCAAGTCGGGCATTCCATTGTCCAACACTAGTTTGAGATATATGGATGTTTTCATCAATATTTTCTTTTTTCCATTTTACCTGAGGCAATCAGGTGAAGTACAATAAATCGGGTCGGGGGTTGGTGGGGGTTGACTGCACAGAGACTGTCATGTCTGTACCTCTTGTAAGTATCCCTTCTGTGAAGCTGTCAACTTGCAAACACATGGAGATCTTCATCCACATGCCTGTTGAAATCATGATTTGTCATTGTGTAGGAGTGCTCCGCCCAAACTTAGAGTTCCTCTACAGTCTAAAAAATTGTAATCTGTTCAAAATTCAAAGGTTAAACTATAGGAACATGAAATAATAGCAATAAGTGAAAATATTTATGATTAAACTTTAATGCTTCTTGTACTTAATTACAGTGGTATTATTAAATGCTTTCAAATTTGCAGCCTGCTTTTATTTTTTTTAATGTCAGACATGGATACCCTTTCAATTGTATATTTGTTTAAGCTTTGGGAAGCAAAGTTAAAAACAGAAAATGCTGGGTCAAAGACCCAATACATTGACTTTCATTTCCACACATGCTGCCCGACATGCTGAGTTTTTCCAGCATTTTCTATTTTTGTGTCAGATTTCCAGCATCTGCAGTATTTTTAAAGTCAAAAACACGAATCCATAGAGAGACATTGCAGTTTTTTTTGTTGCTACAAATTTCAGTTTCTTCTGTATGTTCTTATGATATTGAAGAAAGCTTATGTATCCCACTAAGTCTATGCCAACTCAGACCAGTCCCATCAAACCCTTCGCCTCACTTATTATGTAACCTATTCTCTCTCATATATCTCTCAATTCTACCCTGATCATTCTACCCTGATCCTTCTACAGTGACATTCAGTAACCAATTAACAAAATGGCCAGAATGTCTCTGAATTGGTGGGATGTGTAAAAAATTCAAAACACCCAGAGGTAACCCATTGGATCACAGGAAGTTCAAACTCATTGTTGATGGCACAGGAGATCAGAATTAAACTTGACTGCTGCTGCTCTAAGGAGGATACATACAGACATGATTTTAAGAGTCTAATATCTTAGTTATAATATTCAAGAGCACACCCGCATCTTATACATGGAAGAGAGTATTGGCCATGAATTGTTTACCCAACATGTGTACACATGGAACTTTACTGTTGCTGTAAGGCAAATTCCATCTCTTATCAAAATGAACATGTATTGCTGTGTCAATCTCATGTCAAGTGAAGCTCTCAGTTATATTGCATGCTTGGCATGCTTAACACAATATTATCAACTACATGGACAGGCACAGTGCAACTCTACTGATCAGCTACCTGATTGTTCAGAAAATCAAATGGTTTGAATCTGCCTCATCAGATGCCTGTTTCCCACATTCCCTTTAAACTCACCAGGTCCCTATTTCCCAGGTTCTCTGTAAATTATTTGGGACTCTCTTCCATGCTCTTCTAAAAAAAAATTCACTGTGGGCCCACTCTCTGCGCTCACTTTAAGCTCAGTTGCACCTCGTTTCCCATACTCCCTTTAAACTTATCAGGGACTTACTTGGTGTTCCTTTTAAACACACTTGGACCTGGTTTAACATGTTCCCTTTAAATACAACTGATTAACTGGTAAATTGATTATGTTACTCTGCACGTCAATCACTTCCTCCATCGATGTTTCTGTTGTAATATTTATCTGATTGGCTCCATTCACAATGGAAATAAAATACTGCCAGTGATGAAAATCCGACATGAACCCAACAATTCTGGGAATGCTCAATCAAGCAAATAGCACCTGAATTTAGATTAAAAATGCAGAAATGCTGGGGGGATCTCAGCAGGTCTCGCAGCATCTGTAGGAAATAAAGATATATAATAGGCATTTGGGCCTGAGTCCTTCGTCAAAGTATGAGATAGAAACAGGCTGGTGCCGGAATTAAAAGGCTTGGGGAGAAGGAAAGACAGTGCTGAGGGAGGAATACAGACAAAATGCATTAATTGGTCATGGATAGAAGGACAGGAGAGGAAAGGTAAGAATTGATCAGGGATGGTGTGGCTCTGTAAATGGAGAGCTGGAGGAATGAGACAGAGGGAAGGGGAAAGAGAGAGCTAGAGGAAAGGAGAAATAGGGCTAGAAGGGTTGAGACTAATGGAAAACAGAGAAGTCAATGTTAATGCCATCTGGTTGGATGGAGTCTAGACAGAATACAAGGTGCTGTTCCTCCAATTTGTGGATGGTTTGACAGTACATGAGATGTATTGGCATGGGAAAGGAGTGAGGAATTGAAATGGGTTTTCACTGGGAAATCCACATTATTGCGGTGGACAGAGCTGAAATGCTCAAAAAAAGCCATGTCCCAGTCCGCAACCAGTCTCTGATGTAGTAAAGACTACAACAATGTAGAGGAGCACCAGATGTAGTAGATGGCCCTCAGATTGCAAGTTGATTACTTTTCTTCAGAACTAAAAAAAGCCCCTCGAATAGATTTAGAGAGGAAGGGAAAGTGGAAAGTGCAGAAAAGTGAGAACAAAAGTGAAGGTCTGTGACAGGATGTTAAGGCAGAAAAGAAGGAATTATTATTTAAAAAGAACCAGTAAAGAAATGAAACATTGATTTGGAAGTGTTAATAGGAAAATCAAAATCATTTTCTGCAATTAACAGAGGACAATTCTGAATCTGAAAATGCTGGAAATGATCATTAACTGAAATTACTGAACTCAATGTTGAGCCTGGAAGGCTGTTTCCATCCATCATTTTGTTGAAGATTGTGAAAGTCACCTGCCTCTGTGCAAATCTGAAACTGGAGTTGCTGCCATGTAGAATTCACCCTTGAATTTTGGTTATTAGCATCCAAACAGGTTAATGGAAGTTGCACCAATTCCAAAAGCTCAGAATAAACTCAGCAATTAAAGAATACTTCATCAATTGTGACTTCTCATTTGTACAAAGAAACCACGTAAAATCTGCTCTCTCTACAGATGCTGTCTGTCCTGCTGAGCATTTCCAGCATTTTCTTTCAATTCAGCAATACAAGATGATTTTATGCACACAAAAAAGCTTTTTTATGAATCTTATTACTTTATCTTCCAAATTGAATTCGTACATACCTCACAAAACAATCTTTCTTCTCTTTGTTAATAAAACTGCAGATGTGCAAAATTCTCTCAAGGGTAGCAGAATATGAATACGACAAAGGTTTTGATTTAAATTGTTGTTTGTTGATTTGCAACTGAACTCATGAAAATGAAATGCAGAACTTAACATAGAAAAATGAGAAATCATATAAGTACTGCATTTTCCAGAGATATTTTTTAATTTAAATTAATCTCTTGTGCTTGTTTGCTGTCTTAGGGGAGAGACTCAGAAAGAACTACATTTCAGGATATGTTGCTTATCTCTTTTGGTGCAAAATTCTAAGCAGAGTAATTTCTCATTTTATTTCTAAGAACTTAACAGTTGATTTCTTTCTATATTTTGTAGTTTTAAACATAAATTTTCCTTTTATCAATGTGCCTTTGGTGCCCTGGAGACCAATGTGGAAAACTGATTTTTTTTAAAAAACATACATAATACTTATTAGATTTGGGAAGCATTTGCTGCATTCAGTCAGGACTGAATAACACATTGGATTTAACAGCACTGAATAATCTGGTAATTTTAATTGAAAATCTTTTAATGATGGTAAGTACTTCTGAGAAGCAGTATGATATAATAGAGATAATTTAATCTCTAATTTAGTAAATATAATTAAGCTAAATTAAAAGTATTGTTCAAAGTCTAATACACCAAGGAAATGATTGCCTCTTTCCTGTGCACTAAGGAAATTAATACATCCAATTACCTATTTTAGGATTGTAATTACAGCAGAAAAATCTTGTAATTCTATCATTTGGTGAAATACTTTCATTTATTATACATGCTTTGTACCTGTTCAATGCAATGACCACAGATCTGGCTTAAAAATAACCTTAGAGTCTACTGGGCAATGTCTAAATCAATTGAGCAGAGTCTGAACTGGAAAAGCCTGAAACATAATGTGGCTGCAAGAGCATAATGTGGTTAGGAATCCTGTGGCAAGTAACTCACTTCCTAACTCCACCATCTACAAAGTTCAAGGCAGGAGTGTGATGGAAAATACTCCACTTGCCTGGATCAGTGCAGCTTCAACATTCAAGCACACATGACAGGCACCCTATCCACAACTATTCACTCACTTAACCAACAATCCAAATAGCAGCAGTTTGTTCATCTGCAGAACACATTGCAACAATTCTCTAAGGTCTTAAGCAGCATCTTCCAAACCAACAATCTCTAACAGCAGGAAGGAAAGGAGCAGCAAAACCATGGGAACATCACCACATGGACATTGTCCTCCAAGCCACATACTATCCTGTCTTTGAAATGTATGTCTGTTCCTTCACCATCAAAGCCAAAATCCTGGTCCTCTCTCCCTAATAGTATATACCCACACCGAATGGCCTGCAGCTGTTCAAGCTGACAGCTCAACACAGTAGTGATGAGGGATAGGTAATTGAAGCTCCACCCCTTGAATGAATAACAACAAAATCACCAGTGTCAAGAATTATAAGGCACCTGAAAGATAGTATCAATGCTGTGTCTGAAAATCCTCCAACTAAGTGAGACAGCTAGATATCCATGTGTATGGTGGATGTTGGGGAGTCAGTTGAAAGTCAGCGGAGTTTGGTGAGAGAGTTGGGCAAGTTGCAGAGCAGTACATGGAGGTCAGGAGTTGGATGGGAGTTGTACAATTGAGTAGAGTAGGTGGAGATAGATGGAGATGAACAAGTGTTTTGCAGGTTAGCGAGTTGGTGGGTTGAAAGCCAGAGGCAAGTGAAAGTCAGGAGTCAGCTGGAGGTGAGTGAGTAGATTAGAAAGTGGGGAGTAATGGAAAATTGGTGAATATGAAGAAGAGTCGTCTAAAGAAAAGAACCTGTTTGTGGAAGCCTTCTATAAATAATGAATGAAATAGCCACAAAATGAGCAGCACTTTGAAATACTGGTTTTGTGTGTTAGTGTGTGTGTGTGGGTGTGGGTGGGTGGGTGTGTGCGTGCGTGCGGGTGTGCGTGCATGCGGGTGTGTTTGTGTGTGCGGGTGTGCGGGTGTGTGGGTGTGTGTGTGTGTGTGTGTGGGTGGGTGGGTGGGTGTGGGTGGGTGGGTGGGTGTGTGCGGGTGGGCGGGTGTGTGTGGGTGTGTGGGTGTGTGGGTGTGTGTGGGTGTGGGTGGGTGGGTGGGTAGGTGTGTGTGTGGGTGTGTGGGTGGGTGGGTGTGTGTGTGGGTGTGTGGGTGGGTGGGTGTGTGGGTGTGGGTGGGTGGGTGGGTGTGTGCGTGCATGCGGGTGTGTGCGGGTGTGCGGGTGTGTGTGTGTGCGGGTGTGTGTGTGTGTGTGTGGGTGGGTGGGTGGGTGGGTGTGTGGGTGTGGGTGGGTGGGTGTGGGTGGGTGGGTGGGTGGGTGGGTGTGGGTGGGTGGGTGTGTGGGTGTGTGTGTGTGTGAGAGAGAGAGATCTAGCCTAATCAGCTTTGAATGGAGAAGGATGTTATGTGTCTTGAGAAACCAGTTTATAAAAAAAATAATACTTTTTTTTTAATTAGACATACAGCACAGTTACAGGCCCTTTGGACCCATGAGCCTGTGCCAGCCAAATACCTCAATGAACCTATAACCCCTGTACATTTTGAAAGGTGGGAGGAAACTGGAGCACCTGGGGAAAACCCACACCGACACGGGGAGAAGGAATAAACTCCTTATAGGCAATGCCAGATTTGAATTTAGGTCACTGTCGCTATAATAGAGCTGTGCCAACCACAACGCCACTTTGCCTTTTAGCACAAGACAAATTTGCCATCCAGAATTGTCTGGTTGGTCCAACATCTGGTGTGTTGAAATCAATCCAGAAACCATCATATTCTGGGCAAAAAATAAACCATTTTAATGCTTGGTGGCTGGAAGTTAAAAAGTGTGATGTGTTCAAATATCTAAGTAAGTGGCAAATGGCATCAGGCATCAGATATTCGATGGAAGAACATTCAGAGTTGGTGCAAACCATCTTGACTATACCTGTAGAACCAAAATATGCTTAAATTGCCCCATCTCTGTTTCACACTAACACTTCACTAATTAATACTGTCAGATAGTGCTTAAGTGAAGATGATATACAACATGTAAATAGCAATTGCATCTCTTTTTAGCATACTCCATAAAGCATGTTCCAGTTGAAACAAATATTTACTCCAGGTGCAATTGCTGACACGAACCCAAACCTGGCATTCTGAAAGAGAAGCAAATCTTTATGTTGAGGAAATATCGGGTGGATAAATCTTGTCACATATTATGCCCCTGTTCTACCTGATAATTGACTAAAGTCTAATTGAGGAAATGTAGCATCAAAAGGGCAAGTCAATCTATTAGTAATAAATGTCTCACCTGTGAGTGCAGATAGAGAAGGAAATGCACTGAATAAGATAGCTCAGGTGAACCACTGGATCAAGGCAGTGGTGGAGCAAGTAGAGCTGCTGTTGCCACACACTCAGGCGATCTGGATTTAATCCTGACTTCTGGTGATGTCTGTGTGGAATGTATGCATTTTCCCACTGACTGTGTGAATTTCTCCTGAGAGGTCCCATTCATCTCCCACATCCCAAAGATGTGATGGCAGATTATCCAATTATTCCTGGTATAGGAGAATAAGGAGGAGTTAATGGGGATGTAGAGAGGATTAGGTGAGAATGGAATAGGTGGGGAGAGAGGATTGTTAATGTGGAATTTTATGTTCTGAGAGCCACATAGATACAGTGGGTTGAATTACCTTCTCCTTTGTTGTGAAGAAATATGAATAGAGACAGACTGGTCAGCTTACTGGTCAGTGTCAAGGTTTGCAAACCATACTGTCTTTGTCCCATTCTACTTGCCTTCATTAATAGCCCTCCAAATTTTAGATTAAATAGAAATCCATCCTCCTTGTCTCCCTGGCCTAATCCAGTCAGAATTTTAAAGATGCCTTTTTTTGATCCCCTCTAGCCTCCTCAGTCTTTCCAATATCAACCACATTATAGAACCAACTAGAAGAATGACATAACCCTCACTCAAGATTGTTCTGTATACAGTGAGGTTGTGTCATAGATTCTTGTAACTTATAATAGTTCCTTTGATTTAATCAACTTTGATATCACACCCCAATTTCTGAACACCCTCCCCCCCTTCCACTCGATTACTACTTTCAATAATTAAGAGTGACCACAGCAATGATTCTGCAGGACCATGGATTCCATTTTACATGAATTTGAGAAACATTTTAAAAAATCTTTTACCCTTTTAACCTTATTTTCAATCCATTCCACAACCAGCAGCTGATTATACACAGAGGGAAAATAGTTATCCATCTTTCATCTCAATGCCATCTCAATGATTTTCTGTACGCAAAGAGCACAGCAAAAATAAACATGTCAGTAATTCAAAGACTCTTAATAATTATAATGCACTAAAATATCTCCATAGACAAGAAGACCAGAAATTATATTAATAGGCATAAAATTATACCTTGTAGAGGACATCGATTATTCAGTTTCTAAACATAGTTGCTTATCCATCACAAGCTGGTAAATGCTTGTGCCCGATGTAAAACATGCAATTCATTCTGAATCATACGAATATGATTTTTACTTCGGATGATCATTTTAAAAAGGGTGATGCAGGTATTCTTCTTCAGGTATTCCTTAGCGACATCTTGCACTCGTTTGCAGAACACTACAGGTTAATTAAATATTGGCTTAGCAAGAATAGAGCAGTGAAAACTAACATGGACTTAGTCTCCTGAAACCGATAGAGAAGCATATATTAACTTGAATTGTGATACTTTTCAAGGAATTTATTAAAAGAAGTCTCAAATTGACACTATCCAAATAGAACAAGCATTGCAGAAATTCTTTAAGTTTACTAAAACAAGGCCATATGCTGATGTTGGAATATTTCAATAAAAGATGCTGCAAACTGCCTGAAATACTCAGGAGGACAGACATCATCTGTGGAGAGAGAACTAAATGTGATATTTCAGGTCTTTTTAGCAGAACTGTAAAGCCTCAATATGGCACTAAATTAATCTGTCAGCCTAGTCCACTGTTGTAACGGGCCGAGATTTATTATGCCTTTTGTGTGCATCTATGCCACATTCACCACATTTTCTCTGGAGATAATACTTTACCTTGAATAGGGAAGTGCTATAGTTTCAATCATACTGTTTTATCTGATTGGTTACATTGAATAAAATTGTCGTAGGTTGCCATGCACAGACTGAGTGCACTCAATCACGCACCCTGTCCAACCCATTGGCAGTTTTTTTTATAGGTTCTCTGAAATGGACACATCTCTTAAGATGCAGAGGAAAGAACAGACAGGGAAAGAACAAAATGAATGTTCAGTGATGGGTTGGAAGACACAAGGGATCAAGAATGTACAAAGCAAAAACATGATACGAGTTGGGCCAAGAGGCCTATTTCTGAGCTCTATGGCTCAATGACTCGGAAAGAGATGCTACTTAGAAACCATTATCGCAGAATCATTATCTGCAATTCTTCAGTGTTCCTTTTCCCTTACTAGCTAAAATTTTACTCCAAGTTTGCACTTGTTTCTTCACGATTAAAATTGTTCAAGTTCATTTTCATCTGTAAAAATGCATACAACCAGATGAAACACCATTTCTCTGGACCAAGGTGCATGCACATGCACTAACTTTCCACTATGTTGCTATTATATAACACAGCTGGCCTTTTAACTCCATTTATAAATGGAGGCCTAAAGGAACAATGTGAATTATGATTTTAAAATACCAGAAAAAAACCATCTGGTCCCCTTAATAAATGCAGCTTTTTTGCCTCAGAAGAATCAAGCTGGAAGGGATAAAATCAAATTAGTTGCTATGGTAACCTGAAATATTAATTAGTTGCACAGAGAGGCTATTGAAGATGGTCCAGAATAGAGGACACAGTGATGGAACCATTGATTGAGGCAAATTAGTGTAATGTCCAATTCCTGGGGTAATGACGAACCCCAGGGGCAAAGTGGACTGTAATGGTTGCCTTATATTATTGAGAAACAAATTGTGTCATCAACAAAGATTTACTTTCATATGTTCAGTTGTCTGTGGTGTAATATCCACTGCCTACATTTTTAGCCAATTGAGAAAATCCAAACCACTCATGCATAGACTTAACATTGAGAGATGCAAATCGTGTTCTGTCAAGTCATAGAGCCAAACAGCATGGAACCAGGTTTTCAAATACAAACCAACCACAAAGCGTTTAAATTAATTATACACTAATCCTATTATATTCTGCCCACATTCCCATCAATTCCAATCCCATAGATTCCACCACTCTCCCACACACTCAGAAGAGTTTGTAGTTATCTATTAACATGTACATCTCAAGTCAAGTTCAAGTTTATTGTCATGTACATCGTGGTACTGTGAGAAAGTTTGTTTTGGAAACAATTCAACTGGTCAACCCACATATAGTACACCATTTTTTTTAAAAAACACAGTACAGTGGGCCGAGATATGAAGAGAGAGATCAGTTGGTACAGTTGAAAAGCAACATTATTTTACTTGTGTGAGATTCATTCAAGAGTCTGATAATGGCTGGAAAAAAAATTGTCCTTGAATCTATGGAGCACGAATGATCTTCCTGATTGGAGAAGGAGAGTGCACCCAGGGTGTGACCAGTTTTTAATAGATTGGCTACTTTTGAGGCAGTAGGAAGTGTAGGTGGAGGTTTTTTTTTGTGAAGGTCTGAGCTGTATTCACAATTCTCTGCAGTTTCAGTAGAGCAATTTCTGTTCCATGCAGTGATTCATCCTGACAAGACCCTTTTCAATGGTGCATCTATAGAAGTTGTTGAGAGACAGATAGGACGTGCAGGATTTCCTCAGGCTTCTGATGAAATGTGGGTGCAGGTGCACTTTCTTTGCCATCACTTCGACATGGTTGGACCAGAACATGTCACTGAGGATGTTTCTCCTAAGAAATTAAAGCTCTCCACTCTCTCCACCACAGCGCCATTGATGCAGCCAGGGGGGTGAGTTCCAACCTTCTTTAGGAAGCCTATGACCATCTCCTTGGTCTTACTAATTCTGAAGGAGATGTTGTTTTGGCACCAAGCCTCAGGTCCCTCCATCTCCCTTCTCTACTCCGACTCACCATTGTTTGAGAATATCTTGGTTTCAAGAGAAATATTTTAGTAATTTACGTATAAAAGATGGGTTTTGTTATGCTGCCAGATTAGATTTATGTTCAATTGAATATGTGGGAGTAAAGTTACACTCTATAGATTGAAAAAAGACAATCCTGCCCGTGCTAATTCTTTGGTGTAATTGTCTAGTTAGTTTTCCTTTAAGTTGTAAAATATTTCTCTCATTTTTTTTATATACTGCAATTGAATCTATTTCCATTTTACTCTATGGCAGTGCACTTTAGGACACAAATGCAATCCTCATTTAATTTTCCCTCTTATTGGACATATACTTATCGTTAAATGCATTTATTCTCACTACTGACCTCCTTGCTTCTAGAAATAGTTTATCCTAATTTATTCAAGCAATATCATTTGAAATTTTCTCCACCTCCATTATGCCTTCTCGTAATCTTCCAGTGTTCAGAGAACAAGCCCAGTATCTGCACAAGACTGAATTTTCTTTGCATTGTATGTCTTCTGTAACCTGTTGTAATTTTAATGAAATTACAGGCCTATAATAATTAAGGATAGATAATGCATTCTGACATAAGATTTTTTTTAAAAACCAACCTTTTGCCAGATGAATTAATTCACAAAGGTATCTGGGGATGCATTTTGTGAACAGCTAGAAACATGGGAGGGAGAAACCAGATGCCAAAATCCTAACCAAGAGAAATGAAAAAATAAGAAATGTATAGACTCTGATGTGAAGGTAGGTGAGATACAAACCAGACAATATGAGTTAGAGGTGATACATTCCCCATTTAAAATGACCAACATCCAACATCATACAAAACTCAATGACCACTCTGGTTGAGCACTTGGAAACTTAGTCTCTAATATTAACAGTTAGTGTCCTCTAAGAAGGGTGTAGAAGAGTTTATTTCAACCATGGTGTCTGCAGACTTTCGTGTTTCACTTACGACAATAATGATGTTCATCTTCCGATCATTGCACTGTGTACAAATTTAGGGCAATGAATGAAGTGTCAAACAATATGGACTGATCAAGGAATCATGAAGATTTTTGTTAATTGTTTGCAGCTGAAATTTGGATGAGGTGGCATGACAGCTTGACATTTTGTGGCCTCTTCATAAAATTATGATGTGGCTTTTTGGATTTAGGACTGAATACAGACTTCTTTGCTCATTTATCTAATGTCTGGACTGAAAACCATCACACCATCAGACTAACGTGATACGCTGTTGCAGAATGTGCATTCACATTCGGTAACAAAGCACACTGAAGGAATGAATATTCCTTTGGTGTCTGCAAAGCTAATTCAATGGCACAAGGCATTCTCAATTTGGAGCACTTGACCTTTTCCAGAGGAAAATAAGTATCTTTCTATTTTAAGTACAGGATGTACAGATACCAGTAAAGAAGCAATTTCTAATTCACTTATCTGGCATCTACCAATCCCCATAGGTGCCGTGCAGGGTTGGTGCGAAGGGGGAGCATTCGCAGGCATTGCCCCACCCTCTCCAAGTGAGGTGCTGTGCCCCCATGCGCTCACGGCCATCGCTTGCCATCAGACCTACCCCTGTCCACGTCACAAGTGTGTGTCAAGTGCTACTAGAGTCTAGCTTAATGCATGCTAATGACTCTCCACCCACCACTAGCATACGTCAAGCGTCACTAGCATCCAGCTTCATACATGCTAGTGACTCTCCACACAATAAAAGCAACGCTTTCATCTGCTACATCAGAGGGACGGAGGATGTCAATGTTGAGTAGGTGGGTACCAGCACCCCCTACCTCCTGCTGAGTGAGTTTACAAGTATTGGACTGTGCCCTTCCTGGTTACCCTAATGCCCCCCTCTAACACTTGTTCTGGCACAGGATACCAGGAGGATGACTGTATATATTTTTCTTATTCCTTCTGCTCAAACATTGTCCAAAGGGTCCTATGGTTAATGTGAAGAAGATGAGATCAGTTGTACAGGAAAGATATCAATAGATTAAAGGAGTGCAGAGAGGATTTACAAGGGACTTGAGGGATTGAGTTACAGGGCAAAATTAAACAGGTTAGGATTTTATTCCTGGAGTGTAAAAAAAAATGAGGGGAGATTTTATAGAGGTATTTAAAATTATGAGGGAGAAATACAGAGTAAATGTAGGTAGGCTTTTTCCACTGAAGGTAGGTGAGATACAAACCAGACAATATAGTTAGAGGTGAAAGGGGGAAAGTTTAGGAGGAGTATAAAGGGGAGAGTGGTGAGTGTGTGGAACAAGCTACCAGCTAAAGTGGTGAATGCAGGCTCAGTTTTAACATTTAAGGACTATCTGGACAGGTACACGAAGAGGTATGGAGCGTCCGTGCAGGTCAGTGGGACAAGGCAGAAAAATGATTTGGCACCAACTAGAAGGGCTGAAGGGCCTGTTTCTATACTGTAATGTTCTATGGTTCTTGTAACAAATTAATTTCCCATCATCATGACATCTATGTTTCAGTTACAACTCCCTTTAAAACCAATAATATCAGAGTAATATTGATTTTTTTTTCCAAGAAAGACAGAAATCTGACTTTAAACAATGTAAGTTTACACATTTAGAAAGGCCCTTCAAGAACAAGGTGTCAAAAACTGCATCGAGTTCCACACCACCTGCTTCACCCAGCTTGCTTACTCATGAAGGTGGTGATAAAATGAGCCATTTTATAACAGCAATTAGGATATAAAACTCTTTTTCGAGAATTGATAACAGCTGTTACATGTCTGTTAATGTTTTTTGGAAGTCGAGAAATGACAAGGAGCGTGCAAACTGCGGTTACTTTTTTGACAACAGAAAATTATTTTTTATTTAAATCGAGGGTCTGATTTTGTGTAAAGTTTGAGCTTAGATTTCTTCTATCTTTAGAATACTGCCGGATAAGGTAGTGACTGTTGCATTTACCAAAATGAATGAGTTTTTTTAGTGGAGATCATTAAAAAATGGATTTTTGAGATGAAGTGTTTGTCATCCTCCAACCAAAAGTGAAGGAATGAATAGATGATCATTTCTTTGATACCCAGGAGAACTGGGCAGAAAACACACACAAGTTCTCGTGCGAAAAGAGAAAAGGAGTATAGTATGAATCAGTGATTAGAATCCTAACTGGAAACTATTCTCTATTCTCATGGAATTGCATCAAAAGAAAATGAGAAGGGAGAGAAATAAACACTGTAGGAAGAATGTGGAAAAAATCATGCAGAAGGTAAAACGGCAATGAAGAAATAAGAGTCACTGACATTACTGTGATTTAAATCATTGAGATTCAAAGAGAATGCCTTTGTCTAATATTTAAATGTGGATTATGTCAGTGTTCCCACACAAAATTATCAAATTCTGTTGAATATTTTTCCACCTATTTATTCCACAGTGATCTATCCAAAATGAACTAAGGGATATATCGCCTTACATTAAATCATGAATAAGATATTTCAGGTGCATTTGTATTTTAAAAAAAGCAGACATATTTGATTGTGAAAGAATGGGTAAAAATGCTGAAGATTAAGACAATGAAAAGAATTTGACTGAATGACAATAAGAGCAGGTGAACACAGCTGAAACCCCACTCTTATATTTGAGAGTGTGGAATTGAAAATAAGATTGAAGAAATGAGCAGACATGATACAGAACCATCTCAGCTGATGAGAATGAGAATGATCAGAGCTGAGAGTAGCTGGAACTTGAAATGAAGCAAACAACTGTAAACTGTGAGATGTCAAATGTTATTATACAAGTGGAAAATGTAGTAGTGGACATGTTGAACAGCAGGCCATCATGTTCTTCACAAAACTAACTGAATGCAGACAATTAGCTCTAATGCATAGAATTTACACTATTACACAGAAAGAGACAGAAATAGGGAAAATGCTGGGGACAGAGATGAATTGACGGTGCTGTTCTTGTATCTAAATAGATGGATCTTAAACCGGGAGACGAAAGAGATACTTAAAAGTATTAAGCTCAGAGTTTAAGATAAATGGAGATATAATCCCCAAGAAGATACTGGCTATCTTAATACTCGGGTTCTGTTTGCTTGGCTTACCGTTAGATAACGGAAGGTAAGCTTTGTTGAGCAAGGAAGAGGTGTGAGATCAGCCACTGTATTAAATGTTCCAGTCCTTTATATTTAAAAGGAATTCAACATGGGAACAGGACCTGAATCAAAAAATGAAATATACACTTAAAATAAACATTTGTTATATTTTAACCAGAAAGAGACTAATATGTGACATACTGCCAGGCTGTTTTTAATTTTATGCTTTGACGTGGAGGAAGGAACAGAAAGTAGTTTGAGAAGGATAACTCTAGCAGGATAGGAGAATGATGTCGTTGAGCATGAATATGAGTTAAGGTGAATAGTCAGTTTCAACACTATACAGCCTATACAATTCCAATTGAAATATTTTATTTACAAATGAAATGAAAGAAAAGTTCTTCAAATGGGAGCTAGTGATTTTTGACATTCACAACACTGAAGGAATGTTGTCTGAAACTGCTGCCTCTAATTTTAAATTCCTCAGCTTGGGGAAATTTCCTCCCCACATCAACCCTGATGGTCCCTTGAAGGGTCTTCAGCAGTGACTCTGAATCTCATGAATTTTCTGTTCAAAGTTATTGGGTTATACAGAGAGAAATGGGCCCATCGCATCCATGCTGACCTTTTATGTCCACTAACACTCACCACGTTTGGCTGCATTAGGTCCATTTCTTTCCATAGTTTGCCTATTTAACAGCCTGTCTAAAGATTTTTTAAAAAAAACTTTATAAATTTTTGACCACAATATAATCACATTAAATTGTAAATTATTTCAAAAATAATTATTACATGTGGTTTTTCTTCTTTGGCTTGGCTTCGCGGACGTGGTAATATACTCCCATCCACCTCAACCCACCCTCCCATCTGTCTAAAGATCTGACTCCACCAATTTTCAGATACCAACCACTCTGTGTATTACACTCTCCCTTAAACACTTCTTTAAAACTCATTCCTCTCACCTTAAACTTACACCCTCTTGATTTTGATATTCCTACCATGGGGAAAGATTCTAACTATCTACCTTATGTTTCTTATAATTTTACACACACCTCCTTTGCTGCAGGGAAAGCTTCCCTAGTCTATCCAATCTCTCCACATAACATGTCATCCTTTCTGGGTGACACCCTGATGACTCTTCTCTCCACTCTCCTAGCACATTGCATCCTCTGCAGTATGGCAACCAGAATTGATCTCAATATTCCAAGTGAAGTCTAACTAATGTTTTGTAACGTCGCAGTATAACCTCCCATCTATTATATTCTGCCTCTCAACTAATGAATGCAAACTTAACACCACCAACATTTCAGTGATCTATAGCCTTGATGAGGACTCTCAGTTCAGCATTTCTTTGCATCCAACCAATTATATGCCCTATCCCATTTGATCACAAATATACATCACCTTCCACTTATGGTACTAAATTCCATCTTCAATGCTCCATCCAACTTCGATTTGATGCATATCCAACATAGACAGCCCTCTTATCTATCCAGAATACCAGTGACCAATCATTTCTCCAACATTGAAATCCAAGTCATCAATAAATATTACTGATTATAGATTTCCAATCTATCACTACCGCACTACCAAACATGGGAAGAAAAATTGGCTGATTCAACCACTTAGTGGTTTGTTTATCATTAGCTTGTTGTGAAAATCTTATCAAATTACACTTAGACACCAATACTTGCCCATCAGTCATTCACTTGGGGTTTCACACAATGATTCAATCAGAACAATCTTGCTCCAAACATGGATAAGGAGCCAAAGTCCAAAAGTTAAATGAACTTATCTACCTTTGGCATTTATATGGCATTAAACTAAAAGTGAGAAATGCAAAAAGTGAAGATGCTAGAATCTTGAGCAAACAATGAGAAGGTTAAAGATCCCAATAGAGTCAAATCCTGTGTACAGCAGGTTGTAGTAGGCCAATTCTCCCAGCCCCCAAGTTCATTGATAGACATCTTCAAGGCAAATGCTTAGTCCTTTCTTCAATCCCTTCATCAATTCCTTACTCATGAGATTGAAGTGGAGTTTATTGCTGATGAATCCATTCTAAAGTCAATTGAAACTACATTTCAGCTGCAACTCCTTCTTTAATGAGCATTTCACATGAATGATGAGGATGATTTTCTTTCTGAGTGAATATTATTGGCTTAGCTGCTGTTTTAGCTTCAGTTAAAAGGGATACTTGATATACCCTGTGGGTTCCTAGTTAATACTGAATTCACATATAAAATGTGCAGAGCAATTGTGAGAATAGAAGAGAGCACAAAATGGTTTAATTCAATGGACATTTTAATTCAAGTTCAAGTTTATTGTTAGAGAAAACACATGACCTCACATATTATGAGATTATTTCTCCTGCGAGTTAGGCAGAATTTCTACTTATCAGTATGGCAACTGTACTCAAGAAAAATATACTAGAGACAAATGTCAACAAAGAAAGAAATGTAAACAAACTGCAAATTCAGAAAAAAAATCAGTAATAAATAATGTGCAAACGAAGACCCTTAAATGAGTCTGTTGTTGAGGAGTCTGATGGTGGAGGGGCAGCAACTGTTCCTGAACCTGGTGGTGCAAGTCTTGTGGCAACTGAACCTCTTTCCTGATGGCAGCAGTGAGAACAGAGCATGTCCTGGGTGCTGCAGATCCTTGGTGATAGCTGCTGATCAAGCAAAATTATACCCAGAAGGACCCTCAACCCCAATCCTTTTCTCTCCTTTCAAGGAAGATGTCAGTAAAACAATTTTAGATTCTGTTTTTCTCATAGTTGTCCACTTGCATCCAATAAATGTGCCTGCTTAATTAAACTCAGCAAGCAGCCTTAATAACACAAAATATACTTCCTGGGGAGGGAGAGAAGAAATATTTGACAAATCAAAGATTTGCCCACAGTTAACCTTTGGGAAACCTTGCTTAATCTGTTAAGTACTTCATACTATATTTCTATTTAGATATGATTCTTGACTAATAAAAAAAAGTCCTCAGGAATACTGTCAAAAGTAATTTACCTTTTTCCTGAATAAATGAAGTGCATTTACCTTGGAACTTGTAGAGCTATTTCTCCATGACAATGCTCAACATATTGTGAATGGTGACAAGTTGTTTTTTTTTCCCTCTGAGGCACCCAAGTTTTCTTTCTGATTACATTATTACCTTGGAATTCTAACTGTATTGTTGTGTTTTGACATGTAACAGAATGGACCTCCTGTACATCTGTTGCATATATTAGCATCTCTTCTCAGGAGGTCAAACAAGCAGGTGGCTTCCACTTACCAAGACAAGTCTGCCCTGTTGTGTGAATTCCAGAATTTGGAAATTTTCCAGAGAAACGAGCAAAGGACCAGGTATAATTCAGAATGAAACTTCATGGCAATCAATGATAAACAATGCCATTATGAAATTTAGTTTTGGATATCGCAAAATGATAAATGTTTTCCATTTATTAGGTTCAATTTTTCTTCACCGTTTCAGTATTAAAGTTGTTACTGTACATACTCAGCTCCACTGACTGTATTTCCTATACACTTACAGGGGTATGTCTGTCCGGCCAAATACCATTTACAAGTTTGCAGATGACATCACCATCTTAGGCTGATCTCAAACAATAATAAAGAGCCTCATGCCATGGTGTCAGGATAATGAACTCTCCCACAATACCAGCTTTCTTTAGCGTCAGCCTGTTCTTCTCATCGATCCGTGCATAGAGTTCAGTCTGTCTGGAAGGGAGGCATCGTTGTCTTCAACTCGCAAGATTGCCTTGTGACGCATTATAGATTTGATCCCTTGCTACATGCGCCTCATATTGCCACTGTTGTACAGCTGTCTATGGATCTTCTGTTCGTACCCATGCTTTGCCTTCCGGATTGTATGGGAGAGTTGTACCATCTTGTTTCCTGTCCTGAAGGTAGCATTACGAGCTCTGAGAAGTACCCAGACCTTGGCATCTAACCATGATCTCTGGTTAACCCTGGTTGTGCAGCATTTGATCTTGAAGACATCCTCAATGCACTTGTTAATGTAGCCAGTGACTGTGCTCATCTACTCCTCAATTTTTTTTAAATGACCGTTGTAGGTGGCCATCTCCCTGAAACAGCTCCAGTCAGTGGTCTCAAAACAGTCTTTCAGCCCTGCAAGCCTCCCCTCCCACACTTCCTAAACGCCCCCACCCCACCACTCCCAGCCACATCCTGATCTCCCTGCAAACTGGCTTAGAATGTTTTGCCAGCAGTTTGTATGCTGAGGTTTGCCAGTGGTCTGTATCCCGTGGTAAGACTGTTTTAGGTTGGCGTGATTGATGACGCCAGCTACAATCATGGCATTGTCAGGGTGCAATGTTTTGGCTTTACAGATCCCACCATAAAGCTTCTTCATTGTTATGTGAGGGTTCGTGTGGATCCTGCAGCTTAAGAACCAGACCAAGATCGAGATGCAAAGCACAAGTTTATTTTCAGGGATGCAGATAGAACAGGATCAAAATGCTAAATGAACCTAAACAAACACAGTACGCAAGGGAATGAATATACATTTGGATAATGAGGGAAAACCAACAGAACTGGAGAAATGACACAAATGCACATACAATCAACCATAAGAATCGCGATGATACTACATGCCCCCACCCCCTTGACTTGTACGGACAGGACTCTAGCTAACTAACCTCGGGACTCACCCCAACCCAGTGTGAAAAGTGATACGTGCCTTGAGGGGTCAAAAAGAGAGAGAACAAAGGGAAGAATGATCCTTTATAACCCTGCAGCAGATATTGTGGGGGCCAGATATTGTCGGGACAGGCTGGGCCCCGTTGGCTGCTGTGGCCAATCGCTTGAAGCCAAAGGCAAGGGCTCAACAGTGGTGATTCACCTGGGCCAATTAGGTGAAGGTCAGGGCTACGTCCAGTCAGACTGCCTGGACTCCAGCACCTGATAATTTAGACCGGCCAATCGCGAGGGTCACCTTGATGGCTTGGGGTGAGTATGACCTTGATTGGCATGTGATGTGTCCTCCGAATAGGAGCATGGCAGCGCCACCATATGGCGGCCACAATCTCTCCATTAAATTCATGGCTTCACCCTCATCAGCTGAAGACAGCAATCAGCATGGCCATGAGTTCCCTACGCAGGTAAAAGGGTATCCTTTCACCCTCAGGTATCCTATCTCTACTTAGCAGAATGTCTTGACAAAAGAGACACTTGTGCAGCAGTTCTCACTGATGTTAATGCACATTCCCCCTCCTCACGTCTTGCCAGAAGCAGTTGTGTCTCTGTCTGCCTGAAGCAGATAAGGCCATCCAGCTGGATCACTGAGTCTGGAATGGAGTCCTGGAGCCATGTTTCTCTAATCACTAGAGCACAGCAGCCCTACAGTTCTTTTTAGTTCAGATGCAGCCTCAGGTAATCCATTTTCTTCTGCAGCGATCTTACATTTGCATGTAGTATCTTTTGGAGCACAGATCTGAAGGGGTTAACTCTCAGTCTAACCTCAATGCTGACAAACTTACTGGGCTTCTGCCTTCACCCGCAGTGTTTCTGTCGACCACCCCCACATCTCCAATGCCATCCTCTTATCTCCAGCGATCCACTCTGGGGTTTACTGCAGTCCGTATTCCCTTCAACAGTCCTCAGTATCTTACTAATCTGACTCATTAGTTTAAAAGTCTGGTTTGTATTTCTTATTTTTACAAGGTTTCATTATAATAGACAGTACATAATGGTTTGGGGTTTCCATCATTGTAAGGAGCCGAAAAGGCTACTGCAACCACATGTGCAGCCATTTTTTTCAGCTCAGGCTATTGCACAAACTAATCTCTCTTCCATTGACTCTTTCTATAGCTCCTGCTGCCTTGCAAAAGTTGTAAACACATTAAAATCCCCAACCCGCCTCGTCACACTCTCTTCCTCCCCCTTTCCATTAGGCAGGAGCCTAATTCAAACCTCCAGATTCAAGGACAGTTACTTTCCTGCTGTTATCAGACTCTTGAATGGACCTCGCATCAATAAAAGAAGATGCCGATGCACTGTTTAACTGCCCTTTTCTCTATATCTTAAGCTATATCCCCTGCCCTTTTTAATCTTTCTGTAATACTATGCTCTGGGCAGGTTTAAATTGCTTGAATCAGCTTCTACTGTGCTGTAAATACATTTAAAATTTACATTTAAAATGATTGCTCTACCTTAGGTACTGAAGTATCAGTTGATTCGCCTGGATAGCTTGCAAAAGAAAGATTTCAGTACATCTTGGTACCCACAATAATGAGCAATTCATTTAAATCTAAATAAATATTTGGGCAGATTACAATGTTCTAAGTTATCAGCCACTTGTGGGTGGGGGTGGGTGGGGGGGAGAGAAGAAGAAATGTAGTGAGTGTGTGTGTGAGAGAGAGAAAGGGAGAGAGAGATGAGTGAGAGGATGGGAAACATGGTCATTGACAAACAGAAGGCTCATTACCTCCCTAAGAATTATTTAACAGGGCTAAGAACCTTATTTATGCCTGTATCCTACCTAACTTTACTACCCTTACTCAGTCAGCAGAATACTCATTTATCCATGAAGAACTGTCTTGCCTGGTATCAAGGTCCAAATCCAAATGTAGATACCAGAATAATTTCATTGAATACTATGATGACCTTTTTACAATGCTTCTTTGCTTTTCCTCAGCTGTATTGTCTGTTTGAAAGTGAACAAACAGCTCATGAGACAACTGGGGGATGTGCTCATCCACTGCATTCGAGGCCATAGAAATAATTGGCAGTGATGAAAACTCAGCAATCTGCGTTTGCATCAAATGCATAAGAAAACTAGTCATCTTGTTAGTTATATGTAATAAACAACTTAAAATTTTGCAAGAAATCAGCAAGAGATGTGTGCGACCACCTATCGCCTACGATTCAGAAACAAAGAAGCCAATTTACATTAATCAATATAACTCCAGAGTTAAAGACTCTTGAGACGCACCGCAAACAACAGATTAAACACTTTTACATGAAGTGCGGAGCTTGCTGATGGGAAATAGCTTTTGCATCATATCCTGGTAAAAGTGCTTCAGGAAGCTGGAATTACAAAGAAAGCAATGCTGGAAAAACTCACTGTTTACATTTCTGGGCAGGACTCAAGCCAATAGTTGGAAAGAGAAATAGCAAGCACAGAAAAGAAGAGTGAAGCGGTAAGAGGATACTATACAAATGAAATAAAACACAATCTGCTGGAGAGACTCAGTAGGTTAATCAGCATCAGTGGGAGAAAAAGAATGGTCAAGTTTTCAGGCCAGACCATTCATCAAGACTAATGAAGGATTCTAGATTTCAGATTTATTGTCAGAGAACATATATGACATCACATACAACCCTGAGATTCCTTTTTCCTGTGGGCACAACAGAATTACCACTAATTGGTAGTGCAAAGAATAAACTGTACACAGTGTGAACATGCAAACAAATAAAAGAACTGTAAACAGATAACAAATGTAAACAAACTCACTGTGCAAAACAGAGAACAAAAATAAAATCAATAAAGTGTACAAATAAGGGTTCTCAAAAAGAACCTCTGATTGAGTTTTATTTTGAGGAGTCTGATGATAACAGGGTAGCAGCTGTTCCTGAACCTGGTGATGAGAGTCTTGTAGCACCTATACCTCTTTTCTGATGGCAGCATTGAGAACAGTGTGTTTGCTGGGTTTTTGATGATTGCTGCTGCTCTCCGATAGCATCATTGCTTGTGGTGGGGAGGGTTTTGCCTGTGAAATCCTGGGCTGTGCCCACTAACATTTGCTCAAGGGTGTTCCCATACCAGACTATGATGCACACTTTCCACCATATCTCTGTAGAAATTTTCCAGTGTTTCTGATGTCGTACCAAACCTCTGCAAACTCCTGAGGAAGTAGAGGCACCGATGTGCTTTCTTCATGATGCTATTAGTGTGTTGGGTCCAGGAAAGATCGTCCGAGGTAGTGACTCCCAAGAACCTAAATTTGTTCACCCTCTCTGATCCCCCAGTGATCATGGGATTATAAACCTCTGGCTTTCCCTTCCCAAAGTCAACAATCAGCTCCTTAGTTTTGGTGACATTGAGTGCAAGGTTGTTGTTGGTGCACCATTCAGCCAAGTTTTCCATCTCCATCCTCTGTGCTGACACATTCTCACCCTTTATGTATCATGGGCAAATTTGTAGATGGTGTTATTGTCGACCACTCACAGTTGTAGGTGTAAAGTGAGTAGAGCAGGGGACAAAGAACATAGCCCTGTTAGTGCTCCTGTACTGATGGAGATTGTGGAGGAGAAGGTCTTACCAATCTTCACTGCTTGTGGTCTGGACATGAGGAAATTCATGATCCACTTACACAGTGGGTGTTGATGTAGCCTTAAATGTTCACAATTCTTTTTCTCCCATTGACGCAGTGGCATCTGAAATTTCCTGTTTCTGGCTAAAATTGTAGTTTTGCGTAAAAGTGTTCACCTCAAGAAAACTATCTAACATAATATTTGTTACAATAATCATGATTATCTTACAACAATTTGCATTTTTAAAGACCTTCCACATGAAAAAGCTCCGAAGGTGCTTCACAAAAGAGCAATCTGAAAAAAACTGACACAAACTCAGGTGTTACTGTTTAAAACAGCTTTGCCAAGGCAGTACATTTTTCTCTCCTACTGAAGATGGAGAGGTGCAGAATTCCAGAGGTAAACAAGAGAGGCTTGGGTGGCACAGTTGGTGTAGCGGTTATTACAGTGCCAGCCACCTGGTTTGAAGCCGGCACTGTCTGTAAGGAGTTTATTCATTCGACCCATGACCTGAGTAGGTTGCCTCCCACCCTCCAAAAACATACAGGATTTGTAGGTTAATTCAGGTATTTGAGCAGCATGGGCTGGAAAACCGGAGCGGCACAGTGGAGGAATTCGCCGGCTCAGGCAGCATCCACAGAAGACAAAAGATACTTGACATTATGGGCCAAAACCTTTAATCAGGAAAGATAATTCCAGAGTTGATTTAAATTTCTGAAGACTCCGCTTGCAAGGGAAGTAGGAGTTGTACCAGAAAGGTTAAAAAAAAATCAAAACTCTTGAAGGGAGATTGGTTTGAAGAGGAGCAAAGGCTTGAATGGTTTGAAGGTCAGGAACTAGCATAAATCACCAAACACAAGAGTGATGGATGAAGTGGGCATGGTTCAAGTTAGGATATAGATATGGAGCTGGAGCTGAAGACATTCGCTAAGGACATAAATGTGGCTGTGGAATCACTTGGGGCGGAAAAAACAAGGTACTGCAGCCGGCCTCCCTGAAAGGTTACTTTATGAAGGATGATAAGCCAACCGTGGCACCACTGAACAGTGAACACAGATGGTAATGACACAGAGCTACAGAAACAGCACTAAACAAAGTTTGCATTACATGGTGCACATGCAGATGGAAGTAATTACAGTCATTGAACGACTAATGGTTCTACCATCAATGCAACAAAAGAAATGTTAGTTTTCCTTTCAATTATTCTTCAGATAGTACTAATTTGCTCTTTTAAGTATTGACAGATGCTTTAGTGTATTTACTCACATTGTCTTTATGGTCTGAATGGTGAAGAGTAAATGCTATGTAACTAATTATCGCGAGAAGAAAACAGGGCATCGTCAAATGTAGCAGCAATTTATCGCAATGGATTCTTTTGTCTGGGGTTCATTATGCCTTTCCAAGGCAGCTTGTATGAAGCTACAAATTTACATTTAGAAATACAATTGATAATAAGTGTTTGGACAGCAATAATAAAATAAGAACAGGGGGAAAACATGACTCAAAAGCTTCAGACATCCAATTTTACTGAGCAAATTGTGAACCTTTAGTTACAGTTAAAGCTTTAAAAGCTGGCTCTGCTGCACCATGTGTGTGTGGCAATTGGGTGCAGTGGCTTGGAACCAGACACTGCTAGGACTTTAATTCCAGTGCCAAACTTTAGTACTAAAGGCAAGGCTGCAATGTTGGTAACCATATCCAGTCAGAAGCGCCAAATAGATGATTCACCTCCGTATCCAATTGAGATCCTCACCATTACACAAGCCAGTCTTATTTCAATTCAATTCACTTGTTATGCTGTTAAAAAAAAACAACTGAGGGCTGGGAGCACTGAATAAAAACAGGCCAGGAGAGCAGACAGCCACCAGGCTGTGACACAGAACTAGATATGCCTCTTGCCAAGTTGCTCCACTATGATTACAGCATTGACTGATCTGACAGGGTGGCAAGTTCACAAGGTAATTCTCACTTACAAATCAGTACAAATCCAACTGGGTTAATTAGTGACTGATCAGTTGACTCTTCAACATCACCCAAGTGAAGTAGGTGTTATTGGTAGTGCCATCAGGGGCAGTTACTCTTCAATAACCTGCTCACCAGTGCTCAGTTTAGGTTTTGCAAAAACCGCTGAACTCCTTACCTCAGATCTCAGTGGGCTAAGTTTCAAAGGTGAGGTAAGGGTGTCTGATTGAAAACTTAGCTGAACAGTGTACGAACAAAAACCTTTCCCTCAAATGTCACCAAATCCAAGGATTGTAGACTTTGAGAAGGGAAAGCCAGTGATCAATAGGCAGAGGTGGAAAGGATGGGCAAATTTAAATTCCTGGGAGTCATTAACTCAGAGGACTTTCCTGGACTCAACAGACTAATAGCATCATGGAGAGAGCATATCAGTGCCTCTACTGCCTCAGGAGTTTACAAAGGCTTGGTATGACATTGAAAATCTTGGCAAACTTCTACAGATGTGTAGTGGAAAATGAGCTGACCATCTATATTATAGTCTAGTTTGGGGAGAACCAATACCTCTGAGCAGAAAGACCTGATAAAGTTGGTGGACACAGCCCAGTTCCCTCACCATTGAGAAAATCTACATGGAGTGCTGCCATCGGAGAGCTGCAGCATCATCAAGGACATGATATGTTCTCGCTGCTGCCATCAGGAAAGAGGTATAGGTGCCACATGACACGTACCACCAGGTTCAGGGACATTTGCTACCCCTCCACCAACAGACTCCTATACCACAGACTCAATCAGTGACTCATTTGAAGACTCTTTTCACATTATTTATTGCTGAATATTTTATCCTCTTCTGTATAGTTTGCTTACATTTCTCTCTTTTGCATACATATCTTTTTGCATATGTATCTTTTTTCTTGAGTACAGCTTACTGATAACTAGAATTTTTGCCTGGCTCTCAGGGAAAAAAAAGAATCTCCACATTGTATATGTGACAATCAATTTGAACTATGAACATCTAAAATGGTTGTGGTTTCTAATCACCCTTGTCTCAAGATGGTGCCATGGAGGCTCCTCCGGACAGCGTCCTAGAAACAAATATTGTCAACTGGTTCATCAATGGGTTTATTTGCATCCCAATGTCAAAAATGGAGATATTTGGAAAAAAAAATTCTAAGTTTAGATGGAAACTCCTCAAAAAATTAATCATTTGACACCTTCATGGAGCAAGAATAGACAATATTTCAGACAAGTAACATACACCAGAAGAGTTTCAGGGGATTATCATATCCAACAAGAGTTAATCCAATCACCAAACTTAATATTCAATGGCATTATCATTGTTCAATGCCCCAACATCTAACCAAATTACAGAAAATAAGATTGGTCCTCATTACTCCTCAAGTGCTTTTCACTATCTGTGAGGTACAGGTCGGGAGAGTGATGGAATACCCTCCATTTGTCTGGCTGAATTAAACTTCAAACAAAGGACCAAGCAGTTTACCTGATGGGCAGCATGTGCATTCACTTTCTCCACTACCTGTTCATTTTGGCAACATTGTACAAAACGTGCTCCATCCACTCATCAAATGCCTTTGCATAGCTCCTTCCAATTTGAAAATGCTACTACTGAGGCAGCAGTCACCTTTGAACATCTCCATCTGCAGGTTGCATTCCAAGCCCACATACCACCCTGACTTAGAATTACATCCTTTCATTTTTGCTCTGCCCATATCCTGGAGCTCACAACCCAGCATCATCAAGGGAGTACCTTCAACCTGAAGGACTGAAGCAGTCCTATAAAATGGCTCACCTCCACCACCTTCTAAATAATAATGAGAAACAGGCAAGAAACACTGATCTTTCTAGTGATGGTCTCATTCCATAAAATCAAGAAAACAAAGACTTGAAGTTGACGAGTTTATAATTTCACACCACAGTATCAAGTGGCAACACAGGGCAGGACTGAAGAGTTTTGCTGGAAATCTGCAATTAATCAAACAGGACTGCAAACTAAAATCTAGCTCCTCCTAAGTAGTCATACTATATTATTTAAAGGTTGTAAATTCATTCCTGAGTGACCCAGCAACAATTTATCACCCCATCAAAAACAAGATGATGCTGTTGAATTGTCAACAAAGCACCAGTGACTGCCAAGCAACACACGTTTGATTAGATGTCAAAATGAAGCGCAGAGAGTGGGTACACAGTGCTCCGAAGATTTCAAATGCCCGATCCTAATACCTGGATAATTAAATGGCGTGTTAAAGGAGCTGATGGCATTTCAAAGTAAAATCCTGCATCCGTGAAGGTCTGAACCCAGGATGGCGAGGCTTGTGCTGGGCAGCAGCCACAAGGGGTAACAGACTCCTGGGGCATAGCAGACTGGTGCAGGACCTCAGAATCAGGGAGAACATCCCCACATGGTGACCATGGCAGCAGACCACCAAGGGACTTAGCAGCTGAGTGACCCACACAGGATGTGGGTGACTTCTGGTCAGGAGACCTTCATGGGCTGCTGGCTGCTGGACACTGCCTCATGTGAACCAGGTATCAGAGCCAGAATTCAAGAGGGTGCTGAGGGAAAGAAGCACTCCCGAAGGGTCTCCGGCATTACATAATCACGACAGGGGTTTGATCTGGAGCTTAGGTTGTGGATGAATCGATCAGGAGTTTGCGCAGCTGCAGAGGCTATGGCAGGATCGGCGCCAAAACAAATGTTAGAGGGGGGCACTGTGCAACACTTGTAAACTCACTCAGGTGGTCCTACCTGCCGACAAACATTAACACCCTCCATCCCTCTGGTGTAGTTAGATGCTAGTGATGCTCAACACACACTAGTGACATGGGTGGGGACAGGTCTGACTGTGAGCGACAGCTGAGTCCATTTAGGGGCACAGCACTTTGCTTGGGGGGGAAATGCCCATGAATGCCCTCCCTTGGAACCGACCCTGGGTTGTGTGTGGTGAAAGGCATTTGTATAGATGTCCGAACCTACCTGACCTTCCCTAACCCCTCCCTTGGCTCCAAAGGATATGTGGCACTTTTCTGGAGACACCTTCAGTGCACAGTGCTTTATTAAATCCAGGTGGATCCCTCAGATCGCATGAGCCACTGCTGGTAGTGGGCTGTCCCCGACACACCTTCACATAGGGCCCTTTCTTTTTTTGCAATTTGAGCACATTACGTTCCTGGCTGGACAGGACTTCCGGGGTTGCCTGGCCAGCCTGCAGAACCCGCATTTCCCGGCCCTAGCCATCGCCACTGTCTGTACCTTTTCTCAACATGGCGACACCCTCGTTCCCCATGAGGACGCCAGACCACCAGAGGTGTAAGCCTCACAGCTTTGCACCGCAGTCTCCCCCAAATCCAGTACTTCTTGCAAGGTGCAGTTACCTTTTTCCAGGAGACTTTGATGGACCTGGATCAATAGTATGTTTGTCAGCAGTCCGTCCCGCATCAGCTCATCAGCATACTTGAAGGCACTCACTGCGGTACACCTGCAGGCTCTAACCAGTTCTCTCAACGCCCACGCGAACTGTGCAAAGGACTCCCCAGGGGCTTGATGCCAGGTCATTAATTTCTTCCTCGTGAACATTGGGTTCATCGGGGTCCTGTACTGCTTCTGCATCACCTCATTGTATGTTCGGCAATCTCTAATTATTCAAAGCGCCCGATCGCCTACCGATCAGGAAATCATACTTATCTTCAGCATCCCTTAGGTTGTGGCGGTGCACGAATGTCTGCATCCTGTGCAGCCATCTCTGGAAGGTAACATCTGTATTGGGCTCCCTGGCTTCAATGGTGAGTGTGGATGCCTGAAAAACTTCTCCCATTACCCGCTGCAGAGTTGATGCAGACCCCAGGGATGCATCTGCTACTGCACCGCATGGTTGGTTCAATTCCACCATCTGTGGGCTGGGTGACCGGGCATCTTCCGTTGCTTTGTCCTGTAGGCTGAGCTTCCATAGCTTTTGTTTTGGTAATTAATTTGTGGTGCACACAATAATCACGTCGACATGATGGAGTGATTAAATGGCTTTAATTACCAAAAACCTGAGCATTACTGATGCACTACTTGGCCAGGTTCCAGGTACAGGAGCAAGAGGGGGCAAGTCTGGGCATGCCAACCCTTATTGGGAAATCCGGGAAGGAGCCAAAGGGAGGGGTTAGGGAAGGTCAGGTAGGTTCGGACTGGCCAGTCCATACATCCATACAAATGCCTTTCACCACACTGCGGGAGCGCTGACTCTGAAGTGACTCTTTCTTCTACTGTTAGTGATGCCAGGCCATGCTCATGATGGCTCTTTGCCTTATGGCAAATTTATCTCATATTTTTAATGTATTATTATGTGAGAATAAAAGGAACCTTGAGTTCCAGCACCTCTCTGTTCAAAAATAGTTTTATTTTATGGTTATCAGGCTATCCAACCTTCCCTAACTACCTTAATCATAAACTCCTCTGGCACCACAAAAATACCTGTCTGCTCTAGTAACACACCCCTTTTTATTTCTTACAGGAACTATGAATATTTATTATCTCTTTCCATATGCTTATTTGATGAATATAATTGGAGTAGCATCTGTTTGCAAGAATACAGTAAAACCCTTGGTAACTGCTACCTATGGGGATTGGTAGACTTGAGGCTCCAGTTGCTTGAATTCGAGATACTAGATTTTTACTGTACTTGCAAAGTTCTTATGCGAGTAATAATTTTTGAGCTTGATAATAAAGTCATTATCATTATTATTCCTCTGGTAGTTTGGCTTTCGCTTCAGAGTCCAGTATTTGCAGTTGCTCCTGTTACTATGTACGGTTTTAGTTACCGTACCTGAAGAAGAACGTATTTGCCTTAAAAGTCACAAAATAAAGGGATGAATTGATAAAATCAAACATTGGTTCAAAGGCAGACCAGCTCATAATAGACAGCATTGAAAATTTAAACAGAAAAATAGGAGGAAAAAAAGCCTGTGTTTTGTAAACTTCTGATTGATTGCAAGAACCAGAAGTATTATTACGCTAAAGAATAAGCAGACTTATAATTTGTTATTCATGAGTGGGTTATTAAATATTTCCCACAGAACACATGGCATTACATTTAGGATTCACACAATTTAACAATTATGAGGGGATTTTTTTCGTGTCGTTCTAATTTTCTAAGAAGGTATTAAGTAGTGATAAAATCTCAGCACGTTATGCAATTAAACTTCATGATGGAGAAAGGTGAAGGTAAAAACTTCTTCAGAATTTTTACTGTGCTTTGTGGAAGCAACGCCACTGGTTGTTTTAAAATATTAGTGCGATTTCTCTAATTAGAAAAAAGAAGTTTTTAATGAGGTATTATCTATTTTCCCTCCAGGTAACATTTTGTTTACTTAAGAAGCTGACGTTCCTTGACCAAATGTGCAGTTCTGACATATTAAGGACTTGGAAAGAAAAACAGAAACTGCATTCTAATAAACCCCACTTTAAAGGCCCGCTCAAACATTTCAAAGCAATAAAGTACCTTTTTAAACAAGCTCTCACTAACAGGAACATTCTACCTGTACTAAGTAAAAACACAGAGATGCTGTAGGAACTTGGCCTGTCTCACAGCATCCATAGGAAGTAAAGATACGCAGTATTATAAAATTTTGGAGCCTGAGCCATACTGACCATATGATATATTTTTTGTAACATTGAAGAGATAAATATTAGGGAGATAACTCCCTTGCTCTTCTATGTTATAGCTCAACAGGTCCATTTATATCCTAGTTTAATGTTGTATCTAATCGGCAGCATAGCTGAAGATGTGGCACTTGCTCAGTCCTGGGCTGACCTCTCATTCTGCGTCTTGTTTTCAAATCTCTAGAGCCAGGTTTAAACCCACAGTTTAACCTCTCCTCATGAAATATTTTGTCCATTATTTTAATTCATCCATTTTTAATGCTGCTGTTAAAACAGCAGAGAAAAGATTTTCTTGCCACTGCATTAAGAATTTATGTAGAAATATTCACAACCGTGCCAACAAGTTTAAAGCTGATTGTTCCAAGCACTAATTCTTAGATTCACAACATATGTAACAAAATACTACAATCCTCAAGTCTGGAGCTTGCAGGCATGTCCATGAGATAATCTTAGAGGCCCTGTAAGGCCATCAGATTTCAGTCTATCATCAATGCATGTCTGTTGTCTGTTGACTTACAAATTATATCTTTTGCAGAATAATAACAAATATTTTTGAAGCTAGGCAGTTTTCTTTTGGGTATATGATCAGTGTGGGAGCAGTGTAAATACCCCTAAGATTTCCCATGGAAATGTTTGAAGGTCATTCACCTCAATAATCATTTCTTACAATAGGCAAAAAGTCTGTTTCTAGGCCAGTTTGGAAAGAATACTGAGATGACAGTAGGCATTGGACATAATTCCTGTACAAAGATGGGTCATGCTAAACAAATATCATTGCTGATTGCCTGATTCTTTTCAGAGCTGGTGAAAGTGCTTGTTGATTTATGGTTTTACCGAACCATGTTATTCCATGCCTTGCAAGTGAAAACTGAGAATAAACATCTGATGTGATCAAAACTGCCCACCAATTTGTAAATATATTCCAACTCAGCTGCTTGCAGATTATTCCAATAATGTGGAAGTTGGTTTGGCTGACTGACAGACATTGGCAGACCCCCAGAAAAAAAAAATGGTATTCCCTACAAAGAAATTTTATAACTTTGAAATCTAGCTTAATATTATGTAGATTATGGAAACATACAGTATATACCATTCAAGTATTAATTCCCTATGATAAATATCAAATCATGTAATTAATCCCAACTGTGAGTTTGCGGTACAGTACACAGAGGACTGAAAACCTATTATTGTCTTTAGTTTCCAAGGGGGAATCTAAATCCGATAGGCAGCAACAGGAGCTCATTTTGTTGTGAATGAACAAGCAATATCTTCGAAATGGGATTGCTCAGTCAATTGACAGCAAAGTGCAGAAAGGAAGTTAAAAAGTTCCAACATGATCCAAAGTACAAGTTCCTCATTTATTTGTACAAATGAAAACCCAGAGAAATTTTGATAGAAATTGTCTGGGTTATCTTCAAATTGGAAGGTTTTGGTAGTTATAGATTTGACTCTCTGAGGAACTAGTCCAATATCAAAGGCCCATGACTTAATTTCACTTTACTGCAGAAAGAATGGTTTGAAAGTGGTTTTCACAGAACTGTTCTCCAAAGTTGATTTATATTGTACGAATATAATACGAATCATATTAAAGATGAGGCTATTGGATGAGATTTAAAGCAAATAAAAACAATTGGATATGCTGAGCTCAAAGTCAAAGTTGTACCTCTTTTATAAACGTGGAAAAATGTGCATCCTATTTCATTTGCAAATTGAGATTGTGGTAGGTAGTGCTGACTGGAAGCTTGAGACATCAGTTCTTCAGCACTGTGAAAATAGGCTGTTGCAAGATAGTTAATAGCAAGTTTTAGTCTTGCAACTATCCAGCTACTGGCTCTAACCAACTCAACCCTTACCCGAATAATTTTAAAAGTTTGGCAAAGCTTCCAGGCCTGATGGTGATGGGGTGAGAAGATACAACTTTTGTAAATAGATTAGTGGCACATCTTCAACTCATTCTCCCTATCATAGAAAGTTGCAGGCTAATCAATGGTGTGGGGTGTGGAGCTACATTGGCTATTGGGTACATAATTTGAGGAGAATAAATGGAAATGTTAGAATGCAGAAGAAAGCTGACAGCCATCTCCTGCTACAACTTCCTATTCCAACCAGTCTGCAAACAGGTTTCCTGTTCTCCTGAAAACTGCAGCACTCCATTTCCCTCATTATAGTTATACAGTATGGAAAGAAGACATTAGCCTCAAATCATCCACACGATCCAAAGTGCCTTTCTGAGCTAATTATATTTCCCCCATAATTATCACTTTAAGTTATTCCTATTCATGGACTTGTCCAAATAAGTTTTAAACATAATTTTACTCTTCCAATGACAGCCCCTTCCACCAGCTTATTCTGTTAAAAGAATTCCCTTCTGGTTCCCCTTAAATTTTTCCCCCTCTCACCATAAATGTGCATCCTCTACTTTTAGACCAGGGCTGGCCAACTTTCTAATTTTTAATTTAGCCAAACAGCACAGTAATAGACCATTTTGGCCCATGAGTAGGGGTCAATTGGGTGGAGCAGACTCATGGGGCGAAACGGTCTGTTACCGTGTTGTATGTCTAAATTAAAAATTAAAAGGTTGGGCACCCCTGTTTTGGACTCTCCCACACTGGGAGAAAGACTGTGATCATCCACCTCATTTATGCCTGCCATGATTTTATAATTCTTTATAAGATCAGCCTCCTTCACTCCAGAGAAAACAGTCTCAGTCTTTCCAGCTGTACTTATAAACTAAACCCTCCAGTCCTAAAAGCATTCTTCAGTCTTTTCTGTACACTTTCTAATTTAATAAGATTCTTTCTATAATATGGTGACCAGAACTGCAAACAATATTCCAGGTGCAATCACACCAACATCCTTTGGAGCTGTGACATGATGTCCCAACTCTTGTGCACAAAGCCCCAACCAATGAAGGCAAGCACCTTCTTTACCATTTTGTCTTCCTCTATTGATACTTTAAGGGAATTATGTTCTTGTACTCTAGTCCTCTCTGTTCTGCAATACTCCCTAAGATCCTGTCATTTATTCCACAAGTGCTCACCTGGTTTAAGTTCTCAAAATGCATCACTTTTCATTGCCTGAGTTTAAGTTTATTTGTTGTTCCTTTTACCATTTTCCCAGTTAATGTAGATCTTGCTGCAACTTTAGGCAACCTTCTTCATTGCTCACCCAACCACTAAATTTGTTGTCATCTGAAAGACTTAGAAATCATGCCACCTACATTCAAGGGCCAAAGGTCTCTTACTTCTCTGGACCCCTGTCTTCCCTCCTTCTCCTTTTAATACCAGTTTTAATCAGCCTCAGTCTTCTCCCCATTCTATCTCTTGTTCAACTCTTACAACCAGTTCCTCCTCTTGTCCCTTCCTGCTCCAATTTCCACATCCCTCAATCCCCAACTGTGTCCCCATCTCCTCTCCAGTTCTATGTTCTGACCTACTTACTCCAATCACCTCTCCAGCATCAGGAATCTGAGCTTCTGACCTGTTCCCATTCTAGACTTAGCAGCCAGTTCTGAGGTGGGAATGACAGTAAAGTTTACACACCCTGACAGAGATATACATACTAGTTGAACCAGTGTTCACCCTGGTACCAAAGACTCACCAGCACATCCACACGATTGTCTGAGATACTGTTTATGATTGAAAGTCAGACTTTTCAGTCTGTAGTGATAGTAAACAAGGGTCAATTTCTACCTTTGTATCACATTCAAGAAATATCCCCTGAAATGGGAATGGTTAGAAATTGCTTATCTTTATAATTTGGTGAAAATAAAACAATATATTAGACTAACCATAAATAAATCCAAGAATGTTTTCTACCAATAATCAAGAGAGCGGGAAGTGGAGACACTGCACTACTCCACAAGGTCCTACAGCCTGGTTGTGATGTCGACAGTTCCCTACAGCCTGTTAGAGGAGCTAAAAGAACAATTTTGAAATCTTGCATCCATGGGTCTATGCCCAAGATGGAGGTGCCTCTGCTGGGCAGTATGCCATAAGGGTACCAGACTCGAAAGCAACAAACTGGTGCAGAGGTCCAGAAACAAGGAAAACACCACCCATTAAGCAGCACGTCTAGAAGATGATCTTAGAGACAAGAGAAGCGGGCCAGTGAGATGGTCAACGGCTGAAGTGCCAACGCAGGCTGCAAGCTGTTGGTAACTCATGATCAAGGAACTCACACAGGGTATGGGCTGCCACTGACTTGCGGTCGAAGGACCTATGCAGACTGCAGATAACAGGATTTGCGGGGATTCAGAAGGCAAAAGGGCTTGTGATGGGCCTCAGGCACTGAAGGCTTCCTGATTGTATCGGAGGTTTGGATCTAGAGCTCGGGATGCCGATGGTTTGAACAGGAGCCTCTGCACCTACAGAGTCTGCACGAATGTTGGAGATGAATCCACTGACAACTCAGTGACTCTGAAGAGATTCTCTTATTGTTAAAGGCATCGGGCAATGCTCATGGTGGCTCTGCTTACCTTACAGCAGGTGGAAGTTGAAGTATTACATTTTTATCTATTATTACGTGACTAAAAAAAGAACCCTCGAACCTTGAATTAATAAATGTACATCTTATCAAAATTCATGAAGCCTTGAAAGCTGCTAATGGTTAGATCGTCCTTTATGTGTTTCTTTGTGACACCTGAGCTTGCCACAAATATCCACTATAATGACTGTGTGGCATATTGCATTTGAAAAGTGAGTTTCTCTGACAAATAGATTCAGAATGAGTGAGTAAATCTAATTTTAAATTCCAGAGTGGGGTGAGTATACTTGACTGACAGGATAGAAGGTAATAATAAACAAAAGTTCAAGGGAATATCGGAAAAGTTCATGAGGCAAAACCATTGAGTAAGATAACAAGTAAAAACTCTCCAAAGAACAATATATACGTATTCATATACTCACGCACACACATGTATACACATATACATACATATATATATATATATATATTTTAAAAATGAATTAAAATTTAACTACAGAGAACTGACACCTTGAAGTTCCTTACAATTAAGTAAATATCTAGTCCAGTCAAAATAAAATGCTTATTTTTCTTTTTGTTGATACCAGTTTTAATCAGTGCTTTTGTTTGCAATTTGAAACAAAATTTCTAATTTGTTTTTTTTAGAAATCTTTGCTTTACTTATTTTACATTGCCTCTGAGCTTCCCAAGTAAGGCAGCAATTGAAATTACTTTGAGTTTTATACCCAATCTTTTAATTTAACCTGTGAAAATAAGAGAAAAGAACCTGTTTTGCAAGATGATGACTAAAGATTGATAGGTTAAAAATGCAAATGGTTCATTATAATGTTCCATTACAACTTGCTTTTTTCATCTTTTTCTGTCATTTTTAATTATAACCCAGAATGTATATTAGCATTTGAACACAACATATTAACATTACATTGTCTATGTAATGTTTAGAGGCATCAGTCTATTAATATTGCAGAAGCAAAATATGATACGTCTTGTAAGCATTGAACTAATATCATAGCCATTTTAGAACACACCTTTTAACATTTTCTATTCCACTGTTACATTTAAAACCATGATCTGTTATATTTAATAGAGCATATTAGTTTTCTTTTATGTTTTTACTCATTCATACTGAATTTTACACAATGCTTGAAATAAAAAAACATCCTTTGTCTCGTCCTGTTAAGATGAAAGGCAAATCTGAAAAATATACCAGAAAAGTTATTCAAAGAAAAAGAGGAAGATTGGAGGAAGCAAAATGAAGCTGAAGACAAGAAAGTGATGTTCTTACTTCTGGAATTCAAATAATGGTAAAGGTTTGTATTTATGCAGAATCTTACGTGACCTTCACTCAAATGGCTTTAATTATATTTGGGCAAAATCATCCCTGTTTTAAAGTGAGGGAACAGGTGAACAAAAAAGTCGAGGGAATCAGAGACAAACCGCACCACTTCATAATCAAACTGGTGTCTGTAGTTGCAGGCCTCGCAGGATCAGGAGTTCCCGGGGTTAGGGGACACAAAAAATTCTGGGAGGTGCATGACTTCAGAGGTCGGGTGATGGTGATAGCGCGCCAACTGTAATTATTTAAACTCCTGTGAAGATTCCATTACACAGTTCTGTTGGTTCAGCTCACAGACAACTTCTGTTGTGCCTTATTCACTGCACCACTCACTACATTGGTGACCCCGATGGTCCAAACAACATTTTGGACCTCACTATGGATGCACAGAACATCATTGTGCTCAAACTTCCATTTTGTAATTTGCAGAAACAGGTCTGGTTCAAGCAGGCTGAGGCCCAGTTCCACCTATGGCAGATTATAACTGACGCAAAGAAGTACTACTATGTCGCTGCATCGCTGGACCATGACACAGTGAGGTGTATTGTAGATTTCTTACGCCAGCCTCCAGCCAACTACAGGTATGAAGCCATCAGAGTCCTGCTCATATGTATTTGTGGCCTTTCACAATGCAACAGGCCAGCACGACTTCTCCATATGGATGGCCTGGGTGTCTTCACTCCTTCTGAACTAATGAATGAGATGCTGGCACTCATTGACGGACACAAGCCCTGGCTGTTTTTCGAGTAACTTTTTCTCCAGCAAATGCCAGAAGACATCTGCTTGCTGTTTGCAGACGAAGACTTTAACAAACCCCATCGCTTAGCAGCCTGTGCTGATGAGTTGTAGCATGCTAAGCAGCATGGTAGTCTTTCTGTTGGGTGTGTAGCAATTCCTTGGCAAAGGGCATGAACCCTGCCTACTCCGGATAGCGGTGTGGTGTCAGGATCAACTGGACACAGTGCAGACAGAGGAGTGGTCCAATACCATCAGAGATGGGGAGCTGCAGCCCACCATTGCCATCCCCCCTGCATGCATCCGGGAAATGCCGAGGCCGACAGTCGGTGTTGGCTGCGACGGCAGGCCACAAAAACAACTTCCTTTTCCTCAGACACTCAGGCCTTTGGTTTTTGGTCGACACTGGAACAGAGGTTAGTGTGTTTCCCTCCTCCGGGCCAAATATGTTTAGGAAAGAAGGGCCCTCCTCTCATGTCCACCATCAACAGCAGCATCTGGACATATGGGCCATGGACAATTCCACTCAGTTTCAGCCTGTCACAGTTCAGCTAGTGCTTCACCATTGCTGATGTATCACAGCCCACTCCTGGGACCTCTTTTTTTTTTGCAAGCACACTCCCTTCTAGGAGAGCTCAGAGTTCGACGTCGAGTTTCTCGCCTTGCATCCCGCATCGTTGCCTGCACCTTGCCTCAACGCATTGACACTCTCAGTCAATTGATACACCAGAATCCTAGCAGAATTCCCCAGCATCATTACTCCATAGTTCTCAATGGCCCAACCAAACCGTGGATTACAGCACCACATTTCAACTCATGGACGTCCCCTGCATGCCTGAGCATGTAGGCTACCACTGAATAAATTTTGATTGGCTAATATGGAGGAAATGAGGATTGTTCACCTCTCTGATAGCCCTTGGGCATCTCCGCTGCATATGATACCCAAGATGTCTGGAGAGTGGAGACTTTGTGGGGGCTGTCGGCATCTGAACGACATCACTGTGGCAGATCGCTACCCGGTTCCCCATATACAGGATTTCTCAACGATCCTTCATGGCACTAAGATTTTCTCCAAAATTAACCTGGTGATCTGATGAGTACCATCACATCCTAGTTCACCTGGATGACATTCCTAAGACTTCCTTGATTATCTAATTTGGGCTATTTGAATTTCTCCTTATTCCTTTCGGTTTAAAAAGCACAGCCCAGACATTTCAATGCTTAATGGACATAATTACCTAGGGCCTGGATTCCATCTACATTTATTTGGACAACATCCTTATTGCCAGCCACTTGTGGCAACAGCATCAGGCCCATCTCCGTCAAATATGCCAGCGGCTAGATGACCACTGGTTAGCGATCAATCTGGCCAAATACCTGCATGACCTCACATCAATCAATTTCCATTGCCACCACATCACTCAGCCAGAACAGTTCCGCTACCTTCCAAGATTTTTCAAATCTCCAAGACCCTCCACCATTAAAGGCCTCCATGAGTTCATTGGCATGATTAACTTTTACCATCATTTCATGCCAGCTGCAGCAAATGTTATCCAGCCACTTTTCAAACTCTTGTCCGAACATCCCAAGGAACTGAAATGTGATGACGAGGCTACAATCGCATTCGAGACTGCCAAAGGAGCACTAGTGGGAGCCACTATGCTCACCAATGGCTCTGATGGTGGATGCGTCAGGCACTGCAGTGGCGGGGTCCTGGAGCAGCTCATCAATGGCATCTGGAACGCCTAGCTTTCTTTAGTCATCATTTGAGACCATTGGAACAAAAATACAGGGAGCTCCTTGCCCTCTACTTGGCCATAAGGCATTTTTGCTATTTCCTAAAGGGCAGAGAGTTCAGTCTACATGGATCACAAGCCGTTGACTTTCGCCTTTGCCAAGATATCAGATCTGTGGTCAGCATGACAACTCTCCTACATTTCAGCATTTACAACTACAACAAAAACAATCTAGTCGGCAACATGCTATCTCGCACCATCATCGCTTCCCTCCATTCGCCTGCTCCTGGTGTAGACGACACGGCTTTGGCAGCAGCTCAGTAGGAAGCTGAAGAGATGGCCATGTATCCCACTGCCATATAGAGCCTGAAAGTGAAGGACATACATTTTGGTCCAGCAAATGCCTCCCTACTTTGTGACGTATCCACCAGCCAACCAAGGCCCATTGTACTTGCTGCATGGTGATGTCAGGTGTTTGACGCCATACACAGTTTGGATCACCCTTCGATTGGGATGACAACAAGGCACGTGGGGGAAAATTCACATGGCATGGCCTGCACAAGCAAGTCACTGCTTGGCAAAGGACGTGCATTCAGTACCAGACCTCAAATGTTCAGCGCCACACCAAAGCCCCACGACAGGTTTTGAACCCAAGCAGCACAGGTTTAATCACATCTTCATGGATATCATTGGGTGCTACTCACCTCTTCATAATAGTGGACAGGTTCACAAGATGGCCTGAGTTTGTCCTGCTCTCCAACACCTCCACCTCAACTTTTGTGAGAGCCCTCATTGCTGTATAGGTGAGATTACGTGTCACCTCCAAACTCTGGTTCGTGGTGGGGGGGGGGGGTTATGTTGCGAGTCATGCCACTCTATTATCAAACCAGCATCTGTAGTTGAGGGCCCCCGCAGGATCACGAGTTCCCAGTGACTCTCGGAGGCAGATGACTTCAGAGGTCGAGTGATTGTGTTAGCGCACCAACTGTAATTATTTTAACTCCTGCGAAGATTCCATTAAACAGTTCTGTTGGTTCAGCTCACAGACAACTTCTGTTGTGCTTTATTCACTGCACCACTCTCTACACCATCACAAATGCAGAGAATTTGGAGAAACCTCAGACATCATTATGATCTACCACCCAACCATCCATTTCATCCCCCAACTCCCATCCACCCATCTTATTGACCACTCCACATGAACTTTAATTTATTTTTCTAACTCAGCATCACAGTCTTCCTGGTTTCTACTTCTTCAGCTAAGGAAACTACAGACTAGCATTGCTTTAATGTTCCTTGTTTATCTATCCTACTGCTTTGGACCTCTTACTCAATTCGGCTTTTTCACAGTAGCCCTATATTCTAAGTCTGTCCACATCCTTTAAACCTCCAGTTAACTTCTTTTCACCTCCAATTACAGTATCTACCTTGAGACCCTGCCCCTCTTCAACCCTATAGTTCTCCTCCAGCCATACCCAATTAATCAGGTGCTATCAGCCCACCTGGCAAACAAATCACTCAACATTTGTAGTTGAATATCTATAGAAACAGATTAGGAGAAATATATTCAGAATTAATGCATGGTTTGAAAAGAAAGCTTAGAAGGCAGTGGAAATATTCCTACTGTTATTCCATAACTTGAAAAGAAGAATCTGTGTATTGTTATTTTAGCTGAAGTAGAAAACATTGGGTTTCAATAATGCTCTCTCAATTATGTAGACATCAAGCATCAATTTCAATCACAATATGCTCTCTCAGTGCAGGGCTAGTATGGCACCAGGATTGGTTGTCAGAGTGCAGAAGACAATGGATTTTTCATGCATCTACCTCCTAATAAGGTGTGGATAGAATATGTGCATTTAAGTTACCTCCATTTAAAGAGAAATCACTGCATTTCTTTCCATTTTGATAAAGAGAAGCAGGTGGAAAAATCAGGTCCATGGTGCGTGATGTATATATTCACTTGAGGGGTGTCACAAATCGCTCTATCTCATAAGGTAACCATTGGTCTCCAGCTGATGTATTCGGTCAATCACCATTGTCCGGATGCTGAAATTATTGAAATTAGTAGAAAGTCCATTATTTTGCTTCCTATGGAATGTTGATAATATTGGTTACTTATGCATTGCTATGCCTTTCCCTATTTTTTGGACTATCCACTTCCATACTGCTGGATGTGTTAAATGAATGAATAACCTTGCTCATTTATATTTATTCACATAAATAGGCATATGTTAATGAATGAGTGGGATGATCAAATTTGGAAAGTCCAAATGTCTTGATTTGAAGTGGGCTCCACACAGGAATTTAAACGTGTGAAGTTCAGTAATTATATATAAAGGAGGAAAATTAATGAGAGGACACTACATTAATTAGACAAGTTTCTTGAGCCACAATAGCCTTGGTTCCTTGTTATTAGTCATCAACTTCCCACTGCAAAATATATTTGGTACTCCTGATATTGACGTCAATCTCTCATTTGTGAGCACCTGAAGTCCACACGCAAATCTGCATAATACTTTTGAATTTCATTCTCCTTTCTATTTCCCAGATCCTCTCCTTTATAATCACAAGTCATGATCCTCTTCCTTGCCTGGATCCTTCCTTTGTCAAGGATGTGCGTTCCTTTATTTTGTGCTTATGCCCGTTTGTCATTCAAAGTTATTTCACCAAAGCAAAGAGTCATTTCTGAGCAATTCTTGACTATCACAGAATAGCTTTCAATTCCTGTTATACCATTTCCAATTTCATTGAGCATTTCTTACATAGGGAACTTAATTATTCCTTATCTCCCTCATCAACTTTAGACTGTGGCCCTGACAACTCAAGAATGCCTCTTCCACAAGTTAATACTAACTGCAAGGCAGCAGGTCGAAGCAAATGATACATGTACATAAACTTTAATAATTACTTTTAAAGGAGGATGTTTTCTAACTTTAGTAAGCCTTAAATTTGAAATACTCGAATGGTCCTTTTCTGTGTAATTGCTGGTATCTTCACCCTTATTTACTCTTTTATGTTGCTTTGCAATGTTTATTGCTGCAACTCCAGCTAGGAAATGAACGGAGGGTGATTTGACAGATAGAGCTAATAAGCATGATATGGAGGAACCAACAGAAATTAAACGCAAGCCAGAGGTCAGGCAGTATGATGGTCATTCTGAACAGCCTGCGAGGGTGCATCCTCACCCAACTTGTCCCCATGATCCACGAAAAAGGTGGCAGCTCAAGTTTGTGCACTTTGGCCAAACACTGACTGCAGAATCTGGCCAATGTGTGCTCAGGGCTGTAGGGTACAGCCACCTTAGACAGTGTATAGAGATCACTTTCTCACTCTGTTGGATGTCCAGATGTGACTCTGCCAAAAACGAAGTGAACTATTGAGGAATTACTACCACTTTATTACTATACTCTATTACTTCCACATATTAGCAGCATGAGACTTTCCAGCATCTGTACTTCTGGCCAACAACATTTACCAATTCATGGTCGGCTCCTTTTTTGGTCCTCTTTTCACTAATCTTCCTGACCTGGCCCATCTTCCCAACTCTTGATCACTGACACACCCCCCCCACCCCCCCCAAATGTCTGCACATCATCTCGGGCATTTCCCCACAGATCCTTCAGCTGCAGACTGTCCTGGATTTATCCTGGGTTTCTCTCTCAATTTCTGCAGATATGAAGTACATGAAGGAAAGGCCTTTTCTGGTACAAGGCTTCTTGTGGGCCATTGTTACCTTAGGTTCATGGGACTGCTGAATTTTCTTGAGGCCAGCCTACATCCAAATTCTCAATGGTTTCCCTTGAACCCTCAGCTGCATACACCGAACAAGCACCATTTAATTTCTGCTTCTTTCTGGATGCAGCCAGCTGATTACTGCAGAGAGAATGCAAACAAATGGATAAACAAAAGCGTAGCTTAGACACCTACTGTCATTGTTTATTTAAAATGCATCAAGAAGACCACCTCACTTTATTTGCAGAATTAAGCAGCCCGTTTGCATCAACATGCATCAAAAGCCGCTTTCAGGTGGCCAGAATACCCCAGCGTAAAGCCACCTAAAATACCCGAATGCGGCAGTTGGGAGGCCACCTGAAAGTGGAGAACCCTGACCAGAGGAGTACAACCACAGACAGCAGGAGCCAGCGTTTGCTCCGCAGTGCCTCTCCCCGCTGCGGACCTTTCAGGTGCCAGAACACCGCCTTCAGCGCTGCCACCTGAATGTCGCTTCACACACACCCTGCAGCTGGCTCTGGAGCCGCATTCTCCCAGCTATATAACCTGAAAGTGGCTAAAGCCTTGCATTTGATTTATATCTTCACAGTATGAATTTATGTGCAAATAAATAAGTAGGATGAATTGTTCTTCATGAAGTTGACACGACTTTAGTTGGATTGATGTGATGGGAAATGATTAGCAGGCAATGCTGCGGATGTTTGACAGACATGATTTCCACCCCCCCCCCCCCATCATCTGCCAGCCCCTAAATAAACCCTTTGTTCATGACAGTAATTGAATTCAGTTAAAAATAAATATGTAGCTGAAAAAAGGCACAAAATTCAGCAGCAATTGTTTCTTTGTTGTCCTACCTATTCCACTTGATGTTACAAATAATTACAGATAACATTTTCACTGCACAAGAAGGTTGTCGGCCTTGATGCTGTTTTCTTTCTTGTGCACCCCACTCTAATTTTCTGCCTTGTTGTAATCATACCTTCTCCACCACCTCTCACACACAGCCTCCTGACCCAGTGTGAAAAACAATCACTGTCACCCTAAATATACCCTGGGCAGATAACTTCAAAGTTCAAAAAGTCATCAGCCATGTTTCAAATTTGTGGTCAGGGAGTTAAATAATGTTAAAATTAAAATTTTTATTTGTTTTAAGTAACCATTGAGGTAAAGAAGATATCTCTAGAGCATATTAAAGTCTCATTTCACACATAGACAGAGTTGTGGATAGACTATTTCCGTTAAGAGGAGGAAAGATTAAAACAAGAGGACATGAGTTAAGAATTAAGGGGCAGAGGTAACATGAGGGGGAACTTCTTTACTCAGAGAGTGGTAGCCGTGTGGAATGAGCTTCCGGTGGCGGTGGCGGTGGCGGTGGCAGTGGCGGAGTCAATTGTATTATTTAAGAAAAGGTTGGACAGGTCTATGGATGAGAAGAAGATGGAGGGTGATGGGCATTGTGCAGGGAGGTGGGACTAGAGAGGGGTGTTTTGTTCGGTGTGGACTACAAGGGCCTAATGGCCTGTTTCCGTGCTGTAATTGTTATGTTATAGGCAAAGTATCATTTCACACATAGGCAAAGTAGGTAGAGCTGCCGCCTTGCAATTTCAGGGACTGAGGTTCAGTCTTGAACACAGGTGCTCTGTTAGGGGAGATTGCATGTTCTTCCTGTGACCCACTATGGGTTTTCCCCATGATCCTGGTTTCTTTCACATTGCAATGGTATGCTGGCTGAGAGGGTAGGTCAATTTGCTCCAGTTGTAGGTAGGAGAATCAGATAAGGTATTATTTTCAGCTAACATATATGGTTTTTCGACTGCAATGTCGGGAAAATAGCGGCAAAAAATTAACATAATCACTGTGGTCATTTGCACTGGGCGCCTTTTTAGACTGCAAGAACCTGAGGGCAACAGTCCCGGGGATTGGACGTGCAGTAGAGTGGAGAACCCTCAACGAATTTTACCGAAAAATTTGTAGGGATCCTGCAGGATAAATCGTGGAGCAGATTCAAAATTCTTGCACATTCCTTTTTAGACTGCCCATGTAGCGGCAAAATTCACTGATAGTGCCTGCAGTCTAAAAGCTATAATAGACTTGTTGGGGCAAAGTGCCACCTTCTGTGTAAGAAATTATGATTAAGTAAATGAGCTACATAATTGTAAGTTTGTTAAGAATGGCCACATTTGTTTAAACCTACCATTTGTTTCTTTTTTTTAAACTGACATTCTGACAACTTTATCAACTTGTCTAATTTATTTTTCTCTGCTGACTGCAAATGTTCCCCTCTACCATGATTATTAACTTCCGCAGGCAGTGATTTAAATGCATTTCATTTTGGAGTTATTAATTTTTGTAAGTTTGCTCTATTTAAATCTAAAAATTGCTTTTCCGTTCTCTCATGCTCACAAGTCAGTTCCTCAATCTGAAATTTGGGATTAAATCAGAAATCCGTTCTTCAATTTTGAGCAAAGCTTGAGTCATATATTCAACATTCCACAGATGTGCACAGTTCTACAACCTCAGGAAAGGTTAATCCCTTAAAACTCGCTGCAGGGTTAAAATGTAGTGATAGTTATTCTTCCCATATAACCATATAATCATATACAGCACAGAACAGGCCAGTTTGGCCCTACTAGTCCATGCTGGAACAAATCCCCACCCTCCTAGTCCCACTGACCAGCACCTGGTCCATACTCCTCCAATCCTCTCCCCTCCATGTAATTATCCAGTCTTTCCTTAAATGTAAATAATGTCCCTGCTTCAACCACCTCTGCCGGAAGCTCATTCCACATCCCAACCACCCTTTGCGTGAAGAAATTTCTCCTCTTGTTCCCCTTATAATTTTCCCCCTTCATTCTCAAACCATGGCCTCTGGTTTGAATATCCCCCACTCTTAACTGAAAAAGCCTAGCCACGTTGACTCTCTCTGTCCCTTTTAAAATCTTGAACACCTCCATCAAATCCCCCCTCAATCTTTTACACTCCAGAGAAAAAAGCCCCAGACTACTCAACCTTTCTCTGTAACTCAAACCCTGACATCCTATCAACATTCTCGTGATCCTTCTCTGCACTCTCTCTATTTTGTTTATATCCTTCCTATAATTTGGTGACCAAAACTGCACACAGTATTCCAAATTTGGCCTCACCAATGTTTTGTACAATTTCATCATAACATCCCAAATCTTGAATTCAATACTCCGATTTATGAAGGCCAACATTCCAAGTCCCTTCTTCACCACTCTCTCTACATGAGTATCAACTTTGAGGGTACTATTTACCATAACTCCTAAATTCCTTTGTTGCTCCGCACTCCTCATTTGTCTACCATTCAATGTATATGACCTATTTAGATTTACTCTTCTTCTTGACAGTACAGTGCTGCACAATTGCAGTGATCCTGAACCCAGGTGCTGTCTGTGTAGAGTTTGCATTTTCTTCCTGTGAGATTGTAGGTTTGTCTCAGGTGCTCTGATTTCTTGCAAATAGCCACTATAAAGGCTGGTTCACTGATGAGACTAAGTGTTTCGCTGGTGCAGACAGTGAGGTGAGGACTGAAGCGTTGTTCATATCCCCTTTAGTTAACCACAGCTGTGTATGGTTTTTGTGCAAATGTGTCCTGCCAGAGATAGGGAGGTTTGTTGAAATGTCCTATAATAAGGTAGGGTACTCAGAATGACAGCTTTTGGTCACTTCCGATGTTGTTACATTTAATTTTTTTTTTAATTAAATTTAAATTTAGACACACAGCACGATAACAGGCCATTTTGGACCACGAGTCCATGCCACCCAATTTACACCTCATTAACCTACACCCCCGGTACATTTTGGATCGTGAGAGGAAACCAGAGCCGCCAGAGAAAGCCCACACATACACGGGGAGAACGTGCAAACTCCTTACAGTCAGCAGGGGATCCAAACTGCAGTCCAGATCACTGCCACTGTAAAGGCATTGCGCTAACCACTACGCCAAACGTCCCGCCAATTTTTGGTCTCATAAATGTTAGATTCAAGTCTTGATGGGAACGGGTGAGTGAAGGGTAGAGGTGCATTGAATAGCACCAAAGTTAGGGGAGGATTACATTTAATCAAGTATTGGGCTGTGCTTGCTTAAAGAATGGGGTACTAACAACAACCTCTTACTCAATGCCACCAAGCTCAAGGAGCTGATTCTTGGGTTCAGGAAAGGAAAACCAGAGGTATACGATCCAGTGATCATTGGGGGAAAATCACAGGAGAGGTTGAGCAAATTTGAATTCCTGTGAGTCACAATTTCAGAAAACCTGTCCTGGACTCAACATACTAATGTCATGGTAATGTCAATACTAATGTCATCAGCGCTTCTACTTCCTAAGAAGGGTGCAGAGGTTCAGTGTGACATCAGAAACAATGGCAACTACTGATGTGTAGCGGTATCGTGGATATTAACTCAAAGGTGGAGACTTCGAGATTTGCCCTCAGAGTTTATTAATGTGATGTCATTGAGAGTTTATAGTAGCTTTCAACACCAACAGAACTCTAACAAGGAGTTATTTTCTGTATTGATAGATAAACAAGCTTTGCAGAAATTATGATTACATAATTAATCAAAAACTTTGCAAACTCCATCCAGATCTTTTCTACAGATTTTTATTAAAACTTAAGCTTTGTCTAATTATAAGAAAAACTCATCATTAACCACTGCTAGTACCCTTGATTCTAGTCATGACTACAATTTGGCTTCCAAACTATATGCATCTTCGAACACAATGGTTTAGGCGCCGCACCAAAACAGGCTGTTTGCCAACTATGTTAATGCCAACATCACTGCATGAAATTTCTTCCACAGATCCCTGCTTGTTAATCGCTTGGATTAACACATCCAGCCTGCTTTTGCTTTCATTCACGTATCTTTATATCATATACTTACCGCATTCTACAGATTTATTGATGCTCGGTTGTGAAAAGGGGGATTATGATCGACCGATTATGTTAGATATTCTTACAACTATCCCCTTCTGCTCATTTGGATCATTGTATCTGACCATTTCCTTTTTGGCCCTGACTATTGTTGGAGAAAGGTTGTTAATTGTTATCATAATGCAATTAATAATTGCTTGGTCACAGATTTTGATGAGGCCAATAGCTCTGCAAAGAATAAAACAATTAATATCTCATGTGAGAGCCAGATCCCTAGATCTTAAAATAATTGCCACAAATTATCCCAGCATCCCTCCAAAGTGTGCACATGTGGCTTGATAGCCTGTTCCCTTACGTGTGGAGTAAAGATAATTCCAAACAGATTTTCGACCTGAAATATTATAGGCCTGTGATCCTACTGGATATACATAATGAGGGGTCTTGCTCCACCGGCAGGTGTTTAACATATTATTGGACTCTGTGCCAAAAGGGGAACTGCCATACAAACATAACAGTTGGTTAAATTTCCCAGTCACTAGCAAAGTGCTTCCATGTATTTTGTAAATGTGGGCATCTCTGTTCCTCCTTCACATGCTCAAAACTACTTTTTCACTTCCCTATTTCTTCATACTTACCCTTGGGTGCTGCTTGGCACATAATTAGTCCTTCCCCCAGTTGTTAGTTATTGTTACTAAATACATAAAACATGAGCTACAGGTTAGAAGTTTTTTCTGTCTCTTAAGAACATTCTGCCTTTATCTCTCAGTGTCTTTCCTTTCCCTCAGGGAAGATGCCCTTATTTTGGTGTTGATTTCCCCTTCATTGTCATGCAAATTGCACCTGGTGACATGTATCCAATCAAGTTCCTCCTTCACTTTAACAGTTATACAACACTAGATAGGGGCCTTTCCCCTTGGGAGAGAAATCATCTTCATTCATTGATCTCACATCTATTTTGTCTCGGTTGATATGGATTCCCGTTACCATGACGCAATGTGAATGCATATTTCTGTGTTTTCTCATCATTCCATATTAGCACTATCTTTTCTGGAGTCATGGGAGGCCCTGGTGCCCTTTATCATAACTTCCCCCTGTACTTCTATTCCGATGTTGTAGAGTATATTATTTTCCTTTTTACTCTTTCCACTGTACCAGAGGGCTGGGACTGATAGGGGATATGCAATTTCCACTGGAACTCCAAGACGTCCTTCAGCTGCTACATTAATTTATCTGTAAAATGGATTCCCCAATCATTATTTATCCCTTTGGAAATTCCAAACCTAGTATAATTTCTTGCATCATCCCTCCTTGTTGGGTCAGACTCCACCCATGTGGAAAACACGTTGACCATCACCAGCATATACTTCAATCCCTTTTTAGCAGGGGTGTGGACAGAGTTAGTTTGTAGGTTTTCAAAAGGCATTTCTAGTTGGGACAGATAATCAAATTTAGCAGGTGTTTTTCCTCTGTTGTTTTGCTAGCAAATTAGACAAGTTCCGGCCACCTTTTTGATGGTTACTAATATCACTGAGGCAGGTCATTATTGGCTGATTGCATGCTGCATTCCTCCTCTACCCCTGTGAGCCTACACATTCCTGTTTAATATATGGCAATGGCACATTTTTTTTAAATAACATTATTCTTTAGAGCTGTGTGCACCTTCCCCCTATGATTTTTATGTTGTGCCCATTAGTTTTCAGGCAGTCACGCTAAAATTCAAGGGAGAAATAGAGAGTCCTTTAATGGCACCTGTTGCTTTTCAAAAGTTGTTTTCCAAATCTTGGATTTTAACATAATTCTCCCCTCCTGTTGTGTGGGAAGGGAAAAGTTTGGTGGGTTCAAAAAGCAATGAGTCTTGACACAGGTTGAACACAGGAAGGATTTTTATGAAAACACCCACATTTCACAACCTGGAAGGGATAAGGTTCAGCTCATGACCAAAGAGCAAAGAGAAAAGAACTACTGCAAGTGGACTGTATAGTACAGTAAGCTGGAGGGTCTGGCCCAGGTAATCACTAGGTGATTAAAGGGCCACTGGTCAGGGGTGCTCTAATAGGTGGCAGAGTCCAACCTTGATTGGCAGGTGATGAGAGTTCAGACTAGGTGGCAGATGGAGAGGTCTCATGACCCTCCACAATCGACATTCTCACCAGGTTCCAGACGGAGAGGTCACATAACCCTCGACAGTCCACATTCTCACCAGGTTCCAAATGGAGAGATCACATGACCCTCCACAGTCCACATTCTCACCAGGTTCCAGACAAAGAGATCACATGACCCTCCACAGTCCAAATTCTCATCAGGTTCCAGACAGAGAGGTCACATGACCCTCCACAGTCTACATTCTCACCAGGTTCCAGATGGAGACCATTATCCATACTACACCTCCCTTTTGCTAAATAATTCTATTTGCACTTCTTGCCCCAATACACAGCAGGGTCACAGTGGAAACACTCTTAGTCTCTTTTAAGAATTGTTTTATGATCATCCCGATATCATTAGGTTTCACTGTCAGTTTTATGGCCACTGTTAAATAGGGCACTGATTCCCCCATTCAGAATCGTCCTTTCTTTCATTAAGTCTACTAAGACCCCAATCCTTTGGGGCAGAAGTACACATGGTTTTGCCTTCAGCTCTTCTTTATCATTCAAATGAAGATGTACAGTTTGATCACAGTGTGGGTCAGGCTGCATCGTGTAATAGGCCATTCCATGGAGCTTCTTCCTTTCTCGGCAGGTATTAATCAAATATCGCAGATGTGGGATAGTCAGTCCTATTAATGAGTCATTCAGTTTCTGGACTTGCCGAGTATAGGAATTGCTGTCCAGCTGCCAACAGTACAATAGGGTTTTTTAAATTTTAATTTGCTGGCCATCACATTAACTTTAATGTTTGTGGGACCCTAATTTGAAGAAGCTCCATGTACATACCTTCTGTCATACAGTTCAGTATTGCCCCTAATTTACAAAGAATCCGTTTGTCTAATAGGGGAAGAGGGGCTGTTTTAGATATAATGAAGGTGTCCAACAAAAGCTTATCCTCCCCCTGCCCAGAGGCTGGCATGGAGAGGCTATTTCTATAGTTTCAACAGTTATGCCACTTGTGTGGATATCGACAGAAGGGTGTACAGAGGGCATGGTGATATCGGTATCGATCAGACAATTCATACAACTATTTGCTATTCTTAAAGTGGTCCTTCTTCCATACATTTGGACAATCTGATTCCGATCGACTGTATCACTTTCTCTTCACAGCAACCCTAGGCAGATGGATCAGGGTGGCATAAAGAGAAGGATGCTGTCCCTGTAGCTGGAGCTGGGAACTCTCTGGGGATCAGGGCCTGATCTGAAAATGTTTCCTCTTTGAGGGTTAGCTTCCTTGCTATGTTTTTTTTTAACAATTTGCTGAGTTACAATTTCTGGCCCAGTTGCCCTGTTCCTGCACTAATCTTAGGATCAATCCCACCTCTGGCTCTTCCTCTTCCACAGCCCATCTCCACCCATTGGGAGCAACCTCCCCTCTTCCAGTAGAATTGCCTTGCAAATTTTACTTTTCTTTCTCCCTCTCCGTCCATGTTCATTAAAGCGGTGACCGCAACTCCTCCAGTTCTGATTTTTGCCAATTTCAATTTACCAGTTGGTTTGCTTGTGCCTGATGGGGCTGCATAATGTTCAGTGAGGTCTGAAGAGCCAACAGAATTCCAGCATGCTGTTCTTCCTCTTCCATTCTCTGCCTTTCTTTTCCTGTCTTCTTCAGTGTCTCCCTTCTCTGGCAATTTTTTTGGGTCATCACACTTTCTTCGGCTCCTTAAACTTCAATTCCCCTTACAGTGGTCTTAGATGTCTGGATTCTTGCCATAAGCGGGGCTGTATGGAGGGGGCGCCATTCATCCCAATTTGCCGAATTAATTATTAAATCATTGATTTTGCCAATTGATGGCCCCAATGGGGCGGGGAGTCGGGGATAAAGACATATGAGAGGCTTTGTTTCAGCACCAGCCTTCTTTTCCTTGTTGCTTAATCTGCATTTTATTTTGGGAGGCCACCTCCATCTATTTTTTAAAAACATCCCAACAACTTAATTGGGGTCACTATCCCTGTTTCGGGTGATATACCCACAGTTTCAGATTAGTTTCCATAGGGCCATTCCTAATGGAACCACCCATACAAATCACTGATGAATATTACTGCCTAATGTTACCAGCCTCTTTCATTGCAGTATCAGCTGATGATCCCAGTGGTACAGTGGCATCTCCCACCTTCTTCTTCCGCTGCACAAGCTTTCGTATCCTGTCATCCATCTTCTTCCATATTTGAATCTTACCCTTTCATGACATCTGGTTTACCACATAGTGAACCTTTTTGACAGCAAGATCAGATATGGCTGATCAACTGCTGTAGTCTCCCATCTACTTTCTCCTGTAAATATTTTTACTAAAACTTCAAGGTTATACAACTGCGGGTTATCTGATGCCAAAATTACATTTGAGCGCTCACCATTTTTTTTCTTTTCATAAGCCTCGAATTCAACACTTTTTCTTTTTCATCATCTGTGTGTGCAATTTCCTCCACAAGTGTGTTGACCGGCTGCATCACAGCCTGGTATTGGAGTGGGGGAGGGGGGGCACCAATACTTCTGAGTAGAAAGCCCTGAAAAAGGTAGTGGGCACAACACTGTATATCACAGGCAAAACTCACCCACCATCGAGCTCATCTACATGGAACACTACTGTCGGAGTGCAGCAGCAATCATCAAGGATCCACACCACGCAGGACAGGTTCTGTTTTCACTGCTACTATCAGGTGCCTCAGGATTCAGGAATATTTGCTGCCCCTCAACCATCAGACTCCTTAACAAGCCATTCTCAACCTTTTTTTGTCATAGCCCCCTTAGGTCTCTGCACAAACTTTAGGGGCCCTTAGTCATTTTGGCCCACGAGGACATACTGCCCAATTTATACCCAATTAACCTAACCCCCGGTAAGTTTTGAATAGTGGGAGGAATCCAGAGCCCCTGGGGAAAACTTAAGTAGACACAGGGAAGAATGTACAAACTCCTTGCAGACAGCGTGGGAATCGAACCCTGGTCCCAATCGTTGGCTCTGTTTGCTACGCCAACCATGTATCCTTCTTAGTTTAGTTTCTTCTGTATTTCTCTTCTACCAACTACATAAAAATATATTTTTTGATTTCAGTCCTTGGCTCCCTTAAATGTGCTGTGCTCCCTGCAAGGATGGGGATGGGGATGGGGGTGTGCAGGTGGAGGGGGGGAGGGGCTTATGGCCCCTGTTGAAAATGTCTGTCCTAAACAACAGTCTTTATCAGAGACTCATTTTAACGCTCTTACTTTGCTCATTATTTATTACTGAATGCTTATTTTCTGTATTCGCACAACCATTTTTCTTTTACATTTTTCTTTCTTTATGTGTCTCCTTTTTTGCATACATATCTCTTCTTGAGTGCAGTTTACAGTTACTGATAAGTAGAAGTTCTGCTTAGCTCACAGGAAAGGGAATCTTAGGGTTTATGTGATGTCATGGATGCACTCTGACAATAAATTTGAACTTAAATTTTGAACCATGTATTGGCCTGAGTTCGCTGAATTAACACAAGCAGACTCTTGGGGCTGGACTCCAAGTCTTCACTTTCACAAATTTCTTCTTCAAAAGCCTTTCCACATGTGTCTGGAAGGTCTTCTCATGTTGCTCCTCTCAGTCTTCAAAACCAATTGAAGAGATAGCTGTATCAAGTAATGGGGTGGATATAGTGCACATGAACTTTAGTTTGGCCTTTGACAAAATTTGGTATGGGGATATTGATCCAAGTGGCAAGACTTCATTGTATCCAGTGAAATTTGGCAAATTAAATCAAAATATGACTTGATCATTGAAGACAGAGTGAAAGTCATGGGTCATTTTTACAACTAGTGACTAGTGGTATACCACAGGGATCAGAGCTGAGGCACTTGTTATAGGCATTAACAATCTGGATGTGAACACAGGAAGTATAATTAGTAAATCTGTAGATGACATGAAAGTTGGTGGTGCTGCTAACAATGAGGAGGGTGGTTTTGAGCTATAGAACAATTTTGATGTGTTTTTTAAATGGGTCGAGATGTGGCAGATGTAATTTAATCCTGAAAATTGTGAACTGATACATTTGGGAACAGTTACAGGTCTGGACATAGACAATGAAAGTGCCAGAGGAATTTTAGTATAAATGCCCAAGAAATCTTGAAGGCAGCAACAACAAGTAGCTGAGAAGACATGTAGAATCCTTGTGTTCAGTATCTAGGCATAGAATATACCAAACAGAAAGATAATGATGCAATTGTACAATGCGTCATAGAGACATTCAGTACAGAACTTCAGCCCAACTGGTTCTTGCTGACCAATATGCCATTCTGGGCTAATCCCACTTGGTCCTCATCCCTCCGACCCTCTTATTCATAAATTTGTCCAAATGTCTTGAATGTATTTATGGTGCTCTCTTCAATAGCTTTTGCTGGCAACTCATTCCAAATGCGGACCACCCCCTGAGTGAAAACAATTCCCTTTAGGTCCCTCCTAAATCTTTCCCCCTCACCTTGCATTCTAGTTCTAGAATCATCTATCTTGTGGAAAAGACAGAGCATTCACTTTATCCGTGCCCCTCGTGATTTTGTAAACTTCCACAAGATCACACTTCAGCCTTCTTCAATCTTGGAAAAAAGACCCAGACTATCTGACCTCTCCCTATAAATGAATATCCCCGGTCCTAGCAACATCCTGGTGAATTCTTTCTGCTCGCTTCCAATAGGCCCTTCATATAGCTGTACTGTACACAGTACTCCATGTTGTCTCACCCATGTCTCATTCACCTGAACCATGTTCCCAACTTTTGTTTTCTCTATCCCACACAATGAATGTACGTGTGCCAAATTCCTTCTTCCCCACCTTATCCACCAAGGTTGCCATTTTCAATGAACTATACAGCTGTTCCCTTAGGTCTCTCTGATCTACAACACTCAAGGGCCTTACCGTTCATTGTTTAAGTCCTTTCCTGGTTTGACTTATGAAATTTTAACACCTCACACTTGTCAGAGTGGAAGTCCATTAGCCCACCTACCCAACTGATCTAATCCTGTTGTAAACTTAGATATCCTTTCTCACCATCCATTCCGCCATCAATTTTGGTGCTATCTGAAAATTTACTAATCAAGTTAACTACATTGCCATCCAAATCATTACCGTGGATGATAAACAGCAGTACTAACCCCTGCAGTACAACACTGGTCACTGCTTTCCGCTACTAACCTCTGCCTCCATCCATTAAGTTAGCTTTGAATCAAATGGACCTGCTCATCTTGGATTTCATGTGATTGTGACTAACCTACAAGATCTTGTATAAGACAGTATATCCAATATCCACTCCTCCAGGCTTGTTGCCTTCTCGGTCACGGCTTCAAAAACTATCAAATTTGTGAGACACGACCTGCCACAAATTAATCCCTGACTACTTCCAATCAGTCCCTGCCTATTCAAATGCTTGTAGATGTTGCCCCACAGAATTCCCTCCAATGATTCTCCAATCCCTGAGAACACACTCATTGGCCTGTCATTGCCTGGCTTGTCCTTGCAGCTCTAATAGCACATCGTTATCCACCCTCCAGTGTTATATTTAAATCTGTTGGATTCTGGACAACCCCCCCCCAGACTTTGTTACAGCTCAAACCAACAACAACAGAAGGTGCACCTCAAAAGGGTTACATTTTAACTCTAAATTTATTAATGACTATTAACAATATAATGTCTTAACCCAATCAACCCCACTATAAGTAACTAAAACAAATATACAAATATCACATCTTCATACAGTCTGTGCCCAACATTCAAAAAGAAAAAATCCCCCACAAAAACCCAGGTCAGTTAGTCAAGTATGTCAGTTCAAAAACAGTCCACAGAATTCAAACCCAAAGCTCAATGCCCAAATTCAATTCCCCAACTGAATTACTGAAAGTTGGAGAGAGAAATGACTGATGTTAAGTTGCTGTAAGCTTACATATCCTTTTGCAAGGCCTCCTTAGATGACTTCCCTTGGTTCTCATATAGTGGCTTTTAACTCTTCATCATCTTATGAGACACGAGTCTTTCACACAGTTCTCCTGGTTGGTCTCTGCCATTCCAATTGCTGCAGTTCTGCCGCTCCAGCTGTCAATCTTGAACATTCCATTCTGAACGTTCCATTCTCTTTCTGTCTGCACAGCTCAACCCAGCTGCTCAAATCATACAGTTCCCAGCAGAATTTCATCCTTTATGATTAAAGTCCACAGTCCAAAAGGTTAGTCCAGGGTCCATAACACCAGTAATCTGGTTATTCACCTGGCTCCAACAATAACGCAGATATCTCAGCAAGGGCCTTTGTAAGTTGTTCCCTACATTGCACAAGGTGTGTGAAAATACTTCATTGGACCCTGGGATTTATCCACTTTAATGTGCTCAAAGAAAGCTGGCACTTCCTCACTCATTGTTTCAATGGCTTCCATCCTCTCCTCCACAGTAAACACTCATGAGAAGTATTAATTAAAAATCTTACCCATCTCCTGTAGCTCCATATGAAGATGCTCTTGTTGATTTTTCATGGCTGGTGCATTATGTATAATTCTGGTCTATGTACAATAAGAAGGATGTAATTGCTTTGGGGAGGGTTCAGAGGATCACCAAAATGTTGCCTGAGACAGAGACACTAGATAGACTGTTTCTATGAAGCAGATGAAACAGAAGGGGCTGATAGGGTTGGAGAAAGTAGAGTGATGGAGTTTTGTTGGGAACATGTTTAGAATTACAAGGTTGAGAAAAAAAAATTACACATTTGCAGGGGTGTCTATAATCAAGGTTTACAGTCAGAGATAGATGATTTAGAGAAGACATAAGGAAGAATATTTTCACTCAGAGGTGGTTGAAATCTGGAATATGCTGTCTGAGGGGGGGGTGATGGAAGCAGGTATTTTCACAAGAGTACTGATTGAATTTAGTCATATTTCGATACACATTGGAAATATTATGATGTAGAATGCTATTGGCTGAGAGCTGGGAAATGGGATTAGTGTAGATCAGTGGTTTTCAAACTGTCCCCCTAAACTCACATTCCACCTTAAGCAATCCCTATGCCATAAATACTCTGTGATTAGTAAAGGATTACTTAAGGTGGTCTGTGAGTGGGAAGGGAAGGTTGAGAACCACTGTCCTAGACCTAATTGTTACTGAAATATCTTGCTTGAGAAAAATTGTCATTGGCCCAGTTCCTTTGAAGTTATGAAACCATGCACATAATGAGTCATTTAGGTACAATTAAAACAATGATTTTCAAACCTTTTTCTTTCCATTGATGGAAAGATGATGGAAAGCTAAGATAAACTCAGTGGGCTGAAGGGCCTACTTCTGTGCATGTTTAGCTGGAAGCCCGAGACAACCACGCCTGTACAAGCTGTTCCAAAAGCTTTTTGGAAAATTCCAATCAATGTACTGTCTACCCACTTTCACGATGTCCTGACATTGAGTCATACCAACTGATGCTTTTCAGTCAAACTCATCCTGAGACCTCATTCCAAGAACTCATCCCAAGACTTCATCTTGAGGTGATAAGGCAAGTAGCAGTGCAACAAAAGCTGGCTGGCTTTGGAATTTTAATATCAAGCAGGCAAAACAACTTTACTACAGTGCCTTAATCAAGTCAAGATGGGGGTGGGGGGGGGGGGGGGGAGGGTACTAAATGCACCAAATAATCCACAGACATATTTCTTGGCACAAGCCAAATTTTAAGGAGTCTGTCTCTGCCACCATTACATATTCTTCTGCTTCTACTTTGAGAGTGAGATGTTTTGGTATGATGCTAATCTTAATCTCAGACAAAAACTTTTCCGGGCTTCAAATTCTGCTAAAAAATGTGTCACTAATAGTTTTTTTTCTTCCTGCATAAATACTGTATATCCTGTGCAAGTAAATTGACTATTAACCTGAATGGTGTCATGGGAAATGAATGACCAATCGTAAGTAGATGGGTTAATTTGATGGGTTGTACGTAGCAACCTAATGTGCAGTAAAGGATACTGACTTTGAGTTTAGTTCAACCACATGCTGTTCTCATTCCCAACCCCATTTCTGAATCATGGACTTTCAGCTTCAAGATTCTTTTTTGATAAGTGCCTTTTGAGATAATGATTTGATGAAAATGGGAATAAATGCAAACCTCAATACAGATCTCCACCTTGCCATTGTTAAAGATATTACTGGTGCAAATATTACAAAGTAAAGCAAATCAAAATATGTATTGTGGATACAAGAGCCTTTACTCCACATTTAAGGTATTATTTGCAGACGTCTATCTTCTATCCTTTATGATTTAGATCCAGTCGCTGTGTGTTATCTGAAAAATGGGCATCATCACCTGGTGTGAAGACCAGGTGACAATCCCCATTTATATCTTTGCTCTCTTGTATCATACTTACAAGATGCTATCCTAAAATGCATGAGAGCTGAAATGAAAAGGCTTGAAAAAAAAGAACAGATGGCTGAAGAGAAAGCTGCTTTTTCATCAGGCAAGAGGAATATTTGAACAGATTTTGATCTTCCGCACGATTGCTAAGCAAAGCCGCAGAGACTGAATGGATAGAATTATGCCATTATCACAACAATATCATCCCCTACATTAAAAAAAATGTACTGCATTTGTATGCAGGGAAATTCAAAATTATGCCTCTCTTTGAGCACAGCCCCAATCATTCTCACCATCAACAATCTAAATCAACAGAAGTAGCCCATTGAGTAGCTTCACAGAGAGGCAGCTGTTCTGCATCTGTGGCTGTGCTACAGCAGAGGTGTCTCTTGGAACCAGGAACACATGATGCACTAAATCAAACCAATACAGTATTTGAAATGCTAATAGCAGCAGTGGTATTCACAACCCCTCCTTAAAAGACACTGGATGCAAGCTGTCAAATTAATCAAATCATAAAAACATGTTAAATTACTACATTTTAAAAAATTAACATGGCAATTTTGGGAAATTAGAGAATGCTAAAGAGAACACAAGGTTGCAACCAACACGATCAGATAAATTATATATGAGTTGCTATGTGTGAATTCATGGAAAGACAGAAAATAGTTGCAAATAAATGAGAGGATATTTACTGCAAATGAAAAGCTCAGGTGAAGAGAAGTTGAAAGTAGGTTTTGGAATGTTTTCAAAAAGCAACTGTCTTTAAATTTTATTCTGTTGTTGTGAGTGAGGAAACAGGTTTGGTAGGTCTCAAAGGCAAGAACTCTGAACACAGTTTTGGTAGGGAAGGGTTTTATTTACAGAAGGCAAGTGTGGGAAATGGTAACTGATGCAGCACGCGCACACTTTACAACAGCCATGGGAAAGAAATCGAAATTAATAACAATTGAGGGGAAAATAGTGTGGGAACAAAATACACACACACACACACACACACACACACACACACACACACACACACACACACACTGGTACATACAGTGATCAAGGAAAAATCACTATGATGTCCCACCACCTCTTGACTCAGTGCAGGCTCTATGTTACAAGGGACACTAATTAAATGCTCCCAACCCTTTTAACAGTGCACAACTTAACAACAGTTTCTCCAGTGCCCTTCCATCTTTCTGACCTGGAGAGAGTGGAGCAGGGTAGTCCCAAGCTGGAAAAAAGAGAGAAAACAAAAAACACATGGCACCTTTATAGAGGTGGAAGTTCCCGTCCAGGACATTAGCAGGGACAAATGGCTTGTTAAACCAATTACAACAGCCAATGGCGCCAAAGCCAAGTACAGACAGGTTGGAGAATCCAGTTCAAGTAATTTACATGAGTCAGCATACAGGAGGGGGATTGAAATCTTGGCTGAATGGTGCACCCACAACAACCTTGCACTCAATGTCACCAAAACTAAGGAGCTGATGGCTGACTTCAAGAAAGGAAAGCCAGAGGTTTACAATCCTGTGACCATTGGGGGATCAGAGGTGAAGAGGGTGAGCAAATTTAAATTCTTGGGAGTTACTATTTCAGAGGATCTTTCCTGGATCCTACACGGCAATAGCATCGTGAGGAAATCATGTCAGTGCCTCTACTTTCTCAGGCGGTTTGGTAAGATGACAGAAACACTGGGAAATTGTTACAAATGTGTGGTGGAAAGTGTGGGAACATGTATGGGAACACCAATACCCCTGAGCGTAAAGCCCTCTAAAAGCTAGAGGACACAGCCCAGGACATTATAGGCAAACCATCTCCACTATTGAGTACATTTACAGGGAACACTGCCGTCGGAGGGCAGCAGCAATCATCAATGACTCACACAACCCAGCACACACTCTGCACTCACTGCTGCCACCAGGAATGAGGTATAGGTGCCACAAAATCACACCACCAGTTTCAGGAACAGCTGCTATCCCTCCACCATCAAACTCCTCAACAAACTCAATCAGAAATTCATTTAAGGACTCTTACTTGTGCACTTTATTGATTTTCTTTGCTCTCCCTATATTGCACCATCAGTTTGTTTACATTCATTATCTGTTTACAGTTCTTTTGATTGTTTACATATTTTTACACTGTTTGCAGTTTATTTTTTTCCACCAGCAATTAGTGGTGATTCTGCCGTGCCCACAGGAAAAAAGGAATCTCAGGGTTCTATGTGATGTCATGTATGTACTCTGACAATAAATCTGAAATCTGAAATGTGGACCTGAAATAGCTCTGACATCTTCAGATTGTTAAATGAAGCAAAATCACATGGCTCTGATTTATTTACAAGATATGTTTTGTGCAAGTTGTCCTCTACCCAGATAGAAACAAATCCAATCATCCTTTAAATGAATAGAGTGAAAAGGATTTGCTGAAAGAACCAAGCAGAGGCTGGCTATCACCATAATACCCTGCTTAGGGGAGGCGTTACATAACTTCTGCATGAATCTTCAATTTGTTTGAGGTCCTTCTTTAAGTATCTTTTTTTATTTATTTGTGCACAGACATTGGTTGTCATTGGCAATGACATTTATTGTCCAACTCTGAACTGTACAACATTTCAGGCTTAACTGTATTAGTTGGTCTGCAATCACACATACACCAGAACATAAAATCTATAAGATGAGTAAGCCACTTGACCCTGTGTTCCTGCTCTCCATTCAATAATATTATGACAGACCTATCATGTCAGTTCCACTGTTCTGCATTAACCCACATTGTTCCATGTCTAAAAATCTAACATTGTTATTACAATTATGAAGGGGAAAGGGAAGGAGAATTAATGTTAATCTCAAGGGTCTGTTATTGAGAATTATATGGAATAATAGGCACTGTGTGTTATACTGAAGAACTGGGCTTGCAAGCTTAAATTAAGAAAAATTCTTTCAAACTTCATGGATTGTGGTCATGTCCATGGTTTACAGAAATTGAGGAGAGAGAGGAAATGGAGTATTCATCCAACAGCTATCAGGCTTTTGAACTCCTCCCCCCCCACCATAGTACTCTAAAGCTAACCATAAACGACACTAGGACAACCAAAACATCTGTCCGGTCAACTGAACACCACTTTTTTTCATGCACTAACCATAAGTGTGAACATTTACAGGTACACAATCCTTTATCCGGAACCCTTGGGGGACAGTGTGTTCCGGATTTCGGAAAGCCAGTTTTAAACCCACCCGAAGTGTGTTGCTGTATCCACCCCTACCCCCTTCCAATCACGCTGTCATCTCCCCCCCACCCCACCCACCCGACTCTTGCTGCCGGTCTCTCCCCCTCACCCGCCCAACTCGCACTGTCAATCTCTCGACTGCCCCACTTGTGCTGCCAGTCTCTCACCCACCTAACTCGCACTGCTGGTTTCCCACCTGCCAGACTCGCACTGCCAGTCTCTCCCACTCACTCGCCTGACTCGCGCTGCTGTCCCTCTCCCCACTTGCTGGTTTTTGGAGAATTCCGGATTTTAAATGTCCGGATAAAGGATTGTGTACCTGTATTTATCTATCCTGTGATGTTAATTATCTCTTTTTCTGTTTTGCATATATGGTCTTTTTGTTTTAATTTTCAGTTGGTGTGTCTTATGTATCTTAATGGCTGCAGCAAGTAAGAATATTGGTTGTGTTGTATTTATACAAGTGACAATAAAATCGCATTGATCATTGAGGGTGGATAAGGTTGGAGAGATGAGGGGTAAAGGACAACTTTGAAGATTTGATAGGAGCACCACAGGGCTGTGTTCTTAGCCCCCTGTTCTACTCACTTTACACCTCCGACTGTGTGGTTCAGTATGACAATAACATCATCTACAAATTTGCCTATGATAACATGTTAGTGGGTTGTATAAAGGAAGGGGATGTGTCAGCATACAGGAGGGAGATTGAAAACTTGGTTGAATGGGGCACCAACAACAACCTTGCACTCAACATCACCAAAACTAAGAGCTGATTGTTGACTTCAGGAAGGGAAAGCAAGTGGTATGAAATCTAGTGATCATTGGGGGATTGGAGATGGAGAGGGTGGGCAAATTTAAGTTCTTGGGAGTCACTATCTCAGAGTATCTTTCCTGGACCCAACACACCAATGGCATCATGAAGAAAGTAGGTTATTGCCTTTATTTCCTCAGGAGTTTGCGGAGGTTTGGTATGACACCAGAAACCCTGGCAAATTTCTACAGAGGTGCGATGGAAAATGTGCTAACCGGCTGCATCACAGTCTGGTATGGAAACACCAATACCCCTGAGCGTAAAGCCCTCTAAAAGTAGTGGACACAGCCCAGGACATCACAAGCAAAACTCTACCCACTATTGAGTATATCTGCAGGGAATGCTACCATCAGAGAGCAGCAGCAATCATCAAAGACCCTCACCACTCAGCACAAGCTCTGTTCTCGCTGCTGCCATCAGGAGAGAGGTATAGGTGCAACAAGACTCACATCACCAGGTTCAGGAACAGCTGCTATCCCTCCATCATCAGACTCCTCAATCAGAGACTCATTTCAAGGCTTATAACTGTGCATTTTATTGATTTTCTTTTTGTTCTATCTGTTCTGCACAGCGAGTTTCTTCATTTGTTATCTGTTTACAGTTCTTTTATTTGTTTATATGTTTTATGCTGTGTACAGTTTAATAACAATTAGTGGTAATTCTATTGTGCCTGCAGGAAAAGGATCCTTAGGGATATATGTGATGTTATATATGTACTTTGACAATAAGTCTGAAATCTGAGAGCCAGCATGCCTCTCATTAATGCATTTGAAAAGTTTATGGTCATGATTAGTTTTGGGGAATTGAATTGGTTTGTGGCCATGATTATTGGTTGGAAGTGTGGAAAGATCAAAAAGGGAGAAGTATTTAACCTAGCCGCAGTGAGTTGCAAGCGAAGACTCTCCGGTGCAGGACATATACTATTAAGCCCCATGCCTAATCTATGCGAAAGTAAAACAAAATGTTGCATGTTGTCAGAGGCCACATCCTGAAGCTATTAATATATCCTAAGCATTGGAGTCCCTGATTTTAGAGAATGGACAGCATTTTTGTTTTTCCTAAATCTTATTACAAGAAACTATATTGTACATGACACATTGTTTTGCTATCCAATAGAATTTCTTGGCCTTAGGTTGCTGTCCAAAATGAGCAGGTGGTCATAGAATAGCAGTGCTGCATAACTGCATCTGGTAACATGCAGAATAGTCAAAGGATCAGGTTATATTTTGTGATAAATATTTGTGATTAAAGCACAAGAGTGGGTGAAAGGGTTTCACGTGTCACCCTTGATGCTTCACGTGGACTCAACGAACAATTGATACAGATACATGGAGCATATTTCATAGCATTGTCTGAAGAGAATCCTTGCCAGAGCACACAAACTGCTTGGTTTAATACAATAGTGCTGTTCATTTTATAGCTGCAACCAACAAGACTGGATCTTCACTATATAGCTGGAGGGTGATGCCTTTTGGGAGTATTTCATACTGATAAAGTCCAACTTACTACTATGTAACAGACAGTTTATTGTTTGTATATCATCTCCACTCAATAATAAACTTCAATTCTTTTTTTCTCGTTCAATATTTTGTGTTTTATAAGTAAAGCATACACAGGTAATAATAAGTATCCAACAAAGTAGATCTACTATTACTTATGGCTACAAATAACCTATTGAAAATGACAAAAAGGCAAAAAAAGACACAATATGTAAAAATTATGCTAATAATCTAACCCCTCCCTTGTGATTGGTTGAACCTATGTGTTCCAATACTGCAAAAGGGAGAAAAAAACACAAAATGGGATCTAAATAATCTTATAAATTATGAAAATAGTTAAGAAATGAACCCCATGAACTTACTATTTCACTCATAGAACATCTAATTTTTCCCAGAGTCATTCATGCCATCACATCAGACAGCCATTGAATATGAGTAGGAGGGACAGCATTTTTCCATATCTTCTAGCAAAGCCATCAACGACATGGGATTGAAACCCAGACAAATTCAAGTCAGTTGGCTTACTTGTTCCCAACAGGCCAAGAAGAGGATTAAGAGCCCAATTAATATTCAGAAGTACACTTGTATTCAAGGATTAAACTCCCAACACATCCTTTACTTCAACAACAACATAAATAAATAAATCCTGGGGGAATACAGCAGGTCAGACAGCATCCATGGGTAAAAATTTTCAATCAACATTTCAAATTAAAACCCTTTATCAAGATTGATTAAGATACATCATCAACGTATCTTTACCTTTGCTACATAGAGACACTGTTTGACCTGTTGAGTTTCTCCAGTATTTGTGTGTTTTTTCACTTAACCACAGTGTCAACAGAATCCTATGTTTAACCTATCAAGATTGAAGGGTCATCAGGACATGAGAAGAACTTCTTCAATATTCATTTTGTCCTGGAATGCAGATTGAAACTATTAAGGCTGCACCTCAGTGTCAGAGGAGTTACAAGAGACCGAGAATCCCCATGCAACTTGCCTGGATTGGTATTTGTTCAACAGATCAAAAGGAGGTTCACCTTTTTTTGTGAATTTTAGCAAAGAAAGGGGAACATATTGGCGATAGTGTCATTTTCCAGACACTCCATTCCTTGTCAAAGGCTGGAAGTTCATCATTATTAGCAATAGAGGAAGATGGAAATATTCAGCAGTTAAGATGGATTAAACAGAGAGAGAAAAACAGTGTTAATACCTCAGGTTAATCAGAAAAAAAAATATTGAAAACTTAAAATGGTCAGAAGGCCATCATCTCAGCCCATCATCTCTACCAAATGTACTAGCTTCAACCTTCAACAGTTTCTCCACAGCATTACAATTTTTTTCATTATATTTTTAGCAATTTTTCTCTAAAAGTCCATGAACCAGTGCCCAATTATTTATATATCTTAATCATAAAGGGTAAATGTGCACCATTGCTGTATTTCCAGTGAACACCTTATTTAATGATGAAAACAACATACAAGGACCAGCATTCATAAAAATCTCTGACACATGGAATCAAAAAATGTAATTTGTGCCAAATAGCCTAGTATGTACATGAATATGCAAGGAATGAAGGGATGTGGAATACGTGAAGGCAGCAGAGATTTAGTTGGCATTATTGTTGTGTTCAAGTATAAGTTCAATGGGTTCAAACACAATTAAGGCTGGACACATGTTATGAATAAACCGTGGGCTTTATTTATGTACAGGGGAATTCACAAAAAGGCACACACCCACACAGCACACAGGCATGGTATACTGAGATACGGGGGTTTAACTTCTTTCAGCACCCACCACCCAAAGGTACGATATACCCAAAAATGAGGCTTTAACTTCTTTAGCACGCACCATCCACAGGCATGGTACACCCAAAAACGAGGGTTTAAATTCTCCAGCACCCCACCACTCACAGGCACAGTATATCCAGAAATCAGGGTTTACCTTCTTCAGCACCCACCACCCACAGGCATGGTATACCCAAAAATGAGGGTTTAACTTCTTCAGCACCCCACCACTCACAGGCACCGTATATCCGGAAATGAGCATTTAACTTCTTCAGCACCCACCAACCAGAGTTATGGTATACCCAAAAACGAGGGTTTAACTTCTTCAGCACCCCACCACTCACAGGCTCAGTATATCCACAAATCAGGGTTTAACTTCTTCACTCCAACCACTCACAGGCATGGTATACCAAGAAATGAGGGTTTAACTTCTTCAGCACCCACTGCCCATAGGCACAGGATACCCATAAATGAAGATTTAACCTTCAGCATCTACTACCCACAGGCTCAGCATAACCAAAAATGAGGGTTTATCTTCTTCAGAACCTGCCACCCACAGGCATAGTATACTGCATAACTAACAAGTACATATACATGTACCAGATCTCCAGTGTCGCTGAAGAGTCAGCCTTCCGGAGCTATACATAATTCGAAACCTGGAGTTCTGCGACAGTCACAACTAGTGTACACATACACAGCAATAATCACAACTACACATCGGGTATGAATAAATCACTGCTAAACATTCTCAACTCTCGATTGGGAACACGAAGATTAAACGCATAGTACCATCAACTCTCTCTATCTCTAGCAGGCACAGCTCACTAACAAACAGTAAATTGATTACAACTAATAAGTATAACAAATCAACCTGGTCTCCAGCATCACCCACAGTTTGGCATCTGGGACGGGCCCATTGCATAAGGCCTTCCAGAGCTTCCTGTGGCCAGTTTGGCATCTGGGACGGGCCCATTGCATAAGGCCCTCCAGAGCTTCCTGTGGCCAGTTTGGCATCTGGGACGGGCCCATTGCATAAGGCCCTCCAGAGCTTCCTGTGGCCAGTTTGGCATCTGGGACGGGCCCATTGCATAAGGCCCTCCAGAGCTTCCTGTGGCCAGTTTGGCATCTGGGACGGGCCCATTGCATAAGGCCCTCCAGAGCTTCCTGTGGCCAGTTTGGCATCTGGGACGGGCCCATTGCATAAGGCCCTCCAGAGCTTCCTGTGGCCAGTTTGGCATCTGGGACGGGCCCATTGCATAAGGCCCTCCAGAGCTTCCTGTGGCCAGTTTGGCATCTGGGACGGGCCCATTGCATAAGGCCCTCCAGAGCTTCCTGTGGCCAGTTTGGCATCTGGGACGGGCCCATTGCATAAGGCCCTCCAGAGCTTCCTGTGGCCAGTTTGGTATCTGGGACGGGCCCATTGCATAAGGCCCTCCAGAGCTTCCTGTGGCCTGCAGCCTGAAGTTCAGTGATGGTCTCCATGCAGCAGCAGCAGCAAAAAAGAAAGGGGAGAGACTGCACATGTTCAGCTTTTTCAATGCAAGACCCACCCACATGATCTGCAAGGACTAATAATGCTTCACAGCCTCATCTGTGGGCAGATCTGACCATTCAGTGGCAGGTGAGGTGACTTGCAACGAGGCTCCAGTCAGAGAGGTCACATGTCTCTCCACAATTCACATTCCAATCAGATTCCAGTCAGAGAGGTCACATTATCCTCACAATCCATACTCCCACTAGGTTCCAAATGGAGAGGCCACATGACCCTCCACAAATTACACTACAATTGTTTACATAACCAACATATCAAGAGCAAGTAAACCCTTAATGAAGGGCTCAGGTCCAAAACGTTGGTTATGAATCTTTATCTTTGCTACATAAAGAACGCTGCGTGGCTTGCCTGAATTTCTCCAGCAATTTTGTGTAAACTAGAATCACAGAGTTGGCATTATGTTTGGCTCAGATATCATGGGCCAAAGAGCCTGTTCCTGTACTCTCCTATGTTTTATGGGCTATGCATGTAATATTGCTGTCAATTGTGCCAATTAGTTATACCTCTTTCTATCATTTTGAAACTGACATCCAAAGATCTACAAGGTTACATGGCGTATTTGGAGCAGTGCAGGCTCATGGGTTATTAGGGCCTGTTACCATTGCTTTTTCTTTAAATTATTAAAAATTATTAAAACTAAAGTTACTTGGATACTCATCCCCATGAAAGATTGCAGTTTTGCTAATTTTTCCTAAAAGATTTTTCAATCTTTCATAAAATTGTCACTGCCGAGAAATTCTAAAGTAACCAATGGGTGAACTGCACAGGCAATTCAGTCAATTGCTGTCTAATAGTTCGGATACAAATTTCAGTTGCCCTTGAGGTCTGAGAAAGAAGGCTGATGGTTGTAGGCTGTGAATCAATTGGTTCGCAAGCAGGAAGCTGCTGAGATCAAGGAAGCAGATATCTAACTGGTGGATAGGTGCTGGGAGTGAGAGATCCAGAATGGTGAAGGGTCAAGACTTTAGTGGATTGAGAAATTTCAGGCTTTTGAAGGACTAGAAGGTCAGTAGTTTGGAGACCTGGGCCAAATGGGGTTGTAAGAAAGATTGATGAACTCAGTGCCCTGAGGAACAGAGGCTAAAAGGATCGAAGGCAAACTCAGACCTTACTAAGTTCCCACCTACCAAAAGACTGTAAAGCATGGTGTTGATTGGCAGCCATTCTTAAAATAACATGGTCTAATGTACCCCACAATGCACCATCTGGAATAATGCAGAGGGCCATCCTGTCCAATGACATGGGAGGTCAGGGAAACACCCAGAGACTGGAGATTTGGGTAGCAGAAAATCAATATCAGAAGATTAGAACTGCAGGAGCAATTAGACCAAGAAATGCTGGTTAGATTTTCAGACTGATGTGAAATAAACTGGAATTGTCCAAGATCATATTTTACATCAGTGTAAGTCCAATTCAAAAACAGAGCACTGTGAATTTCAAGCCCTCTCTTGCACCATTGATTCATGTGTCATAGTGGTGTTAGACAAGTGAAATGAATGGAATAAATTCATTCCTGGAAACAAAAGGATATATTAATATAATTTCATTTCATAGTTACTTACCATTCTTTCTTTATTATTGTAAGTTAATCCTGTCAGTCAAGTTTATTGAATTTCTCTTGCCGACTTTATTAAGTTCATACAGGGTGCTTTTATTATTAATTACAATGACAAACTTGGCACAGAATAGAATAGAATTTGACTGCAAAGGAACAACTGATGTCTTTGGTGATCAGTCACTCCACACCATTATTTCCCTTCAAAGATTTCATGCATTCCTTCAGCACTAAGGAGCAAAAGCTCCAGTAAGGTGAAATCATATTGGACAAGCAAGGATGAGCAACTATCTTCTCGGTTAAAACATCGATATTCATCTTAACTTTGTACATATAGATCCTTGAAAGTCAGCATTCAATTTCTGCTCGAACGTCAGAACATCACACACTTGCCCTATTGTGAAATACATAATGCAAGCTCTGTGTGTAAGAAAATGACGCATGACTGTTAACAAGGAACAGATTTTTTATACAGTGCTTCAAATCATCATCACTTGTTAAAGGCATGGAACCACAATATGTTGGTTAAATATGTTGTGAAAGGCAGGGAACCACAATATGTTGCCTGATCTTTATTTACATGAATTGCATGTCTTTAAAGAAAGGAAATTCATGAATGTGATTTGCAGTTTTACTATGAGTCTGAAATCAATTCACACACATGACCAATGACACTTTAGTCTGTACCACAAAAACACATAGGATAAGGAGTCGGGCCTGAGTACCATTCAATGTGAATATGGCTGATTTATGTGGGCCTCAATTCCCCTTCTGCACTAGGTTCTTGTAATCTTCACTTCCTTGATCTTTCAGATATTTATCTATCCTCCTCTTGAAGTACAGTTAATGATCTGGCCTCCACAAACTTGGGGGACAAAAAAAATTGCAGGGATTCACTGCTTTTTCTGAGAAGATATTTCTGCACCTCTTAGTTTTAAAGAACTTGCCCCTTATTTTGTTGCTAAGAGCCCTTGCACATCATTCTCCCATTGATGAAAACATTTCTACCCCTTGAGATTCTTTGGTGTTTTAATAAGGTGACCTTTCATTCTTTGAAAGGCCAAGGAATACAAACCCAATCTATCTCCCCTCTCTTGATAGGATGAATTTCTACTCCCAGGAAGAATCCTGCAAAATCTCCTTCCGGCTGACTTTAATGCTGTTTTATTCCTTTAGTAAGGAGACTAAAATGGTGTGCAGTATTCCAGTTGTGGTTCAGGAACTATTAAAAAAAACCTCCTTATCCTTAAATTTTAATCCTTTGCAATAAAGAGAACATTTAATTAGCTTTAATGGAACATCATGCTAAAATACAGTTAATTAATCTTTTCACCTTCAACCTGGAATCAATGCAACATGTGCCCAATGAATGCAAGATCCTGCACTTAGCTGAAGGATTTTAATAATTTGCCTCAATGCTGTCTACAAAGCGTGGGTATCCTGAGTACAACTAACCAGGAACATCAGGGGTCTGGAGCATTAAAAAATCAAAAAGGCTGGAAATCTGGAGCACAGGAGGATCAGAAGTTGAGGCTGTGACTGCTCATTCTAAGAAATGCCTAATTGGAATCCCGGAGAGCTGAAAAACAACCTGGCTATAATGCTTAATTCTGGACAAATTCAATTGCACTCTGTAATGGATAAATATTGGGAGGAATTTGGTAAAATTAGAGTAGGTTACATACATGAACACATTTTAAACAGATCTTATTTGAAATACTGAAGAATTCATATTCAGGAACATTCCAGAAACTTTGGAGACTTTTATGCACATTTCACAAGTAGGTGCTAATTGAAATGATGCCATGAAATGAATAGCCATTGTTTCGGAGGAGACAACTGGCAGTTTTGCAAGTACCTACAGGGTGCTCACAGAAAGGTCACTCCTGGGTTCTGTTTATCTAACACAATAGCTTTACCAAGGGGAAGAACTTCTGTGGTTTGCTGAAGAAGGTGGGGATTTTTGCAAGTGAGAGAGTCACATGGGCTTTCTGGCAGTTGACAGTTGGAGAGTGAGAGAGAGAGAGAGAGAGAGAGAGAGAGAGAGAGAGAGAGAGAGAGAGGAGACAAGCTCTCTCAGCCAGTGTGTGTGACACTGAAAGCAGCTGAACAGTGCAAGCCAGGAAAAGCTGGTTGGAAACAGAAAAGCTCCAGAGAGGCGGATGGATGGAAGTGCTATCTGTCTGATGTTTCTCTTGGAATAAGTGGAACAGAAAGGAACTCTGTGATAGCCTGAAATAAAGACGTTACCATCTGGAGAACCTTGATGGGGCAAGTTTCATCAGTGAGACATTGAAGTGACTAATGGTGGTACCTCAGTTGTGCAAATCCTGGAACAACAAATCTCTCTCTGCAAACCCTTCAAGAACCTTCCTGAGCATTAAACGTTTATCTTTAGAGCACCAAAGCCTGATGAATTTTATACATGTTAAATTCTGTACACAGTATAACAATTGCCTGCAACCAGAGAACTTGGAAGAAGAAGTGAGATTGAACTGTGAACCAAAGAACTTTTCTTAAATTTACACACACATCATACACATGCACTTAGAATTAGAAGGGGGTTAATATGGGTTAGTTAAGTATAGAAATAAGTTAAAGTTTGATTCTGTTTTCATATTTAAAGATAATTAAAAACAACTTGTATTTACTTGTCTTGGTAAATGTCTATTGCTGCTGGGTTTTGGGGTCCTTTGGGCTCCTAACAACACTTCTGAAAAACACAGCAATGAGAATTTCTGAGCAAGTTTTCCATATTAATTCTTGTCCTTTTTTTTACAGGAGGGCAGACAAGTGAAATGAATGGACTAAAATTCATCCCAGCAACCACTGGCATCACTAGGAGGGCGTGGACCGCACTGGGTGACACTATCAGATGTGGTGACACCAAAATGGCTGTCTATCAAATGTTGGTGCAGTGTTTCAGCAGAAATTTATTATTTTTTTATAAAAATATCCCTGTAGTTAGTTATAACAACAAAAACATAATTTGTAAGACAGATTACATGTGTCAACAAGGCTAAAACTCTATGCTAATTTACTTTTTGAACCTTCTAATGCGCTCTGGTAGAGCTGTCATTATTACCCAATTACAACAATGTTTTGAATCACATGGTTTCGTCTGCATGCTCTACAAACACGAACTATTTTTTCGTTGCTACTGGTGTTTTTATAGTTGCTGTTTTTGTCAAATTTTCTAGTGTTTTAGCTACAATATTGTCACAATTTGTATTTGTGAATGGATAGCAATAACTTTTTTGAGAATGAAGTAGTATGATATTGTAATTTAAAGGTGTAATTTTAATTTTGCTAGTTGTTTATTTCACTATTATTGCCATTACATTCAGTGATATATAGGAATTACAATTTACAAGTTACATTAGTACAAAAAGCATTAAAAAAGATTCTGTAAGGTCTGGTTCGGACGGAGGTCTATGGGGGCAGGTTGGGGGGGGTGGGTTACCTTATGAGTTATCACATTGGGTTATACCAACCCTGGTGATGCCACTGCCAGAAACCCCTTGTCAGGTCTATGACAATCACTGTGACTTCCTATGAACAATTCCCTTCTCTATTCACAGCTTTTCTTTAAATTTAATAAGGGATCAAATTTCTACTCTGAAAATAGACAGAAGATTACACCTTAAAATTAATTTGATTATTAAATTTATGTTTCCTCTTCAGATGGTTGTTGCACTCAACAAGGGCCTCAGGCGTTGTTCCTTGGCTGGTGCATGTCCAGCCGGCTAACATCATGACCATCAAAAGATGCCCGCATCTTTTAAAGGGAAGGTGGCATGTAACTGGAGTGAGAGGTCAAGCAAAGTCAAATGAGCAGCAACTTAATCTGTCCATTGGAAGTCTCGGTGAAAGAGGAGAGGTAGCAATGTATGATGCTAAATGGAGAATGGAAGGAGGCTCTTCTAACACTGATGTGAGGGGCAGTGGCTAGAACAAAAGCACAGGATCAGGTCAGGGCATTTTTTTTTAATTCATGGATGCTCATGGCAGTTAAATGATTTGGTGCAAGTTGTAAAGTTGATTGTACCAACTGTATGATCAAACTAACCATTACTTAATAAGCTGTAGCACCAATCAATAATGTTTTTCAGAATTTATATGCTTTTCCTTAGCCTCGCATACTTGACTTGGTTACTATCCTTGTACCCTCAACCAACTACTGACATGACTGAACCATAACAGCTATATCATCCATACACACTGCAGGGTATTCTTGCAGAAGGTGATTACAAGCAGTATGGAGGAAAAAGAGAATAAACGTGCCTACTTGTTGTCATCCCATGGCTGCTATGGACAAGCCAACACTGAGCTCATGACTTGGATGGATGAGCTTTGAGGATAGTTACATGTATTTTTCCTTTTCCACTCCACCAGGGTACCCCATACACCCAAATCCAAGTCAATAACATTGACATCAAGACAAACGATGCTCACAGCCCCAGCCTGGGCACATTGTGTGACAAAGAGTCTTTTTTAATATCCTGAGATTGACGAGAGAGAAAAAGAGTGAACATGAACTCCACCAGTTAACATGTTTGGTAACTAGAGTTCCTTGTAATATCCTTTCAGATTCAGCAAGTAGAGTATATTCATTTGCATGAAAAATAAAATAAAGATTTTAACAATCACTGACAATATTTTTGAATCACCATTATTTGATTAAAACATGAAGTGCTTTTGTTATCATTCAGTTAAATGAATTCTAATATAATTGTTGAAGGGAAATTTAGCATGTTTCTGAAATGCTTGCATTCATCACAAAGCCTATCTGAATAGAAATTTCTGTTTTTCCTTGGCATGATGGTAAAATTAGAAGGAATGTGTATCAAAAAAGTCATGGCTTTTATTCAGAATTGATAATAATGTGGGCTGGATGATTAAAATATACAGAAAGAACAAATTTACCTGAAATGGAGAACAATAATATAAATTTGAGAAGTTGAACCCTTCATCACTCAGTGTGGGTTGGGTGGTGGGAAGAGGTCCAATCAAATAAGGTTATGAAATCCTGCATGATAAAATGTGGATTAAATAATTGTATATTCCTTCCTGTTGTTCTTTCAATTTCATGTTATATAATTTTTATCTTGCACTGTTGGAAAATTTCCAAAACACTTTTCAGTATGAACTGTTCGAGAAAAAAAACAATATCACACATTTTGTTGTGCCATGGATCCAAATTTTGTCTCCTTAACAAGTCCTGACTCTTTCAAATCTTCTTCACACCACCATGATTAGCCAAGAATTCAAAGAGATTTGGCAGTGAAGCTCCTGGTGTGGACAGATCTTTCTCACCAATGTTTGCTTTGCAGCAATGAGAAGGGAATTTACTGAACCTTATAAACTGGATCAGTCTCTGTATGCAAGTACAACATGGAAAGCACTTTAGGTCTGGCTGTTAGTTCAATCCCTCTGCTTTTCTGAGAGGGTCAGACTCCCTTAGTTGTAATGGATTCTATAACAATGATGTGTTTAATAATTGCTAATTTCAATGAATCCCTAATTACAAACTGATTCAATGATGAAAAGAATGCATTGTGCAATTAATTTGGGTCGGATTAGGTCAAAGATGGCAGTATCACCTCAAACAGACATAGAGTAGAAAGATCTAGCTTTAAGATATCTAGTGGACAGCTGATGAATTCCAGAAAAGGACACTGAATGATTGAGCAATTGTGCATGCAGCATTGGGGATAAATGAATACAAGTTCAAAAAATGGGTAAAGGGTCATAGAAATGTCGTTATTTTTAAAAATTCATTTAAGAAGCCTGTGGGTAATCACCCCAGAGTGAAATATTATTCATGTAGTTAAAAAAAACCTGCAGCTCACACCTTAAAAAGGATATCAGATGAAATATTTAGTGTCAAAGGAGAAACAAATGGAAGAAAAGAAGGTAGGAAGCATGGAAAGGTCATAAATATAGAGTATGGGAAAGATAAGATTGACCAAAAGATCTCTTCTAAAATTTCAAAGAAATGGGGCAAATCATAAAATTTGAAACTTAATGTTGGCTCCTGAATATAAGAAACTTCCTGGAGAAAGTTCATTCCCTTCACTTCTAGAGGTAATTTATCTGGCCTGCTTGGAGTCCCTGTGTGCAATATTCACTGACACCATGGCTTTGTATGTACCTGCTGAACCTGAAAGATTAAATTCTTTGCAAGAGGTTTGAAGAATCAGCTGAATACATATTGAAAATAACTTGAACTCAGGGATTCCTTTTGTTTTGGATTCAAACTACTAAAAGAAAACAAATATTCACCAGTTTGATTCTTCTAATTAAATAGATAACTAAGAATCAGACATTGTTTGAACAAATTAATTTTGGTGCATCAAGCTCTTTGTGTCTGGCTAACGCAGGACACTGTAATATCCAGACAAATGATATTTAATTGGAAATATTTGGCATCATTCCAATAGTTATTAGATAGAAGAATATAAGGTTGAAAAGGAAACAAATAATTGAGCTTCAATGAGAAATAATAAATGTAAGGAACAAAGCAGAATAAATTCTAACAAATTATACATCATTTAACTGAAGCAAGCATAAATATGCATTACAGAATATAAATTAGTGTTGGTTTTTATGTTTGTTTGTTTTATCTCTCCATTAAATTTATTCACATTTCCAATTTTTTACTTCATATTTAACACTTAAATGCATTTCACATTAATTTATATTTCCTGATTTGGACTACACTCGGTTCAGTGAGAGTTCTTAATTCTACTTGGCCATGAGTGACAATAGCACCAGGAATTCATAAATGAATTTACAATTAGTCTTGCAAAAAAAAATAGGTTTCTGTGGTGTGGGCCAAACACTTAAACTACTGCTGGTGTGTGAATTACCAGTTCTAATTAGTTCTAGCCTTTTATTTGAATTGGTTAATGAATCTAGCTGCTTCCTTCCTGATCATAAATATTAGAGATATCCTCTTGACCAGATAGCAGAATACACTTAGCCTTCCCTGAAGAATCTAAGTCAACTTTTCTGAAAAATTAACAGCAGAGCATAATGGTTTTCCTTCACAAAATCTGGGACCTTGAAATGAAAATAATTGGAAACTTTGTTTTTCAAATTCAAAGTTGTGTAGTCTAGATCTCATGGTTAAAATATCTTCTTTGGCTTGGCTTCGCGGACGAAGATTTATGGAGGGGGGTAAATGTCCACGTCAGCTGCAGGCTGGTTTGTGGCTGACAAGTCCGATGCGGGACAGGCAGACACGGATGCAGCGGTTGCAGGAGAAAATTGGTTGGTTGGGGTTGGGTGTTGGGTTTTTCCTCCTTTGCCTTTTGTCAGTGAGATGGGCTCTGCGGTCTTCTTCAAAGGAGGTTGCTGCCCGCCGAACTGTGAGGCGCCAAGATGCACGGTTTGAGGCGATATCAGCCCACTGGCTGAAATTTCTTTAGGCAGTCCTTGTACATTTTCTTTGGTGCACCTCTGTCACTGTGGCCAGTGGAGAGCTCACCATATAACATGATCTTGGGAAGGCGATGGTCCTCCATTCTGGAGACGTGACCCACCCAGCGCAGCTGGATCTTCAGCAGCGTGGACTCGATGCTGTCGACCTCTGCCATCTCGAGTACTTCGACGTTAGGGATGAAAGCGCTCCAATGAATGTTGAGGATGGAGCGGAGACAACGCTGGTGGAAGCGTTCTAGGAGCTACGGTAGAGGACCCATGATTCGGAGCCGAACAGGAGTGTGGGTATGACAACGGCTCTGTATACGCTTATCTTTGTGAGGTTTTTCAGTTGGTTGTTTTTCCAGACTCTTTTGTGTAGTCTTCCAAAGGCACTATTTGCCTTGGCGAGTCTTTTGTCTATCTCGTTGTCGATCCTTGCATCTGATGAAATGGTGCAGCCGAGATAGGTAAACTGGTTGACCGTTTTGAGTTTTGTGTGCCCGACGGAGATGTGGGGGGGCTAGTAGTCATGGTGGGGAGCTGGCTGATGGAGGACCTCCGTTTTCTTCAGGCTGACTTCCAGGCCAAACATTTTGGCAGTTTCCGCAAAACAGGACGTCAAGCGCTGAAGAGCTGGCTCTGAATGGGCAACTAAAGCGGCATCGTCTGCAATGAGTAGTTCACAGACAAGTTTCTCTTGTGTCTTGGTGTGAGCTTGCAGGCGCCTCAGATTGAAGAGACTGCCATCCGTGCGGTACCGGATGTAAACAGCGTCTTCATTGTTGGGGTCTTTCATGGCTTGGTTATATATATATATATATATATATATACTGATATATATACTGAATGGCAAAAATCGAACTTGATACCTGAACTGCTTTACAATCTTTAGACAAAGTCATTTTTCCATAGGTTGAGTGAAGCAGTTATACCACTGTTGTGTGGAGAGAAAATATGCCCACACCCCCTGTCTGGAATGTGTATATTGAAGATGATCACGTGTCCTCCCCCCATCTGGAACTTATTCCAAAGTCACATCACCTGTAAATCAAGGTTGGGTTCTGGCCACTAATTACATCAACTGTCAGTCAAGGTTGGGCTCTAGACATTAATTAGTGCACATCTTGCCATTGGCTAATTCAAATCACTTAGTGGCTAATTCAAATCACTCCATTCACTATTGGCTAGAGACACAAATTAGCACTTTATTTAGTACCACCACAAAGTGAATTTCTCTTTCTCTGTCTCATGGTGATAGCCCCAGACACCACTCTATGCCAGATTGTTACCGTGGACATTGCTTGGAAGGGTCTCAGGTAAGGTATGCACCGCACTGAAGCTGAGCCATAGTATCACTATAATTCAAATTGCTATAGATCGATACTGGTGATCAGGGGTCCAAGAATGTGTGTATACCCCTGTGGGTACCATTGGTACCAGAGCTGCCTCCTGATGATCAGGGGTCTGGGACAGGTGTGTGTTACTCTTGCTTATAATATGAGAATGTTGGCACTGCCTGTATGAATTAATAATGATGTCTGAAAGGTATTTAGCTGTTTGTCAGCGTGGCTGGCAAGACACAACAGGCCAGTCAATTAGAACAACAGTTTGGACCCCCACAGGCAGAAGATAGGGCACTATGAGGTCTTACACCTGGAGTTACTGGGGTTTCCTGGGACCAGAGGAAGTTGTGGGATAGCCCTATGGTTATTGATGTCCCTGTTCAGGTGCCAGTGGGATATCACATCTGAGCTAAGTAGCTAGAAAGATCAGGAGATAGAATTCCTGCAAAATGAGTGTTGGGAACTGCAAGAAGCAGTTCAGACTGTCCAAAGGCAAGTGACCTGGAAAAATAGGGAGGTAGAATTCCTGCAACATGAATGTTGGGAACTGCAAGAGGAACTAAGGGTTGCCCAAGGGCAAGCAGCCAATTTAGACTTTAAAATCAGGGAGGCAGTTTCCACACTGATTGAAACACAGCAGCTGCAACCTCTCTAGTCTAGATGACGTCAAACTCCGGGAAAGTCTGAGACATTTTCCAGCAGGGGAGGGGATCGACACATGGTGGGGTCATGCCTGAACCTTTACCAGCCCAACCAGTGACCACAGCATCCCAAGTCTGTCCCTGCTGACCCTCCAAAACGGGGAGGTGGCTGCCATTGTCCAGCAGGGGGAAGGGATCGACATAAGTGTCAATGGATGGTGATAACGCTAAAGAAACTGAGTCCCACGACCCACTTCCTTCCCTCCGTGTGCCTGAACCTTTACCACAAAATCCAAGGCCTTCCAAAAGGGTACGTCGCAACTCTCCAATACGGGGAAGTTTCTGAAAATGAAGAAACCTCAGCTGGGCATGTAGGTGGTCATTGTGAGATAATGGAACCCCAGGACTACTCTGCTAAGGGGCTAACAGCAGACTGATACCAACAGTGACCAGGCAAACACTTAGCCATGCTGCTGCTTCAGTTGGGAGACAAAGGGGTGCTCAATTCCCTTCTCTCTCATGGGGAAGCAAGCATCTTGGGCGATCTGTCTGACCAGGAGATGATTGCCAATGCCTTGTGGGTGCTGCCAGAAGGGGTTAATAATGGCACCACCCAGTAGGAATAGGTGATGACTGAAGTCTGAGCCAGGTTTCCTGCCCTCCTAGAATGGGGCTGACACAACCAGCTGCAGTGCCACACCATTGGCATGGGGATGCAGATTGTTAGAGAATGGGCACTGATCATGGGTAACTATGAGGGTACTCATTAGTACTACCTCCCAGGGAGCACAAAGGTGACTGGTGTCTCGGTGGATACGACCACGTGTACCAACCTTAGGGAGGTGGTCTTGCCCCTCATGGGACTGGCAACTGGAAAGGTAGTCCCTCCTGGAGGGATTGATGTACATGGAGCAGAGAGCTCCCGCTCACGGTTTCAGGGCTGAAGGAGGTTCTGTAACGTCACCCTGATAGTGACTTATGGAGATGTGCTTTCTGGCCAAGCTTCCCAGGTGCTGCTCACTCTGACCTTGACCAACCTCCCCTCTGCTCTTCCCCCATTGGAGGTGGCCCCTGACTAATCTATCTTTTGAGCTCTCCCACCCCCCACCCTCTCCCCCTCCAAAGGAGACTACTCTTCAAGCTGTTTCTCTTCTTGTTATGAGGGTCTATGAAATTCTCATCCCAACAGACTGCTACTCAACAGACTCCTGTGATCGAATCACTTGTTATACATACCTAACCACCAAGAACCAGCTCTGTCATTGCATAGTAAGACTGCCAGTAGCTGATGCCATGGAAACGTTACTACTGCACATTCGATAGAACCTGTTGTGATTCGTATTATGAGCTTGGACTTTGTAATGGACCTTTTGTGGTTTTTTTCTTTTTCAATCACCCTGAGCTGTAGTAATAAAAGCAGTAGCATGGGATTAAAGTTACAAGTTATAGATGCATTGTTACGATTTATAGATTCAAAGTTACATTTTATAGACTGTCATTGATCAAACCATAGTATGTAATGTTGTACACATTTTCTTTCACTTGGCAATCACCCCGTTACTCCTATTAACAGAAAAACATCTCATGGGATAGGGGCTATGGGAGCTTTCATTTTAAAAACATTAAATTGGTTAATTTCATTCCTGACTCCTCCTGGCTATCATTGCATGGATCCAACACAAGCACTTTGGTACCCATTTTAAGAAAACATGAGCAGGAATGGCATCCTGGTGTTAAACGAGAGCCCAGAAAAAGGAGGTGCTCTGGATACACCCTGCAATATATGCCTGCCACCCACACCACCCCCCCACCCCGCCTCACCATGGGAATAGCATGGTGACAGGCACTTGGGTTTTGAGTGTAGGGAGTGCCCAAGTGTGAGGCCAAGGTGTGGGATGACTGTCTGGAATGTGAGTATTGCAGGTGATCACATGTCTATTAACATTTTGCCATGCTCCTTTATAAATTGTGTGCATGTGTTTTATTCCTGTTAATGTTTGCCCATGCTTCTTTATAAATTGTTGTGTGTTAAGAAAGGCTATGTGTGATTGTAACCCTTGTGTCCAGACTTGTCTCTGTGAACCCACCGAACCTGATACTTTTCTCAACACAACAACCACTATTAAACACTTTCTTAAAAGAAAGAACACAAGAAATTACAGACTTTGAGCAAAATAATCTACTGCATGATTATGAAATAGAAGACTTGTGTTGATTATTTCTTTCTCAATACAGTGAACAGGTTCTTCAAAAATTTCAGCTACTTTGTAAACTTTGAAATACCTTGATGATTTGTTTTTTTTTCTTTTGTTAAAATTTTAATTTTTCACACTATGAACCATATTAACCAAAATACACACAAACATTTCCCTCTTGAATATACACAGTGTCATTTTCTCCCTTTTTCCCCCTTCCCTCCCTCCTTCCCACCCCCTTCCAAACACATTAAACGTTCAACATGTACAATACATTAAACCCATTAAACAATGTCATCACACAATGAAAATAAACAAGAAAATTGTGTCATCTACTTTTACACACTGGGTCAGTTCATTTTGTTGTCTTCTCATTCTATCATTTTAGGGGGTGGAGGTCCGCGGTAGGCCCTCTCTGTTGTGTTCCATGAACGGTTCCCAAATTTGTTTGAATAATGTGATTTTATTTTTTTAATTATATGTTATTTTTTTCCAATGGAATACATTTATTCATTTCCATGTACCATTGCTGTTCTCTCAGGCTCTCTTCTGATTTCCAGGTTGACATTAGACATTTTTTTGCTACTGCTAAGGCTATCAAAATAAACCTGTTTTGTGCTTCATCCAGTTTGAGGCCTAATTCTTTACTTCTTGTATTACTTAGGAGAAAGATCTCTGGATTTTTTGGTATGTTGCTTTTTGTGAATTTATTTAATACCTGATTTAGATCTTCCCAAAACTTTTCCACTTTCTCACATGCCCAAATTGCATGTACTGTTGTTCCCGTTTCCTTCTTACAGCGAAAACTCTATCTAATAATGTTGGATCCCATTCATTTAACTTTTGGGGCATGATATATAGCCTGTGTGACCAATTATATTGTATCATGTGTAACCTTGTGTTTATTGTATTTCTCATAGTTCCGGAGCATAGCTTTTCATCAAGCTGCAAGAGAAAGAAAATGATGAAATAAGCTGTAAACCCAAACAAAAGTGGGAACAAGATCTAAACATAAAGATAAAAGATTTTCCTCTTTCTGATGGATATATCTGAAGAGACTTACTCAAAGTTAAGTTAAACCTTTATGTTGTCATATTCTGCATTATAGAATCTTTATGTAGATTCATTAAAATTAGAGTATTTTTATTTATTGGTTGTTTATATTAATCACCTAATTTTTTTCAGAATTGAAATAGCCAGTAGTTCAACAAAAGTAATGTAGAGGAAAAAAAAGTTAATACTCTATTAGTACAAAATATTTTTTTTCCACATTCATAGAAATCAGTTTTCAAATTGCAAGAAATTATAGTTAGAGTGAAGTTAAGTGGAAAAAGTGGAGTGGGTTAAGATGTATAGGGAACTAACAGTGTTGTAAGCTGGGGTGCAGTGCTAATTTTTTCAGTGCAGGAGCTCACCAAAAACAAGAACAAGGAGGTCTCATGAGTCCTGGCCTTGGTGGTCATCATGTTGTATTTGGCATTGTATAATTGAGAGTGTTGTATAATTTAATAATATGACAAACTATTACACTATTGCACTCAGTAATGATCATAAAATGTAATTATCAACAAAATAAAGATGGCAATCATGTATTTTACCAATTTAAAACTAATTACCTACTTACCAAATGCCACCAATGAGATGTTTCACAATAATTTCCACAAAGGGTCAGGCCCAATATACTTTAGGGGGTCTGAAGCAACTCTTATCCTGATGTCATCTGCTGATCTGTGGTACCACAGCCTTTAGGATTCCACTGAACTAGAGAACATTCATGTAGTTTAACAAACAAAAGCGCTGATACATGGTTTATGAGAATTCTTGAGGATGTTGTTGTTATTATCAAATTCATGTGACTGAATTTCCTCTCACACACAACAGTACTAATAGGAATAACTTGTGAACAGCTCAGTAATATGTGTAAATCTTGGGAATGCAGCATCCATGATCCTCCACATAATCTCTGAATGCATTTATTAAACAGAGAGAAGAAAGCTTAACCCTCTTACTGAGATGATATTGCAGCTTCTCCATAATTAGGCAGTATTTCATCAGACTGTCCTGGCCCCAGATCTTGAGTTTGGCATCACACTCTCTCTTTCTCTTACTCACTTCTGTTGTTTTCCTCTTGAGTTGCTTTCTTTTCTTTTTCATCTGTCAAGCATGTGCTTTCATCACCCAATGTCATTCTTTATTCACCAAATTTTCCCCTCCAACATCTTCCTTATTTAGAAATCCTGTGGAGCCCATTGTCCAGAGCATGAATTTTTCATCCCCTTTGGTCACTCAAGACTCAGAGGAGCTGTAATTCATTTGAAGATGGGGCCAAACTGAAACCCCCTGTTGAACGTAACTCTGTGTATCTGACATCATGTGCACATGACTTGCACACGCGATTTCCCATAACACTCCCCATGCCCCAGCTTTCAAAAAAAACCTTTTTAATTTTTTTTCAATAGAATTAGGCAAATTGTCCAATCATTCTCACTATATTAACAATTCCTTACTGGAATGAGAAAGAGAGATTATTACTCAATTGGCAACTCTGTCACATAAAGGTTCTGATTAAGAGTCCTTGGTCAGAAACATTAATTCATTTGTTCAGTTCATCAAGGCATCCTCACCTACTGAGTTTTCCCTTCACACTTCTGCATTCATTTCAACATGGGCAAATTTTAATTTGATTTATTTCTCGCTATTTTCTTGCTCACGTTCATATAGATTTTACAAAGAAACTACACGTTGGGCTTTTTGATTATCATAGGTGATTTATACCTTTCACATTAAGGCTAAGGGTAAGGATCAGGGAGGTCATTTGGTCAGATATTAAAGATCTTTCAGGATAACCAAAAATGAAGTCTTGAGCTGAAAGAGTCAGCTCGCGTTTAATTGTTACCATCATGGGAAAGAAATTGAAACTTGATCCAGAGACAGCCACCTGGATGCTCATTTAGAGGCTGATTTCTATTTTAAAATGCCTGCAAGTGCTTATTAAAGAGGCTTCAGTGCCTTTTGGCAGTTAGTGCTTGACTTAGTGCTCTCTCCTCCAGCCAGCTGTCTGGGAATAAACAAGACATTGATGTGGAATTTGAATACTACATAGAGGAATGCACCATTTCACACTCATCAGCTGCAAATCAGGTCAGGTTAGCTTTTTAAACATCTGTCAAAATATTGCCAATACTTCAGAAACATCCCCAGTGGATGATAGTTTATCGAGAAAGGTTGTGTAACACCAACACTTTGTGCACTTTGAAGTAATATTGGTTTATTAGTTGCTTGCTAGGGTTCTCCTAGCCCTGGATGAAGAATGGGAGTGGAGGAGACGAGAGGTAGAACCTAACCCACTCTACAATATGGCAAAGGAACATTGTGCAGCAAAATACAAAAGTCTGCAGACACTGTAATTGAAGTAAAAAGGCAAGGCTGGAGAAAGAGTGAACTTTATCTACATTGCAGTACATATTTTCAAAACACACAGACACTGAGATTGTGGTAAAAATATACAGAAATGCTGCAGGAACTCAACAGTGTCCAGAGGAGGTAAAGATAGATATTTATAGAATGATTATCTCTTTAAGATCTAAAGATTTCTATCTTTATAGAAAGAATATAACTTTGCCTCCTCTAGATGCTACGTCCCTCTAGCATTTCTGTATATTTTTACTACAAGCTCAGTGTCTGTACACTTGCGTATTTAATTTTATATGTTTTACCTTGATGAAGGGCTCAAGCCCGAAATGTTAGTTGTACATCTTTATCTTTGCTGTATAAAGTATACTGTCTGACCTGCTGAATTTCTCCAGCATTGTGTTTTTATTTTTAATTCTATTTCCTGTGGATACAGAATATACATTCACCTCCTGATCTCCTCTACCTATGAAAGAACCTCTGAATTTTGGAAGGTTTCCCTGACCACTGTTATATCAACCAGGAGTGGTATGATGGTCCTTGTGTTCTACTGTTGAAACTTAAACCAATGGAGTTGAGTACCAAATGCCTGTAGGTATCTGATATGATCAATACCTCCATGCAAAGCTATGCTAACTGATTGTGGGAATAAGCTTGTACATGCTATCCAGACTGACCAATTCATTCCTGGATGTTAGCATGAAACGTATTATAGAGCTGAGTAAGCATGTTGCTCTCTACTTCTACATTCCATTTAATTAATGAATTTCAGAGCCAGGTTTCAATACATAAACTCATAACGTGTTTAGTGAAATCTGTTGATGATTTTATATTCATTTGTTAATGGAATCAATATTTGAAGTTCCTTTAATTGTCAACTAGTAATACATTAAAAATGTAACATACATGACATAGTTTAAGTTTTGTCTGCTGTAAGGCAAAGAGTTGCCATGAGCATTGCCTGACACCCCTAACAATAGAAAGAGAAGCAAAAGAGAGACCTTTCAGATTTATTGTTTCCATGGATTTGCCTACAGCCCTCCTGCAGCTTTTGTAACTGCACAAACTCCAGTTTGATCCATCAAAAACCCAAGCTTCAGATCCAAACTTCCAAAAAAAAATCAGGTCTTCAGTGTCCAATGCCTTTCAGGAGCCCTTCTTGCCCTCAACTCCCTCTCAAAACCTAGCTCTGGTACCTGGTTCCCATGAGCCAGTCGCCTGCAGCCTGTATGGGTCCCCTGATTGCCAGTTGCCTGCAGTCTGTGTTGGTCCTTCAGCTGCTAAGCCCTTCACTAGTCCACTGCTGAGGCCACTGTTGTGCAGAGCCATCTCCTCTGCTTCACCTTCTCAATGAGGGCTATTCTCCCCATTTCTGGTGCCCTGTACTAGTCCACTTCTTCCCTGATGTCCACTGCCGAGCCATCTTGGTTACGTTCATCTTGGGCACAGATCTCCAAGGTTGCATGATTTTATTTAAAAAATAATTGGTTTCATTAGCTGGCTATTTAAAGCCTGAATGGAGCTGCCACCATTGGGACTGGGTGGTTGAATCCTTTGGAGCTCTCCCCTGGTCCGCCACAGGGGCAGCGCTGCTGCTTTCTTCAATGGCTTCAATAGGATATGAATATTGATAATTGGAGTAAACCAATCACATTTGAGGGAGATGTGTGTACTCTTGACCAAGTACAAATAGCAGGTAAATAATGGACCAGACTTTCAAACAGACTTGTCTCATCAGCCCAGAATCTAGTGAGTGCCTCATTTTGTTCTTTGGCTAAAATAATCCCCACTCTGTATTTTCAGTGAATGCTGTGGTCGGCAACCTGTTGCCTATCTTCAACCAGCAGAGCTGCTGTGGTTCATTCTTGTGACCGTGGAGCCGCAAGATAAAGGACTGACATATTTCTGCCAAGTTTACAAGTAAATAGCTCTTCGCTCTAGTTATGAAAGATCAATTATTGTACATGTAAACCATATTATGAAACTTGTTTGGCACTAGTCACCAGAGTCAAATTAATATAATACAGTTAATAACAAAGGCCATTAAATTAAATTTATAAATGCTTGTAATAATATTTGTGGAGTATGCTTGTTGGAGGAGTTCTCACTTAAAGGGTCCTTGCAACCCCTTAACTTTATTAAAGAAAATGAGGTATGTGAATTAAAGAGGGGTTGTAAGACATGCTGAACCAAGTCTCTAACTATAGCTGGGAAAGTGTGCAAAAGTCTAGAGCTTCTTGTAAATTAACAATCTATATAAAGAGTAAGTAAACCGCTAAGCTGAACTGATCCAGAGGGCAGTGATGTTGCACTTTGTATTTTCACCAAGTTGTTCAGAATAACTTGTGTGTTGATAAATTGATAGTTTGATTATCTGATGGTCTGGTCTGTAATCCATGATTCCAGTCAAAAGTGGTCAACACCAGCTCATCTACCACGACCTCATAGACCTTCAGCGAACAATGGAGAGACAGAGAGAGAGGACAGAAAATTGCATGATTAACAAACGAATACTAAAAAGGAGAGTAAAATCACAAATTATATAATGATAGGAATAGATGGAAGAAATAATTATCTAAGAGGAAGTCTTTCAAGTAATAGTTGAGATGCCAACAGCACTAAACCTCAGTACTTGCATATATGTGAAACAATGATTATTTTGTCCTTGGGGGCTTGTTGTGGAGGTATACTGTCCAACTTGTAGATTAATTGCCGTCTATGACAAAGGTCCTTGATCTAGCCCTGCATAAAGGTTGGAAAGTCCCCACTTGAGTGTAGGATTCAACATTACAGGAGTGGCTTGGAGGAAGATGCTTGAATCCTACAATAGCACTAAACTATTTCAGTGAAGCTGTTTCCATGAAGGGTTTCATGTCATTCATAACGTTTTGAATCTAACTTCAAATGCTGCCTATATTTAAGTCGACTATATTTGTCTGGAATCTTTAACTCTGTGATATTTCCACCACACTACATTTTCTCTCTTGAATTAATTGGATCTTTATTTGAAAGCATTAATGTTTCCTAAATATAGTAAAACATTGAATCCACTGGCACAAGACTCTCAGACATTGAAACTATTAGCAGGCCCTGTCAAATCTATCTAATTATCTTTACCAGTTGAAATTGCAATGAATATAGCGGTACTGGAACTTTCGTATTTCACTAAATTGTGGTGAAATAATAAACCTGCCAATACCTTTTACGAAATCTGGCTAAATATAACTGTTCTGCATTACTTTAAAGACAATCTGCCAGAAGACAAACTCAAATTACCCATATAAATTAGCGAGCCCAAACTTATGTCTTTAAGTCCATCTACCTTAAAGTTTATTTTATAAATGGACCAATTCAGATTCGATGCAATAGGCAATTCAAAACATCTGTTATGCATGTCAGAAAATGTGCTCAGTTTTATGTAGCAGCTACCCATAATTATTCTCATTCATGTTCAGTCTGAAGTTCACACTCTTTCATGTGATGTTATGTTGGTTTATGTCTGATGGTGACAATAAACTGTTACGTTTGAATGTCTGGCAATTTTCAAAAAGCTATCGTGTTACTAATTTCCTGCTCTCTGGTGTTACCCTGGATCCAGGCTCATTGGACCAGACTGAAGTTGTCAGTCACGTAGCTTCTAATCCTGAGAGTAGCAGAATAACAGCAAGGGAAATTATTGCCCATTTTCAAAATCTCCTTGTATTACCTTTGGTTCCTGTTAGATAACGATGAGCAACAATTTTAAGTTGTACCCCATGCACCTGGCAAGTCACTCCAGGGCACTTGTACGGAACGTGAGCTCTGTGATAAGCCTTAGTAGTATGTTTTATGGAGAGGCTGGAAGGGATAAGGGAGAGCTTCCAAAAATCAGGGCATTGAAAACATTAGCCACTTTCACACTGCTGATTCTGTGTGGGTTAACTGGCGAATTTAGCGGATCTATTCCTAATAATCGCACAGTGTGAAACATCCCAACTAAGCAGGGCAAGTTAAATTCAACTGGGCTCTGATTCTTGGTGGGGGTAAGAGTCAGAGTCCAGCCAAGTTAAATCATGAATCACCTTCTGGCGGTGTGAATGGTCTACTCTAATTAATGGGTACCATTAATGTCTGCCTGCTTGCATCAGTCTGTCAGAGCATAGCCGGTCATGCTGTGAAATATTTCTGTGGTGTGGCTGTCAGAGCATGGCCACCAGGGCTGTTAACATGTACCTGTGCTTTAAGTCATCACAAAATTACTTTTAATAGTTAATACAATGTAATGCTATGTAAATTGTTGTTATACTCTGTTGTTTAGGGAATAATGCCAGGATGGTCTATGGGTTTGTCCTAAGTTTGTCATAAATTTGAACAGTTTGAAGCCCATTGTGGTAGATTTTCCCACAGTCTTGAAAACATTAAGCGCGTATTTCTTATTAAATTGTGTGCTTTTTTTCCCCACAGTCTTTTAAACATTCAGCACTTTATACTTGCAATGATTTCACTGCCCTGTGAGAGTCACTCATGATGTGACCGCTGGAGGTGGGACATCCCTTAAAATCCCAGGTTGCCGATTTACCGGTAAATCATGGTGATCCCGATGTGCCGCATTCCTGGTATATTTAAACGCTTCTTAGGAGAGTTGACAGTGTGAAAGGGGCTCTAGTTTTCCCTTTCACACTGCTAACCATCATTTCTTTCTTTTCTTCTTTGGCTTAGCTTCACGGATGAAGATTTATGGAGGGGTATGTCCACGTCTGCTGCAGGCTCGTTGGTGACTGACAAGTCCGATGCGGGACAGGCAGGCACGGTTGCAGTGGTTGCAAGGGAAAATTGGTTGGTTGGGGTTGGGTGTTGGGTTTTTCCTCCTTTGTCTTTTGTCAGTGAGGTGGGCTCTGCAGTCTTCTTCAAAGGAGGTTGCTGCCCGCCGAACTGTGAGGCGCCAAGATGCACGGTTTGAGGTGAGATCAGCCCACTGGCGGTGGTCAATGTGGCAGGCACCAAGAGATTTCTTTAAGCAGTCCTTGTACCTCTTCATTGGTGCACCTCTGTCTTGGTGGCCAGTGGAGAGCTCGCCATATAACACGATCTTGGGAAGGCGATGGTCCTCCATTCTGGAGACGTGACTTCAGCAGCATGGATTTGATCCTTGCGGACTCTGCCAGCTCGAGTACTTCGATGTTGGTGATGAAGTCATTCCAATGAATGTTGAAGATGGAGCGGAGACAGCGCTGATGGAAGCATTCCAGGAGCCGTAGGTGATGCCGGTAAGGACCCATGATTCGGAGCCGAACAGGTCCTTACCCGGGAAGAGACATATAAGGCAATTGAACAACTGATAAATGGCAAAGCAGCAGGAATGGATGGAATCGCCCCCCAGAGGTCTGGAAGGCTGGCGGCAAAGCTCTGCATACCAAACTGCATGAGTTTTTCATACTCTGCTGGGACCAAGGAAAGCTGCCTCAGGACCCGTGATGCCATCATCATCACCCTGTACAAAAACAAAGGCGAGAAATCAGACTGCTCAAACTACAGGGGAATCACGCTGTTCTCTATTGCAGGCAAAATCTTCGCTAGGATTCTCCTTAATAGATTAATACCTAGTGTCGCCAAAAATGTCCTCCCAGAATCACAGTGTGGCTTTCGCCCAAACAGAGGAACTACTGACATGGTCTTTGCCCTCAGACAGCTCCAAGAAAAGTGCAGAGAACAAAACAAAGGACTCTACATCACCTTTGTTGACCTCACTAAAGCCTTTGACACCGTGAGCAGGAAAGGGCTTTGGCAAATACTAGAGCGCCTCGGATGCACCCCCCCCCCCCCAAGTTCCTCAACATGGTTATCCAACTGGACGAAAACCAACAAGGTCGGGTCAGATACAGCAATGAGCTCTCTGAACCCTTCTCCATTGACAATGGCGTGAAGCAAGGCTGTGTCCTCGCACCAACCCTCTTTACTATCTTCTTCAGCATGAACCTGAAACAAGCCATGAAAGACCTCAACAATGAAGATGCTGTTTACATCTGGTACCGCACGGATGGCAGTCTCTTCAATCTGAGGCGCCTGCAAGTTTACACCAAGACACAAGAGCAACTTGTCAGTGAACTACTCTTTGCAGATGATGCTGCTTTAGTTGCCCATTCAGAGCCAGCTCTCCAGCGCATGACGTCCTGTTTTGCGGAAACTGCCAAAATGTTTGCCCACGAAGTCAGCCTGAAGAAAACTGAGGTCCTCCATCAGCCAGCTCCCCACCATGACTACTAGCCCCCCCACATCTCCATCAGGCACACAGAACTCAAAACAGTCAACCAGTTTACCTACCTCGGCTGCACCATTTCATCTGATGCAAAGAGATAGACAACAGACTCGCCAAGGCAAATAGTGCCTTTGGAAAACTACACAAAAGAGTCTGGAAAAACAACCACCTGAAGAAACACACAAAGATCAGCGTGTACAGAGCCATTGTCATACCCACGCTCTTGTTCAGCTCCGAACCATCCTAGGAAGCAGATAAACTTACTGGGCATCCTGCACCTCGAGAGTCTTTCCCATTGAACCACGATTTACCTGGTTAATCGGCAACCCAGCATTTTAAAGGGGGGTCCTACCTCCAGCGGTGAGAACATGAGAGCAGGTTGTGCTTTCACACCGCAAGAAGATTAGTGAGTTTACTCAGTGGGGCTCTGATACTTGTGTACGTGTCAGAGCCTGGTTGAATTTAACTTGCCCTGCATGTTGGAACATTTCACACCATGAGATTACCAGGTATGGAGCTGGTAAATTAACCGTTTCAACTCGTATGTGTGTTTGTCTGCTCTGAACTAACTCACATTTTGTGTCCACTTGAGAACCAGTCTGGTTTGTATAATAAATGACTCGCACATAAACTTCCTGACTAATGTAAACAATGGGCCACTTCTATCCTGCTCACAGGCTTACAGCGCACAGATTCTGTCATCTGTGGTGGTAGACCACACCCCCCCCCCCCATAATAGAGACTACAAACTTACACTCCTTCCTCTCAGCTGAGTGAGTTTAAGCAAATTATAAATTTGCAAATGTGTTCTTAATTGGTTTGTGGTAAATCTAACACCAATTAACCTGAACTATTGGTTATAGCAGTATTTCCCAACCCCTCGTCTTTGAACTACTGGCAGTCAGTGGGTTTGTAATTGATGCCCATAGTAACATGGCAAAGACTATTATTACTATATAATAGACACATAATATGTAGAATAAGGTGGTATACTTGATGTCAAGAAACTTCCCTCATTTGCAAACCCCCGCATGGTCCATGGTGTTGTTATAGGTGGTTAGGTGATCTCTGAATGATAAAAGGTTGGGAACCACTGGCTTATAACTAATTATTCTGTTAATGGGTGTTGCTCAGAATGAACATTTTCCTTTCAGGGACTTTTGATCAAAGTCTGATTAAGGTCTGTATAGTGCCCCAGATACCATTAATTCAAATGAAGGAGATTCTCAACCCTGAGAGTAGAAAGGAAACTAATAGAGAAATTAAAAGCTCACATATTTCTGATGAGTTACATTATGTCCACAATATTATTTCAATCAGGGCCATCTGTTTACTCTCCGTTTATGTAATTTTTAATTCTGAAACATTAAACTTTATCACGGTCTTGTCTCTTCCTTATGGTAAGAGGGAAAAAATGTTGCAACTAAAAATAAACAGCCTCTCATTGAATTCCACAGCACATCAAGCATGGGTGTCACTAGGGGGGTGCGGACTGCACTGGGTGACTTCACCAAAATGACTGTCTATAAACATTTTTGAGCAATGTTTTAGCAGAAATGTATTTTTGATATAAAAATATCCCTGTAGTTAGTTATAAACAAAAACATTTTTCAAAAGCCCATCTTGCATGTATTAATATACCTACAAGGCTAAAACTGTGCTAATTTACATTTTGAACCTTCCCCAGAGCCACCACCCCTGCTCATTGCCATCCCCTCCTTCAGTCCATGGGGAGGGGGAGAAACAAACACTAGTGACACAAGTTTTACTCACATACACAATGAAACAGGATCTATTTTTTCAAAAGGGATGTTTTTATGAATCATAATTTATCATTTCTGGTCATTGTAAATAGAATTGAAACCGGGTTCTGTTACTTATATTTGAGTTAGTCCGTAGCTCAATAATCAATGAAGGAACATCTTGTGTTCTCCGTCCCAGTGCTGAAAAGTTACTTAATTGAATCTACCAAATATCTATTTTGATTAATTAAAACCTTGCACGTTCAGGCCATGAGGAGCAAAGCATCATTAACATGGGTAAAATGATCTTACTATCTGAATTTCAGCAAATGATCATAACATTTAATACTTTTATCTCTATATTTGGAAATTCTTTATTTGCTATCCTCTCATCTATCCATGTAAGAGCTGAAATGTTCATGGAAAAGACTGGACACTATTGTGGATCCATCCATACAATGCAGAACTAATTAATTAAGATCAAATAATTGAGTAATTAAGGTAGAGACATTTGAGTTTGAGTGCATGTCCTCAGCCAGGTAATTTGATTGTTACTGGGAACTCGTGTAATTTAAAATATTTTTTGATGGAAAATACAATTAAGCAGTCATTTGTATTCTTTTCATTTTTATATCTTTTATTTTGATATTTCTTATCCATATCAGATATGATTGATTAGCTGTAAAAATCACTTTTCTTCAGAAGACAAATTAAACCATTTGGGAAGAAAAGAGTTTAGAAGAGCTAATTTCATTCCAAATGGCACTACGTGGAGGGGATATTTATAGCACAAACAGCATGTTACTACCAGATACCAATTCGACATCTTGTTCCCCATCCAACTTACCAAGATCAGGGTAACATTGGAAGAACTATTACTTAGAGTAATACGAAGTCTGAATGTCAAGGTGTCCCTCCTTGACCTACTTGACTTTTGCCGGTCTCAGCCAGAATTTTCCAAGTCATAAACTGAACCTATTGATTCCTTCCAGCTTCTCTTTGTTCGCGAACGCAGTAAACTTGCCCAACTAAAATTTATGCGGCTTCCTATTGCGTTTTGTGGGAAATTGCATCTTTATTTGCCAGAAATTCTTAAACTATGGGTTGCAACCCAAAGTGAGTTGGGAATGTCTCTCTGGTAGGTAGCAGCAAAAGAAAAATGAAATGTTTCTTTTGCTAGGCCACTAGTGTTACCTGTGGATGTGGCAGAAAAAACCCCTCAACTTTTGTTATTTTAATTTTTTTTTAAATTAGACATATAGCACCATTTCAGCACATAACCCCGTGCCACCAAATTACACCCAATTGACCTACAACTTCTGGTACGTTTTGAATGGTAGAAGGAAACCAAAACACCCAGAGGAAACCCATGCAGACACAAGGAGAACATACAAACTCCTGACACACAGCATGGGATTCGAATCTCGGTCCTGATCATTGACACTAACAGTTTTGTGACAACTGCTGCGCTATCATGCAGGAAAAAATTAATCTCAGAGCTCCCAGCACATAATGATAATAGTTTTGAATGTAGTTGGTTTAAAATCGTTTATTGATAAAGGGAAATGCGTACAAAATATTCATTACCCAATCAGGAACAAAGGGCAAATGCCCTGATTCCAAATCTTCTCAGTTACATAACGTCTCATTAAACTTCACTGGCTTAAAAAAAACCTTTCCTTGATCTCTTTCCAATGACACTAAATTAAGTGGAAAGGCAAATTGTGTAGAGGACACAAAGTCTCCAGAGAGGCATAGATAGAATAAGTAAGTGGATAAGGATCTTTCCGATGGAGTAAAACATTAGTAAATGTGAGGTCATCTACTTTGGAATAATAAATAGTAAATTATATTGTTTATGTGATGAAAGATTACAGCATGTGGTTGTACAAAGAGGCGTTGAGTGCTTGTGCATGAATTACAAAAGGTTGGTTTGCAGATACATGAGACAAATAGGATCTTGAACTTCATTTCTAGAGGGATTGAATTTAAAAGCAGGGAGGTTCTGGTGCAACTTAAGTACTGATGAAGAAGGCCCTGGAGTACTGGGTGCAGTTCTGATCTCCTTGCATGAGAAAGGATATACTGGCCTTGAAGGTAGTGCAGAGGAAGTTCACCTGGTTGATTTCAGAGATAAGTGGGGGGGGGGGGGGGGGGGGTTATCTTATGAGGAGAGATTGAGTCACCTGGGATTGTACTCACTTGAATGCAGAAAAATGAGAGGAGATATTTTAAATTTTATTTGCAACATTGTAGAAGCTGATTTTGGCCAATAACACCCGATTAATCTACAACTCCATATATTTTAGTGGATAGAAACCAGAGCACCTGGGTAAAACCCGTGCAGGGTACGGATAATTTGCAAACTGCTTACAGATAGCCTCGGATACGAACCTGGATTGCTGGTGTCGTGGTCGCATAGTTACCTGCGTCAGGAGCAGTGCTGGTCGCTGCTGATGACGTATTTGAGGCGATGCATGAGAGTAATATCGTGCATGCACATGTTAGTTCAGAAGGCTGCATTTTTGGTGATGGGTCTCAGACGCAGGAGGAGGAGAGTGAGAACGTCAAGATCACCTGTGTGGCAGAGAGCCAATGAAATGGTCAGAGGGGTTTGTCCAGGACTTAGTGGGATGAAGAATTCAGTGTTGTGTCTGAGAGGAATAAAGAAAGTCGACTCCATTTCGTGCTGAAAAAGACGAGTGAGTGTATTCTTTAAATTGTGTGTAAACTGGGTAAATTACCGGAGCTACAAGTGGTGGCCCCAAGGGTTCACAGCACCTTCTAGTTAAAGATGGGAAGAGATGAGATTGAATCCCTTGCAGGAGCAGACAGGGAGGTCAAGCTAGAGGTTTCCCCCTTTTTGTTAATAATGCACCAGCGTGGTTCACGATCCTCGAGGCACATTTCTCTGCCCTCATTGTGACAAGTCAGAAGACCGAATTCATTTTACTTGTGGCTCACCTTCCTGAGCCGATTACTTGTACAAGTGCAGGATGTTTTAGTAAATCCGGATGATAAACATCTTGCTGCTATTCTGTGATGTACTCGCCCTTCTCCAGATACTTGTATCCCCGAGTTGCTAGATGATGACAGCCTAGGCAATAGGCAACCACTCCAGATGCTGAGAAGATGGCGCAGGCTAGCTGGGGAAGACTCTATTGAAGAGGATTTTTGGAAGTAGAGGTTACTCCAATGTTTACCTTGTCGAGTTGGAGGGCACTTGGTGAGTGTCTTTCGAGCATCCACCCTCGATGAGTTGGGGATCATGCTGACCCCAATGAAGATGGAAGCATTGGCTACTTTCCCTCATTAGCAGGAGCAAATGGAGCTGGAACAACTGCTCACTGCATCTTGTGAAGCACCAGCACCTTATCAGTCAAAGATAATGGAGTTGGAGCAGCAAATGGTAGCCCTGACTACACAGTTCCTGGCTTTAGGCATGCAACGGCATTCCGCCTGCCTGGTTGGAATCGTGCTGATTTGAGACATGGTAGAGGAGTCAGGCAGCGTATTTGATGGAAGCACCAGAAATTTGGCGCTGCCACCTGGTCCTGTCAGCCACCTTGTGTTTTCTACAAATTGCAATTTCTACAAATTGGTCCGGCAGTAGAGGCCACTGCTGTCTATGAGCATGTTGGCCACACATTCCTCAAAGACTGTCTCTCGGGTGATCAATTTCTTGTACATTCTGGTGCAGAGATTTCTGTGGTCCCTCCAACCACGGAGGAGTGCAGGCAACCCAATATGTCATGTGTCCTTTGAGCTGCAAACAATTCTCTTATTCAAACATACGAACAGAGTCACTCACTCAGGATTTCAGTCTCAACAAACCTTTTAGGTTTGTTTTCATGGTTGCAAATGTGGCGAATTCCATTCTGGGAGCAGATTTCCTGTCACGTTTTTCGTTGCTGATGGATTTTTTAAAATAGCAGCGTCATTGACCACAGCCCTTGTAAAGAAGTGAGCTGCATGTGTCGTCCCTCCAGTGTTGTCACCCACCTGACGAGCCTCCAATGTGGCTCCAGCGCTTCCGTCACCTAATGACCCCATTGTATTGCCATACATGCATTAAACATGCAGTAACCCAGCATATAGAAACCTCTGTGTCCTCCGCTTGCAGTGCAGACTCATAGATTACCCCCGGACTGTCTTAAAATTGCGAAAGTAGTATTTGACCACATGTAGGAGTTGGGCATAGTCTGTAGATCTGGTAGCTGCTGGGCATCACCATTACATATGTATATTGTTCCAAAAAAGTCTCCTAGAGATTGATGGCCTTATGGTGATTATTGTGCCCTGAGCAACTCCACTGTGCCTGATCGATACAACATTCCTAACTGACAAGACTTCTCAGCAAACGTCCATTTGCGAGAAAAGATCTAGTACGTGCTATTATCAGATTCCAGCTGATGTCATGAAGACGGTGGTAGTCATGTCATTCGGTCTAGGGAATGCAGCTCAGACATTCCAGCGGTTTATAGACCACATACTCGCCAGCCTCAATTTTGTGTTTGTTTACCTAGTCGTGAGCGTGGATGAAGAAGAGCACAAGCACCATCTTGTATCACTGTTCCAGGGGCTTGATGAATTTGGCATCGTGATCAATCCAAGTAAATCCATTTTTGGTGCTGCTGATCTTATATTTTTGGAATTCCCCTCCTCCAGACTACAATCTGTGCTGATTGTTAAGAACATCTCCTCCACAATCTCCATCAGTACTGGAGGACCACATAGGGCTGAGAACTTAGCTCTCTGCTCCAATCACTTTACATCGATGACTGTTCCTACTCGGTATCAAGTCAACATAATTTACAAATTTGCTAACGATACCACAGTTGTGCACTGTATAAAAAGGGGTGAGAGTCAGCATACAGGAGGGAGACTGAAAACTTGGCTGAGAGATGTAGTAACAACAACCACTCAAGAAGCTGATTGTAGACTTTAGGAAGGGAAAACTAGAGGAGTATGATGCAGTGATGACTTGAGGTGGAGAGGGTGAGCAAATTTAAATTCCTGGGAGTCATTATCTCAGAGACGCTCTCCTGGACCTAACACAATAATGGCATCATGAAGAAAGCCCATCAATGTTTCTATTCCCTCAGGACTTTGTGGAAGTTCACTTTAACATAGGAAATATTGGCAAACTTTTACACTTGTGTAGTGGAAAGTGTGCTGATCAGTTGCTATATCGACTTTGAAGACTAAGTGAGACACTTACTCGTGACGTGTTTTCAATTGGTTTCTATACAAGTCCAGATATTTTAATCTTTTATTTACTTGTAAACTTGAAATACTCTTCTTTAAGGTTGACATGAAATATTCGTAAATAACATCTGCACTGATGCTCCCTGAATACAGAGTAACATTTATGCTAACGGTTAAGTGTTTCACTCACCCTTGTCTGTTGCCATGCTTATCATTATTCTAACTAAACTCCCAATTCACGCTCTGCCCCACCGTGCATGTTCCTACTGGCACTCCAACACCCAAACGCACTGCACATACTCTTGGAACCGTACGTGCGCACAACTATAAAGATGGTCACCAAAAGTAAAACTAACTCTGGATGCCTCCAACGCTCACAGGAACCAAGCCGGATGTGACCTAACAAGGTAAGTAAAAGAATTACACATTTTGGCCACTACAGTACCAGGCCCAATTACTATAATTAGATGTAATGTCCTAAATAGTAATTACATAATAATACAATAATATATAAAAATCAAACATGTATACAACGCCAAAGGGTACCAGCACATAGCCTTGAAAGAGAGTGATCTTTGCCACCACTCTGGACCAATAAAGTCTGTAACTTATATAGTATGCAAACAACAAAATAAAGACAGTTGGTACTTATAAAGGTTTCTGTCTCCAGAATGTTTGAGTTATAATGTCGATCAATAAACCTCAACTCTTCCTCAGACAAAATAGACACAGCTTTCCATTTAAGGTTAACATAAGGTACCTCTTCAGCATGTCTTTTGGCTTTCTTCCTTTCTTCAACATTCTGCATCTCATAGGAAGAATTTGAACTCTTAACATCAAAATTTGAAAATGTATTTGTTTTTCTCGATTTAAATAAACAAGTCCCTTTAACATTCCCTGCAACAGATTTGCTCATCTTTTTCTTTCTTTTCTGCAGTTGACAAGATGGTTTCAACCATGATTCAAATGACACTATTTCTTCATCTTGTTTGTGTGGTGGTACACCATTGGCCTATTGCAGGGGGCAACCTCTGTACCTGCAGGAGTGTATGGGGACAGGACAACACCTGGCCGGCTGTCAATCAGTCAGCCTGAATGGATCAAGCCCCATCCAGTCATGTATCAATCACCCTCCAGGATATAAGCCTGCGCCAGCCTCCTGAGGCCTCACTCAGAGTTGCATCAGCCACAGTCAGCCTGGCTCTGTGGAAGTCTTTGTGGATTAAAGCCTGTTGTACATTCTTTATCTTTGTGTGTGTCTGATTCTGGCTAACAGTGCACCACAGTTTGTCATCTTGTTGAAATGCAATTCCTCTTTCTTTTTGCACTGTTAGTAACTGATACTTCAAGTTACATTCTTGTTTGTTTTCTGTAGTCAACTTTTTTGTGTTATTAACCAATGACCTGTCCTCTTTCAAAAGATGAATTTCTTCCTCCAATCTTTTCCATTTTGATAAAGATGAATCTCTTTCCTCAATAACTGTATTCATTTCTTCAGCAGTTATTTTCTTTCACTTTCTGACCTTGCGAATTTTATTTACAATTAAATCTTTATTCTTGTCAAATTTTCTCTGGACCTTTTCCTCAGTCACTTCAAAACTGAAGAATCATTGGATTCATCCTTTTGTGATCCAGTTTTATTTTCAAGTACAAAGTTAAAATCTTTCCTTTCACTGCTTTTATGATTATCTAATATTTCCAATCCTTTTTTTAACATTTTGTTCTCTGAATGTAATTACACCAATTTGTCAGTCACATGTTCCTTTATTTTCTGTGTTCGCCAGTTTTTTTCAAATTTGTTCTCAATCTTTTGTTTTAGTCTTGCCTCGATTCAATTACACAGGAATGATCACTGGCTGTATTTGCAACATCTTCTAATATTTCATTTTCATCCATTCCTGATGAAAATAATTCCTTCAATATTGTTTTAGATGCCTTTGATTTATTTTCATGTTGATCTGCTTTCTTTTCTTCAGAACTGAATTTCTTATTTAGTCCTTCGCTTCTCCCGCTACTCTTCAACTTTCACAACCAAAATCCTATTGACACTTGTCGTTAACTGTTCCTGAGCGATATAATTATTTCCTTCTAAAGGTTCATTAACTGTCCATCTGAGGTTAGTTTTAACAGCATAAGATCCATCTCCCCTACTTTGAACTACATCTAGAGGTTCTAAAGCCTTTGGAACCAATTAGCATCTCTACCTCACAATTAACTTCAGGTAGATAAACCTTCCACAGTTAAAACAACTGATGGATATCATTTTGATGTGGAATATTTCCTTCATGAACAGGCATAGTCTTCTGAGTGAATAAATTTGAAAATTCATAATTTTTTTTTGCCATGCAATCCAGCAACCTCTTCTTATTTCATGGTTTTCAACATAATCTTCAACTTTCTTCCCTGAAGATTGTTTATTCATCAATCTCACTGTGAAAAAAGATGAAGTACCGCCTGGGTCAAGAAATGCATAAGTGCCAATTATTGCAATCCAATTCTTGCTCTGGACTTCCACAGGCACTACTGAGAGTTTACAGTTATCCACACCAGCCCCAGTAAGACCACTTATCTTATAAGACTGCTTTCTGATGTTTTCTTTCTTTCTGTTAGCTCTTTTTTCCAATTCCTTGTTCCTTTGATGGATATGCAGTATTTTACGATGCTTAAAATTGCATATGTCACAATTAAGTTCCTTCTTGCAATTTTCATTGATGTCCCCTTTACAGAAACAGCCAAAACATGTTTCATTTTACTTTTAAAAAAAAAAGCGATTTTCTCTTTGTTTTCCAAACCGTAAACACATTTCCAAAGCATGTCCACCTTTACAGAACAAACAACTCTTCCCAGTAGGTAAACTCTCTTTTTCCTCAGTAACTTTATCTTTTTCTTGATTTATAACTGAAACAGTAGTAGCAAAAGTACTCCTTTTCAATTTTGGACTAGACTGTGAGTTAGATCTCCTTACATCTTTGTTCCCCATTGAAGTGTCTCTAGTATTTTCATATATTAGATCTGTTTCAAGGTATACCTGCCATTCGAGGAAATCCACCAAATGCTCTAAGGTAGCTCTTTGATTGTAATTTTCCTGGAAATCACAAGCTATTCTCCTCCATCTATCCCATATCCGGTAGGGTAATTTATCTAATATAATTTGCATATTGCCAGGTACTTCAAGATAACAAATATTGTCGATATCTTCCATGGCATTACAACATCCTCTTAAAAAGAGTGTATTTTTACAGAGCCTTTGCATTATTCAGTTTCATTGATGACAGTTTAAGAGCTTTATCTGTATAAGCTAAAGCAATTTGATGCATGTTGCCAAAATTCTTCTCTAGTAATACTTAGCTCTGTCGAATCTTGGATCAGAAGACATATGTTGACAATTCTTTACAAGTTCCTTAGGCTGTCCTTCTCTGTACATTTCCAAATAATAAAAACTATTTTCAGAGTCTTGACACCTGTTTTCAATATTGCATCTAAAAGATGTCATGAACACTTGGTATTAAAGTGGGTTTCTATAAAAAAGTTTGAATCTCCTTGGGCAAAGAAGATAGAGATTGTAGCAAGATCAATGATGCAGCTATTTCATTGTTTCTTCTCATGGATGATGGTTAGTTGCTCTGTTCTCTGCCTCTTGTAGCAGGTAATTTATCTGGAAACCTCACTGGAATAGGTTCACCCATATTTCTGATGCTTGACTCGAACGCCAAAGGTTCTGCAGAATTTGACCGAACCCAAGCTGCAGCTTGATCTGTGGATGTTACCACAGGAACATGTGGTTTGGCTACACCATACTCTGGAAGGATTTGTCCTTGTGTATGTATGATAATTCTATACCATCATACACTTTAGATAATTTACTTCAACCTCCATTTTGTCCATGTTGGCAGCAATGCTTCAGCTATTTCTTCTCTTATCTGTTCCTGCGAACCCACAATGTCTGCAAGTTTTCATTTAGACTGAGTTTTGGACAGAATTACCTCCATCTGCAAAGGTGCTAAAGCAGTTATAATAGCTAATAAGTGATCATTTTATTACTGCAATGAAGGGTGGTCATTATGAAGTCAGCCATGGTCAACAGGAACAATATTAAGAAACTTGTCTGCATCAAACATAAAATGTGTTAGAAAAAGAACTAGCAACAAGGGAAGATACAACAAAAAGAGAATTGGCAGACAAAAAAATAAAATACGAAACACTACAAATGTACAAGGTGGAGAAGAACATAATGAAAATAAAACAGAAGTATTACGAGCTAGGAGAAAAAATGCACAAAATACTGGCTTGGCAGCTTAAAACAGAACAAGCTAAAAGAATGGAAAAAGGACAAACAAATTACATGTAACCCAAAAGAGATGAATGAAAACTTTAAGGCATTCTACGAGCAATTATATCAAACTGAGAACGAAGGGAAAGAAGACAAAATAGATGAGTTTCTAGCTAAAATTGAACTACTGAAATTGCAAGAAGAGGAGCAAAACAAATTGATAAAACTATTTAAAATAGAGGAAATACAAGATTTTTTTTTAAAAGCTACTGAACAAGCCTGGGGAGGACGGACTGCCAATAGAATTCTATAAAATATTTAGAGTTACTAATTCTTCCTCTCCTGGAAGTAATGAACCAGATAGAAGAAACACAAAACTTGCCAGATTCATGTAAAACAGCAATAATTACAGTAATACCAAAGACAGGGAAAGATCCACTAACACCAGCATCGTATAGATCAATATCTCTACTTAACGCAGATTATAAGATAATAGCAAAGCTATTAGAAACAGATTGGCCAACTGTGTACCAAAAATAGTAATACTAGATCAAACTGGATTTATTAAGAAAAGACGAACAACAGACAGTGTCTGTAACTTCATTAACTTAATCCATGCAGTACAAGGAAATAAGACACCAACAGTGGCTGTTGCTTTAGATGCAGAGAAAGCCTTTGACAGGGAAGAATGGAATTATTTATTCAAAGTATTACAAAGGTTCAACCTACCAGAGAAATATATTAATTGGATTAAAGCATTATATAAGGGTCCAATGGCGAAGGTGACAGTAAATGGATATATATTGAACCAATTTAAATTAAGCAGGTCAACTAGGAAGGGATGTCTACTATCTCCCTCACTGTTTGCTTTAGCAATAGAACCATTGGCAGAACAGATAAGAACAGAAAATAAAATAAAAGAGAAGGAATATAAAATCAGTCTATTTGCAGATGCCATCATAGTATACTTAACAGAACCAGAAATATCAATAAAAGAATTACATAAAAAATTGAAGGAATATGGAGAAATATCGGGGTACAAGATCAACGCAAATAAAAGTAGTGATGCTAATGAATAATGTGGATTTCACAGTTTAAAAAAGAATCACTATTCTTTTGTGTTTACCATTCTTGTGGTAAACACAAGCAATCCAATACCTAGGTATTAGACTAGATAATAATCTAGGCCATCTATACAAATTAAATTATCAGTCATTAATGAAGAAATTACAAGATGACTTAGAAAATTGGAAAGATTTACCACTAACACTGATAGGATGGGCAAATTGCATTAAAATGAATATCTTCCCAAGGATACAATACCTACTTCAATCATTACCAATTCCCTTAACAGAGAAATTCTTCAATGAGCTAAAACAAATAATAAGGAAATTCTTATGGGAAGGGGGGTAACTGAGGATAGCGCTAGATAAATTAACAGAATGGTACAAACAAGGTGGTTTGCACCTACCAAACTTTAAAAATTATTATAGAGCAGCACAATTAAGATATCTATCAAATTTTTATCAAACAAGGGAAAAACCAGATTGGACCAAGATAGAGCTAGATAAAATAGGGGAGAAGGTACCAGAACATATACTTTATAAGTGGGATGAAAAACTGGTTCAAGATAGAAGTTCACCAGTACTGCACCATCTGCTCAATATTTGGAAGAAGATTCACATAGAAAGGAAAAAACAAATTACCAACTACCAAAATTATTATTGATGCAAAATCAACTAATCCCTTTCACAATAACCTTTCCTTTAGAAAATGGGAGAGAAAAGGGATTAAAAGAATAGAAAATTGTTTTTTGGGAAATAATTTATTATCATTTGAACAAATGATGTACAAATATGGAATAACTCATGGTACAATGTTTGCATACCACCAACTGAAAACCTACTTAAAGGACAAATTGGGAAGCAGACTGAGATTACCAGAAAGAAGGAGCTTTGAATATGTGATTACAGACACAATGATAATTAAAAGATTTATAACAAACATGTACAACAAGCTGCAAGAGAAAGAAAATGATGAAATAAATTGTAAACCCAAACAAAAGTGGGAACAAGATCGAAACATAAAGATAAAAAATGAAATATGGGAAAAGCTATGCTCCAGAATTATGAGAAATACAATAAACACGAGGTTATGCATGATACAATATAATTGGTTACACAGGCTATATATCACACCCCAAAAGTTAAATAAATGGTATCCAACAGTATAAGAAAGATGTTTTCGCTGTAAGAAGGAAACGGGAACAACAGTACATGCAATTTGGGCATGTGAGAAAGTAGAAAAGTTTTGGGAAGATCTAAATCAGGTATTAAATAAAATCATAAAAAGCAACATACCAAAAAATCAGAGATCTTTTTTCTAAGTAATATAAGAAGTAAAGAATTAGGCCTCAAACTGGATGAAGCACAAAAAAAGATTTATTATGATAGCCTTAGCTGTAGCAAAAAAAATGTATAATGTCAACCTGGAAATCAGAAGAGAGCCTGAGAGAACAGCAATGGTACATGGAAATGAATAAATGTATTCCATTGGAAAAAATAACATATAATTTAAAAAATAAAGTCACATTATTTGAACAAATTTGGGAACCGTACATGGAACACAACAAAGAGGGCCTACCATGGACCTCCACCCACTAAAATGATAGAATGAGAAGAAGACGAAATGAACTGACCCAGTGTGTAAAAGTAGATGACACAATTTTCTTGTTTATTTTCATTGTGTGATGACATTGTTCAATGGGTTTATTGTATTGTATATGTTGAACGTTTAATGGATTTGGACAGGGGTGGGAAGGAGGGAGGGAGGAAAAAGGGGAGAAAAGGACACTGTGTATATTCAAGAGGGAAATGTTTGTGTGTATTTTGGTCAGTATGGTTCATAGTGTGAAAAATTTAAAAAAAAACATAAAATGTGTTCAGAAAAGACAAGGAGTCCTTTAATTTGGATGATCCATTGGAGAAAATTAACGATAATTTTTGAAATTAATCTCATGGTTTTTGCCATAATGGCCTCGGTTTGTTTGATAATACCTGTACTATGGTGTGGCAAATAGCATCTCTCTCATATAAACACATTAAATAGTGTCACAAAATCCACATTAATCTGATGAGGTAGAGTTGTTTACTGAAGCGTTTCTTTTAATTCACAACAACTTCTGTTTCAGTATGTTGTGGCAAGCGACGGACTTTATCGTATTTTCTTGTTCCCGTCACATTGGATTGATCACGTCCCTGACTCATTCATAAATTTCAGAGGCTACTTTGGCTTTTCTCTGCTCTGTGGCAAGAATAGTTTCTTTCTTCCAAGCATAGATCAATAGGAAAGCAGACAGCATAAGTAAATTCAAAATAAATTATTCTTCTTTTAAAAAGAGAAAGGATTGAAAGATTATTATCTTCTGGCTACTAAAAATAATTTGATCATTTTGATTAATTTATTCATTAAAAACTGTAAATGAATTTTATCCAGCATGTCAGTTTTTTAAATTATAGTTAATATGAAGCTTAATACCTAAAGTTTTATTTAATTAATATTTACCATTAGAACAAAGTGTAATACTATATTGTAACTTTATTTTACTAGAAATGTGCATCTTGAATTGAAGAAGTAAACTTAAAATGTTTGCATTTTCTTTCATTTTTTCTATTTCTCTCCTAACACTTGTGTATATATTTTCTCTTCGGATGACACATTTAGTTTGCGATGCCTCAGGATTCCAACTAATAATACTCATCGATGCCAGTGTTACAGTTCTCAGTATTACAAAACATGAAGATAAACAAACTGAAAGAAACTCATTTTTTGAGGATGGTATATTGAATTCTTACCCATTGTATTGTATTTAGAGTCCTATCATTTATTGAGATATTTTCATAACAAAAATTATGAAGCCTTATAGTTTTTAAATTGTTTTCCCTTAGAAATTGAAAACTTTCAGGAAGAATAACAAGGTGGACATCATGTTGAGTGTTATTCAGTAATCTCTGACTTAACATTAAAGTTATACATTTCAATCATGATGTACAACTCAAGTGAAAAATGTAAGTTTTGCTTTGTTTGTTCCTTACCCTTTGTCTCAATTATTAGTGAGTTCACACTTCTTATAAGAGGTGCAGTGTATCTTTGGCTTGGCTTCGCGGACGAAGATTTACGGAGGGGTATGTCCACGTCTGCTGCAGGCTCGTTGGTGACTGACAAGTCCGATGCGGGACAGGCAGGCACGTATCACATAATACAGAAATACATAGTTATGCTTATTTCAAGTCATCTTATTTCTTTTAGGTGAAAAGGTTTAATTCTGGCAAGTAAAAAAGTTAAGTGACAGAAGTCATTACTGACTGTGCTTTGAAATGACGCCCACCTCCCCACCTCAATGACCTGCTCACCAGTGCCCAGTTTGGATTTTGTCCAGACTATAACCACTTGAAACCTCATCGTAGCCTTGGTCCAAATATATACAAAAGAACTGAATTTCAGATGCAAGGTCAGGCTGCCTCGACCATGTGCCATCAAGGTGCCTCGTAAAACGGAAGTCAATGGGTATTGTCATGATAATGAATATGTATGAGATGTTCCGGAAGTCACTTGGTAGGAGAGGGAGATAAGAACTCAAGCAGGAGAACAAAGGAAACGGGAGAATAAAAGCCACTGAGAGGTTTACCTGATAAACTTGTGTTTGATGTTTTATTAACTTCACATTTCAGGCCACAAATGTGACATTGGCGACGAGGATGGGATAAGCTTGAAGAAAATTAAAGACTAAACAAGATTACAGAGGATTACAGACAACTTCAAGGTGATAAGAATTTTCTCTGTGACTCAGTACTTTTGGGGCTGGAATATTTCCTCATGGCTGGGGCAGACAGTGACTTTCTAACACATAGTGGAATTGCTCATTTTGACCCAACGGGTGATGCAAGCACTGTAAGTGTGAAGTGGAAGGCATGGCTGGAAGAATTTGAATCCTACGCCGACAGTCGTGGCCTATTTCTACATACCAGTACTGTTGAACAAAAAGCGCAGAGAAGGGCGTTACTTCTTTTCACCACAGGACCCTCAGTTCGGGAAACATTTAAGATACTTTTGAATACTGGAAGAAAGGATGAGTACCAGAAAGCGGTAGATGCATTAAATGCACACTATGTAGTGACACCGAATGCTACATTTCAACGCCATTTTTTTCGGAGAACGAGACAAGAAGATGGCCAGACAATTGCTCAGTACGTGACGAGACTACGCCAGCTAGCTGTTGGATGCAATTACATGCCAGTTGATTTGGACAACCAATTATTGGATCAAGTCGTACAGCACTGTAGATCAGATAAACTCAGAAGACGTCTACTGGAAAGAGGGAGTGAGTTGGAACTCACCGATGCTTTAACCATTGCTGCTGCATTAGAGGTTGTTGAAGGGCAATTTCATACCATGACCCTGAAAGACAACTCAAGCCAGCAAATTAAGAGGCTCTCACATCGCCATAACCAGCCAAGATATACGTCGACACAGGACGTGGAGTGTTATCGATGTGGAAACCGAGGTCACTTTGGAAAAGACCTATAATGCCCGGCCAAAGGCAAAGTTTGCAGAAAGTGTGAAGGTAAGGACCATTTTGCAAAGAAGTGCAAAAGCAAGTCCAATGCAGACCAGAAGAGGAAGAGTACAACTTCCAAAGGCAAAGCCTGGGGGAAAGGAAAGTATCCTGGAAAGAAAGATACCATTCGCCAGATAGACGGTGACGATGATGATACCCACGAGGGACAGAGTTGTTATCAATTTACGTTGAATGAAGTACGTCATGAGAAGGTCCCAGTGATCATTGGTGGAGTGACAGTTCAGGTCATTGTAGACTCAGGCAGTGACAGTAATGTGATTGATCGACATTTATGGGAGAAATTGAAAAGGAAGATCATCTGTACCTCAAAGAAGTGTTCCAAGAAACTGTATCCATACACAGCAACCAAGCCATTGCAGACCATTGGATGTTTTACTGCAACTGTTGAAGCTGGAGATAAGTACACTGAAGCAGAGTTTATGGTCATAGAAGAGAGGGGAGAACCATTGTTGAGTAGAAGCACAGCGCAAGACCTGGCAATACTTCATATTGGAGCTTGTGTCAATTCAATTCAGTCATACGAGGATATGAAGCAAAAATTCCCCGCAGTCTTCCAAGGAGTAGGAAAGCTGAAAGGTCGACAATTGAAGCTAGCGGTAGATGAAACGGTCAAACCCAAGGCACAACCAATGCGCCGAACTCCGTTTGGACTTCGTGGGAAAGTCGAAGGCAAAATTAAAGAATTGATCGAACAAGACATTATTGAACCGGTGGAACATTCGACACATTGGGTCAGCCCAGTAGTGATTGTGCCCAAACCAAAGGGTGACATAAGACTATGTGTTGACATGAGAATGGCCAATGAAGCTATAATTAGAGAACGACACCCTATACCAACAGTGGAGGAAATACTTCAAGAACTAACTACCAGCAAGGTATTCTCAAAAATTGATCTGAAATGGGGCTATTATCAATTAGAGCTGGATCCAGGTTCCCGAGATGTAACAACATTTGTGACTCACTGTGGATTGTATCGTTACAAGAGACTATCATTTGGAATTAATGCAGCTTCGGAGATCTACCAGTATGAAATCCATCGAGTGATTCAAGGCATTCCTGGAGTTGCCAACATTTCTGACAACATCATAGTCCATGCACCAACGAAGGAAGAGCATGACAAACGGTTGAGGCTTGTACTATCTAGACTACAGGAGGCAGGCCTTACCGTGAATGGAAACAAGTGCCAGTTCGGTGTGTCAGAAATGGACTCATGGGACACAGACTTACATGGGAAGGACTAAACCCTGCAGAGGCCAAGGTGAAAGCTATTGCAGAGGTACGTGCACCTCAGAACACAACAGAGGTGAGGAGTTTCCTGGGATTGGTCAATTTTTGTGCAAAGTTCATTCCTAATTTCGCTACAGTGGCAGAACCACTAAGGAAACTAACCAGGAAAGGTGTACCATTTCATTTTGGATCTGAGCAGAAGAAAGCGTTCACAGCGCTGAAGCAAAGCCTGACAGATGCAAAAACTCTTGGATATTACGATCCGGCGGCATCAACCAAAGTCATAGCGGATGCCAGCCCAGTTGGTTTAGGAGCCGTGTTGGTCCAGATGCATGATGTAGGACCAAGAATCATTACCTATGCCAGCAGATCGTTATCAGATGTGGAAAGAAGATACTCTCAGACAGAGAAAGAAGCACTCGGACTTGTATGGGCCTGTGAGAGGTTCCATGCATATTTATACGGCATTAAATTTGAACTCATCACAGATCATAAGCCATTAGAGATGATCTATGCACCTAGATCCAAACCATGTGCCAGAATAGAGAGATGGGTACTCAGACTACAAATATAAAGTAATCCACATTGCAGGGAAAGCAAACATTGCAGATCCGCTGTCCAGATTGGTGAAGGATGGAGGTCCACAATCCAAGTCAGAATTGGGAACAGAAACAGAGAGCTTTGTACGCTTCGTAGCTATTCAGGCGACACCGAAAGCTGTGACTACGAAGGAAGTTGAGAGAGAATCCGAACGTGATCCAGAACTCATGGAAGTAAGAGAATGCATACAGAGTGGACAATGGGACAAGTGTACTCACAAGGCTTACATTCCCATTAGAGATGAACTTTGTTGCATCGGACAGTGTGTATTGAGAGGTTGCAGATTGGTGATACCACAAAGATTGAGACCGAAGATCGTATCCTTAGCGCATGAAGGACACCTAGGCATTGTTGGTACCAAGCAAAACCTCAGAACCAAAGTATGGTGACAGTCAAGTCTCCGACTGGAGTCCTGTATAAGAAAAATGTCTCAGGTGTAAAAAGGTACCAGTCCAGAGATACATCGAGCGAAGAGGTTGAAAGGCCAATACGAGATGCTGAAACTGAGAGACCTGATGATGTTCCAGAGGCAGTTACCAGCACTCCTGATGAAGTGACTAGAGTGCCAGAAACACCCGAAGCCGTGGTGAGCAGTATTTCCGACGCCGAGAGTGAACAACCGAGAAGCGACGACAATATCGCAGGCAGGCCGAAACAAAACCGGAAAGTGCCCAAATAATACGAAGACTTTGTGCCATAGTTTTGATAAGAACTTTGGGACAGTATTTTAATCTTATATCATAAAGTGCATGTATGAATGCTGTAGGAAGTAAATTTTATGTAGTTGAGTTATAGTATTACTATTAGTTACGATGTTTGTATGTTTCCGAGGGATATTGGTAAGTGAAGGTAAAGTTTATTTCAGATTAAAGGAGGGATGTCATGATAATGAATATGTATGAGATGTACCGGAAGTCACGTGGTAGGAGAGGGAGATAAGAACACAAGCAGGAGAACAAAGGAAACGGGAGAATAAAAGCCACTGAGAGGTTTACCTGATAAACTTGTGTTTAATGTTTTATTAACTTCACATTTCGGGCCACAAATGTGACAGGTATCACTTAGAAAAGGCTCCAATGACAGAGATTAGTTTTCCTTGTCTCATCACTGCTGGGAATTCGCAGGGCAGAATTTTACACTCAACCACCTGTTCCTGCCACATCAATAATTTTCCGTCCATTGAAACTCAGATGTGAGGATATTTGCTCATGATCAACTCCATTAACAAATCTTCAGCAAATGCAGCAGGCACACGGCCTGAATGTAGAAATGCTCGAACAAAATTCAGATACAGACTGATCACGTGAATCGACTGTTATCCACTACCTGTCATGGATATACTGGAAAGGATCTGAAGGAAATTCAGTATGGAGGAGAGACATTGTATTGGCTTTCTGTGGAGCAGATGAGCTGATAGAGGAATATAAAATTAAGAGGGGGGTAGATGGGGTAAACAGAAAAACACTTTTTTCCCCATTGTGGTGATGTCCAAGGGGGCATAGATTTAAAGTAAGGGAGAGGAGGTTTAGCGGGAATCTGAAAAAGAATATTTTCATCAAAGTATGGTTGGAGTTAGAAATGTGCTGCTGGTAGAGGCAGGTAGACAACATTGAAGTAATATCTGGGTAAGAATCGAATTGCCAGATAATGGGAAAATGTGAGTAAATTGGATTAGTATTGATGTGGATGAAATGTGCCACAGGGCATTTATGGGGGTGTACAACTCTAACATCAAGAAAGATCGGCCTGCAACTGTCCCTGGCACCAAGATAATAATTGAGCAAATGTGGGGTCAAAATGCCAGTTGTTGTATCCAAGACTACATTTCTCCGAGATCCAACAAAGTCCCAATATCAAACAAATCGCTGCAAACTCTTAACCAAACTCCTATAAAAGACAACAATGCCATGATAAGCAAGTTATCAGAGTACTTTTCCCATAAGGCACATTGAAATAAAAATTTGAACAACTTTTAAAATGTAGATGTAAAAATACCTACAGTATGTTTCTGATTATCAGAAAGCCACTTTACCGAAATTGTCAGTGATCCACAGAAATTCTCAGCGGTGACGTGACGTCACAACTTGATTTTTTTTTAATCTGCTGTGCTCAAGTGTGTTCTGCCATGCTGTTAGTGCCATTTTGAATCCATTTTGAATGCTGCTGCATTTATCTTATTTTTGTAAGAAAAGATCACGTTTTTTGTAGGAATTAAACTTAATTTCCTGTTTGAGAAACCTTCCCTTGTTCTTTGTTGTTGTTTTACACCAATGCTATTGGGCTGGGATCGGAGCAGGGACTTTTGGGCTCCCAACATTTTTAATGATGGTAGTGGGGAAGTGTCAGCAAACCAAGTGGGGACCTCTGGCTCCTGGGCATTTTTGGTGATGGCGGTGGGGAGGTGACGGGGATCGGAGCAGGGACCTTGGGCTCCCAGGCAGGTTCAGTGATGGCAGTGGGGAGGAGTCAGGGATTGGAACATGGACCTCAGGCTCCCAGGCATTTTCAGTGAGGTGTAGGGGATTGGAGCAGGAACCTTGGGCTCCTGGCCATTTTCAGTGAAGGTGGTGGGGATTGGAGCAGGGACCTTGGGCTCGTGGGCATTTTCGGTGATGGCAGTCGGGCAGTGTCGGGGATTGGAGCAGGGACCTTGGGCTCGTGGGCATTTTCGGCGTTGGCGGTGGGGAGGTATCGGGGATTGGAGCAGGGAACTTGAGCTCCCGGGCATTTTTGGCAATGGAGGTGGGGAGGTGTTGGGGATCGGAGTGGGGACCTCAAGTGCCTGGTCATTTTTAGTGACAGCAGTGGAGTGGTGTTTGGGATCGGAGCAGGGACCTCGATGACCTGGGAGGTGTCAGGGATCAAAGCGGGGTCCTAGGGTGCCTGGGCAGTTTTGGTGATGGCAGTGGAGAGGTATTGCGATCGGCAATAGCTGATACAAGTATTCTGCTTCTGAAACTGGGAAGCTGAAAGCCATTTCTCAGGTATCCGGAAAATGCAATTAACTAATATGTGTCCTGTCCCAAGCATTTCAGATAATCGGAAACATGCTGTACAAGGATGTTCTGTAAATAATACAAAAAAAGGGAATAAAAACAGCTTGGTTACAAAGACAATACCTAGTCTGCTCTAATTAACCATGCAATACTAAAATCAAATATGTTAAAACTACAAATTTATGTCATCTTCAATGGGTCTTTAATTATGGGAACAAATGATTTTTACTTGACACAAATGGAAAGCTTTTTATCTTCTGTGGCTCAGCAGTTGGAAATGTTGCAAGCTGCATCTGCAACTACTGATTACTAGTGAATTCCACACACTTCGGCAAGTGTTATTTCCTGTGGACAGATCAATAATACAGAGTGCATTGAATGGCAGTCTAAAACTAATACAAATGAAAGATGTACGTTACTTGGCTGCAAAACTGAAAATAAATCGTAGGGCGAAGGATGAGATAGATCATCACAAAAGTTAGAGCAAATATTTAGACTTTAGACTGTAAAATTAAAAGTGTAATTTTTAAAAAAGACAGACAGCATGGTAACAGGCCATTTCAGAACACGAATCCATGCCGCCCAATATACACCGAATTAACCAACACCCCCAGTATTTTTTAACAGTCAGAGGAAACCCACACAGACACAGAGATAATGTACAAACTCCTGACAGACAGTGAGGGATTTGAACCCCAGTCCCAATCGCTGGCGCTACAAAGTAGTTGCGCTAATCGCACCACCCCAAAGTGTGAATATTTATTGGTTCCAGAGAAGCCATGATAAAGAGGCACTGTATTGAAGGGTGAGCCAATGACTATCATGCTCGTGGGCCTGCAGATCCAAATTCAGTAGTAACCAAGGCCCAAGATGGCTGCTATTGATGAATGAACACACCTTGTCTTTCCTTGTTCAGATAATTTCATAGTGATGTGGCTCCAGTTCCAGAAAAATCCTTAAATACCACTCATTGAAACAATGTGAATTCACCCAGCCAACTAATCAAGCATGTGCTTGTACAAATTTCTTTAATCTAACTGGTCACTTCCAATTAATAGTCTGACCACATGAGCCATATAATTTGGAAATTCAACATCTCGACCTCAAGACAGAGAAGGATGAAATTTCAGAATTTACACCTATCCCAAAGCTACGATCAACTCAATTTACAGTTGATCTTTTTATTGAAAATGCAACAATTTCATTGACAGTGCATTCAAACAACATATAATCTCCAGCAGTATACCAATGGACAATATATAAACTATATATAAACTCCAGCAGTGTACCAATGGACAATATATAAACTATATATAATCTCCAGCAGTGTACCAATGGACAATATATAAACTATATATAATCTCCAGCAGTGTACCAATGGACAATATATAAACTATATATAATCTCCAGCAGTGTACCAATGGACAATATATAAACTATATATAATCTCCAGCAGTGTACCAATGGACAATATATAAACTAAATATAAACTCCAGCAGTGTACCAATGGACAATATATAAACAATATATAATCTCCAGCAGTGTACCAATGGACAATATATAAACTATATATAATCTCCAGCAGTGTACCAATGGACAATATATAAACTATATATAATCTCCAGCAGTGTATCAATGGGCAATATATAAACTATATATAATCTCCAGCAGTGTACCAATGGACAATATATAAACTATATATAATCTCCAGCAGTGTACCAATGGACAATATATAAACTATATATAAACTCCAGCAGTGTACCAATGGACAATATATAAACTAAATATAATCTCCAGCAGTGCACCAATGGACAAAATATAAACTATATATAATCTCCAGCAGTGTACCAATGGACAATATATAAACTATATATAAACTCCAGCAGTGTACCAATGGACAATATATAAACTATATATAATCTCCAGCAGTGTACCAATGGACAATATATAAACTATATATAATCTCCAGCAGTGTACCAATGGACAATATATAAACTATATATAATCTCCAGCAGTGTACCAATGGACAATATATAAACTATATATAATCTCCAGCAGTGTACCAATGGACAATATATAAACAATATATAAACTCCAGCAGTGTACCAATGGACAATATATAAACTATATATAATCTCCAGCAGTGTACCAAAAGACAATATATACTCTATATATAATCTCCAGCAGTGTACCAATGGACAATATATACTCTATATATAATCTCCAGCAGTGTACCAATGGACAATATATAAACTATATATAATCTCCAGCAGTGTACCAATGGACAATATATAAACTATATATAATCTCCAGCAGTGTACCAATGGACAATATATAAACTATATATAAACTCCAGCAGTGCACCAATGGACAATATATAAATGATATATAATCTCCAGCAGTGTACCAATGGACAATATATAAACTATATATAATCTCCAGCAGTGCACCAATGGACAATATATAAACTATATATAAAATCCAGCAGTGCACCAATGGACAATATATAAACTATATATAAACTCCAGCAGTGTACCAATGGACAATATATAAACTATATATAAACTCCAGCAGTGTACCAATGGACAATATATAAACTATATATAATCTCCAGCAGTGTACCAATGGACAATATATAAACTATATATAAACTCCAGCAGTGTACCAATGGACAATATATAAACTATATATAATCTCCAGCAGTGTACCAATGGACAATATATAAACTATATATAATCTCCAGCAGTGTACCAATGGACAATATGTAAACTATATATAAACTCCAGCAGTGTACCAATGGACAATATATAAACTAAATATAATCTCCAGCAGTGCACCAATGGACAATATATAAACTATATATAACCTCCAGCAGTGTACCAATGGACAATATATAAACTATATATAAACTCCAGCAGTGTACCAATGGACAATATATAAACTATATATAATCTCCAGCAGTGTACCAATGGACAATATATAAACTAAATATAAACTCCAGCAGTGTACCAATGGACAATACATAAACTATATATAATCTCCAGCAGTGTACCAATGGACAATATATAAACTATATATAAACTCCAGCAGTGTACCAATGGACAATATATAAACTATATATAATCTCCAGCAGTGTACCAATGGACAATATATAAACTATATATAATCTCCAGCAGTGTACCAATGGACAATATATAAACTATATATAAACTCCAGCAGTGCACCAATGGACAATATATAAACTATATATAATCTCCAGCAGTGTACCAATGGACAATATATAAACTAAATATAATCTCCAGCAGTGCACCAATGGACAATATATAAACTAAATATAATCTCCAGCAGTGTACCAATGGACAATATATAAACTAAATATAATCTCCAGCAGAGCACCAATGGACAATATATAAACTAAATATAATATCCAGCAGTGTACCAATGGACAATATATAAACTATATATAATCTCCAGCAGTGCACCAATGGACAATATATAAACTAAATATAATCTCCAGCAGTGCACCAATGGACAATATATAAACTAAATATAATCTCCAGCAGTGTACCAATGGACAATATATAAACTAAATATAATCTCCAGCAGTGCACCAATGGACAATATATAAACTAAATATAATCTCCAGCAGTGTACCAATGGACAATATATAAACTAAATATAATCTCCAGCAGTGCACCAAAGGACAATATATAAACTATATATAATCTCCAGCAGTGTACCAATGGACAATATATAAACTATATATAATCTCCAGCAGTGTACCAATGGACAATATATAAACTAAATATAATCTCCAGCAGTGCACCAATGGACAATATATAAACTAAATATAATCTCCAGCAGTGTACCAATGGACAATATATAAACTATATATAATCTCCAGCAGTTTACCAATGGACAATATATAAACTAAATATAATCTCCAGCAGTTTACCAATGGACAATATATAAACTAAATATAATCTCCAGCAGTGTACCAATGGATAATATATAAACTATATATAATCTCCAGCAGTGTACCAATGGACAATATATAAACTAAATATAATCTCCAGCAGTGTACCAATGGACAATATATAAACTAAATATAATCTCCAGCAGTGTACCAATGGACAATATATAAACTAAATATAATCTCCAGCAGTGTACCAATGGACAATATATAAACTAAATATAATCTCCAGCAGTGTACCAATGGACAATATATAAACTAAATATAATCTCCAGCAGTGTACCAATGGACAATATATAAACTAAATATAATCTCCAGCAATGTACCAATGGACAATATATAAACTAAATATAATCTCCAGCAGTGTACCAATGGACAATATATAAACTATATATAATCTCCAGCAGTGTACCAATGGACAATATATAAACTAAATATAATCTCCAGCAGTGTACCAATGGACAATATATAAACTATATATAATCTCCAGCAGTGTACCAATGGACAATATATAAACTATATATAATCTCCAGCAGTGTACCAATGGACAATATATAAACTATATATAATCTCCAGCAGTGTACCAATGGACAATATATAAACTAAATATAATCTCCAGCAGTGTACCAATGGACAATATATAAACTATATATAATCTCCAGCAGTGTACCAATGGACAATATATAAACTAAATATAATCTCCAGCCGTGTACCATTGGACAATATATAAACTATATATAATCTCCAGCAGTGTACCAATGGACAATATATAAACTATATATAATCTCCAGCAGTGTACCAATGGACAATATATAAACTATATATAAACTCCAGCAGTGTACCAATGGACAATATATAAACTATATATAATCTCCAGCAGTGTACCAATGGACAATATATAAACTATATATAATCTCCAGCAGTGTACCAATGGACAATATATAAACTATATATAATCTCCAGCAGTGTACCAATGGACAATATATAAACTATATATAATCTCCAGCAGTGGACCAATGGACAATATATAAACTATATATAATCTCCAGCAGTGTACCAATGGACAATATATAAACTATATATAAACTCCAGCAGTGCACCAATGGACAATATATAAACTACATATAATCTCCAGCAGTGTACCAATGGACAATATATAAACTAGATATAATCTCCAGCAGTGCACCAATGGACAATATATAAACTATATATAATCTCCAGCAGTGTACCAATGGACAATATATAAACTATATATAATCTCCAGCAGTGTACCAATGGACAATATATAAACTAAATATTATCTCCAGCAGTGTACCAATGGACAATATATAAACTATATATAATCTCCAGCACTGTACCAATGGACAATATATAAACTATATATAATCTCCAGCAGTGCACCAATGGACAATATATAAACTATATATAATCTCCAGCAGTGTACCAATGGACAATATATAAACTATATATAAACTCCAGCAGTGTACCAATGGACAATATATAAACTATATATAAACTCAAGCAGTGTACCAATGGACAATATATAAACTAAATATAAACTCCAGCAGTGTACCAATGGACAATATATAAACTATATATAATCTCCAGCAGTGTACCAATGGACAATATATAAACTATATATAATCTCCAGCAGTGTACCAATGGACAATATATAAACTATATATAATCTCCAGCAGTGTACCAAAGGACAATATATAAACTATATATAATCTCCAGCAGTGTACCAATGGACAATATATAAACTATATATAATCTCCAGCAGTGTACCAATGGACAATATATAAACTAGATATAATCTCCAGCAGTGTCCCAATGGACAATATATAAACTATATATAATCTCCAGCAGTGTACCAATGGACAATATATAAACTATATATAATCTCCAGCAGTGTACCAATGGACAATATATAAACTATATATAATCTCCAGCAGTGCACCAATGGACAATATATAAACTATATATAATCTCCAGCAGTGTACCAATGGACAATATATAAACTATATATAAACTCCAGCAGTGTACCAAAGGACAATATATAAACTAAATATAATCTCCAGCAGTGTACCAATGGACAATATATAAAGTATATATAATCTCCAGCAGTGTACCAATGGACAATATATAAACTAAATATGATCTCCAGCAGTATACCAATGGACAATATATAAACTAAATATAATCTCCAGCAGTGTACCAATGGACAATATATAAACTAAATATATTCTCCAGCAGTGTACCAATGGACAATATATAAACTATATATAAACTCCAGCAGTGTACCAATGGACAATATATAAACTAAATATAATCTCCAGCAGTGTACCAATGGACAATATATAAACTATATATAATCTCCAGCAGTGTACCAATGGACAATATATAAACTATATATAATCTCAAGCAGTGTACCAATGGACAATATATAAACTATATATAAACTCCAGCAGTGTACCAATGGACAATATATAAACTATATATAATCTCCAGCAGTGTACCAATGGACAATATATAAACTATATATAATCTCCAGCAGTGTACCAATGGACAATATATAAACTATATATAATCTCCAGCAGTGTACCAATGGACAATATATAAACTATATATAATCTCCAGCAGTGTACCAATGGACAATATATAAACTATATATAAACTCCAGCAGTGCACCAATGGACAATATATAAACGATATATAATCTCCAGCAGTGCACCAATGGACAATATATAAGCTATATATAATCTCCAGCAGTGTACCAATGGACAATATATAAACTATATATAATCTCCAGCAGTGTACCAATGGACAATATATAAACTATATATAAACTCCAGCAGTGCACCAATGGACAATATATAAACAATATATAATCTCCAGCAGTGTACCAATGGACAATATATAAACTAAATATAATCTCCAGCAGTGCACCAATGGACAATATATAAACTAAATATAATCTCCAGCAGTGCACCAATGGACAATATATAAACTAAATATAATCTCCAGCAGTTCACCAATGGACAATATATAAACTAAATATAATATCCAGCAGTGTACCAATGGACAATATATAAACTATATATAAACTCCAGCAGTGTACCAATGGACAATATATAAACTAAATATAATCTCCAGCAGTGTACCAATGGACAATATATAAACTATATATAAACTCCAGCAGTGTACCAATGGACAATATATAAACTAAATATAATCTCCAGCAGTGTACCAATGGACAATATATAAACTAAATATAATCTCCAGCAGTGTACCAATGGACAATATATTAACTATATATAAACTCCAGCAGTGTACCAATGGACAATATATAAACTATATATAATCTCCAGCAGTGTCCCAATGGACAATATATAAACTATATATATTCTCCAGCAGTGTACCAATGGACAATCTATAAACTATATATAATCTCCAGCAGTGTACCAATGGACAATATATAAACTATATATAATCTCCAGCAGTGTACCAATGGACAATATATAAACTATATATAATCTCCAGCAGTGCACCAATGGACAATATATAAACTATATATAAACTCCAGTGCACCAATGGACAATATATAAACTATATATAATCTCCAGCAGTGTACCAATGGACAATATATAAACTATATATAATCTCCAGCAGTGCACCAATGGACAATATATAAACTATATATAATCTCCAGCAGTGTACCAATGGACAATATATAAACTATATATAATCTCCAGCAGTGTACCAATGGACAATATATAAACTAAATATTATCTCCAGCAGTGTACCAATGGACAATATATAAACTATATATAATCTCCAGCACTGTACCAATGGACAATATATAAACTATATATAATCTCCAGCAGTGCACCAATGGACAATATATAAAGTATATATAATCTCCAGCAGTGTACCAATGGACAATATATAAACTATATATAAACTCCAGCAGTGTACCAATGGACAATATATAAACTATATATAAACTCCAGCAGTGTACCAATGGACAATATATAAACTAAATATAAACTCCAGCAGTGTACCAATGGACAATATATAAACTATATATAATCTCCAGCAGTGTACCAATGGACAATATATAAACTATATATAATCTCCAGCAGTGTACCAATGGACAATATATAAACTATATATAATCTCCAGCAGTGTACCAAAGGACAATATATAAACTATATATAATCTCCAGCAGTGTACCAATGGACAATATATAAACTATATATAATCTCCAGCAGTGTACCAATTGACAATATATAAACTATATATAATCTCCAGCAGCGTCCCAATGGACAATATATAAACTATATATAATCTCCAGCAGTGTACCAATGGACAATATATAAACTATATATAATCTCCAGCAGTGTACCAAAGGACAATATATAAACTATATATAATCTCCAGCAGTGTACCAATGGACAATATATAAACTATATATAATCTCCAGCAGTGTCCCAATGGACAATATATAAACTATATATAATCTCCAGCAGTGTCCCAATGGACAATATATAAACTATATATAATCTCCAGCAGTGTACCAATGGACAATATATAAACTATATATAATCTCCAGCAGTGTACCAATGGACAATATATAAACTATATATAATCTCCAGCAGTGCACCAATGGACAATATATAAACTATATATAATCTCCAGCAGTGTACCAATGGACAATATATAAACTATATATAAACTCCAGCAGTGTACCAAAGGACAATATATAAACTAAATATAATCTCCAGCAGTGTACCAATGGACAATATATAAAGTATATATAATCTCCAGCAGTGTACCAATGGACAATATATAAACTAAATATGATCTCCAGCAGTATACCAATGGACAATATATAAACTAAATATAATCTCCAGCAGTGTACCAATGGACAATATATAAACTAAATATATTCTCCAGCAGTGTACCAATGGACAATATATAAACTATATATAAACTCCAGCAGTGTACCAATGGACAATATATAAACTAAATATAATCTCCAGCAGTGTACCAATGGACAATATATAAACTATATATAATCTCCAGCAGTGTACCAATGGACAATATATAAACTATATATAATCTCCAGCAGTGTACCAATGGACAATATATAAACTATATATAAACTCCAGCAGTGTACCAATGGACAATATATAAACTATATATAATCTCCAGCAGTGTACCAATGGACAATATATAAACTATATATAATCTCCAGCAGTGTACCAATGGACAATATATAAACTATATATAATCTCCAGCAGTGTACCAATGGACAATATATAAACTATATATAATCTCCAGCAGTGTACCAATGGACAATATATAAACTATATATAAACTCCAGCAGTGCACCAATGGACAATATATAAACGATATATAATCTCCAGCAGTGCACCAATGGACAATATATAAGCTATATATAATCTCCAGCAGTGTACCAATGGACAATATATAAACTATATATAATCTCCAGCAGTGTACCAATGGACAATATATAAACTATATATAAACTCCAGCAGTGCACCAATGGACAATATATAAACAATATATAATCTCCAGCAGTGTACCAATGGACAATATATAAACTAAATATAATCTCCAGCAGTGCACCAATGGACAATATATAAACTAAATATAATCTCCAGCAGTGCACCAATGGACAATATATAAACTAAATATAATCTCCAGCAGTTCACCAATGGACAATATATAAACTAAATATAATATCCAGCAGTGTACCAATGGACAATATATAAACTATATATAAACTCCAGCAGTGTACCAATGGACAATATATAAACTAAATATAATCTCCAGCAGTGTACCAATGGACAATATATAAACTATATATAAACTCCAGCAGTGTACCAATGGACAATATATAAACTAAATATAATCTCCAGCAGTGTACCAATGGACAATATATAAACTAAATATAATCTCCAGCAGTGTACCAATGGACAATATATTAACTATATATAAACTCCAGCAGTGTACCAATGGACAATATATAAACTATATATAATCTCCAGCAGTGTACCAATGGACAATATATAAACTATATATATTCTCCAGCAGTGTACCAATGGACAATCTATAAACTATATATAATCTCCAGCAGTGTACCAATGGACAATATATAAACTATATATAATCTCCAGCAGTGTACCAATGGACAATATATAAACTATATATAATCTCCAGCAGTTCACCAATGGACAATATATAAACTATATATAAACTCCAGTGCACCAATGGACAATATATAAACTATATATAATCTCCAGCAGTGTACCAATGGACAATATATAAACTATATATAATCTCCAGCAGTGCACCAATGGACAATATATAAACTATATATAATCTCCAGCAGTGTACCAATGGACAATATATAAACTATATATAATCTCCAGCAGTGTACCAATGGACAATATATAAACTAAATATTATCTCCAGCAGTGTACCAATGGACAATATATAAACTATATATAATCTCCAGCACTGTACCAATGGACAATATATAAACTATATATAATCTCCAGCAGTGCACCAATGGACAATATATAAAGTATATATAATCTCCAGCAGTGTACCAATGGACAATATATAAACTATATATAAACTCCAGCAGTGTACCAATGGACAATATATAAACTATATATAAACTCCAGCAGTGTACCAATGGACAATATATAAACTAAATATAAACTCCAGCAGTGTACCAATGGACAATATATAAACTGTATATAATCTCCAGCAGTGTACCAATGGACAATATATAAACTATATATAATCTCCAGCAGTGTACCAATGGACAATATATAAACTATATATAATCTCCAGCAGTGTACCAAAGGACAATATATAAACTATATATAATCTCCAGCAGTGTACCAATGGACAATATATAAACTATATATAATCTCCAGCAGTGTACCAATTGACAATATATAAACTATATATAATCTCCAGCAGCGTCCCAATGGACAATATATAAACTATATATAATCTCCAGCAGTGTACCAATGGACAATATATAAACTATATATAATCTCCAGCAGTGCACCAATGGACAATATATAAACTATATATAATCTCCAGCAGTGCACCAATGGACAATATATAAACTATATATAATCTCCAGCAGTGTACCAATGGACAATATATAAACTATATATAAACTCCAGCAGTGTACCAAAGGACAATATATAAACTATATATAATCTCCAGCAGTGTACCAATGGACAATATATAAACTATATATAATCTCCAGCAGTGTACCAAAGGACAATATATAAACTAAATATAATCTCCAGCAGTGTACCAATGGACAATATATAAAGTATATATAATCTCCAGCAGTGTACCAATGGACAATATATAAACTAAATATAATCTCCAGCAGTGAACCAATGGACAATATATAAACTAAATATAATCTCCAGCAGTGTACCAATGGACAATATATAAACTAAATATATTCTCCAGCAGTGTACCAATGGACAATATATAAACTATATATAAACTCCAGCAGTGTACCAATAGACAATATATAAACTAAATATAATCTCCAGCAGTGTACCAATGGACAATATATAAACTATATATAATCTCCAGCAGTGTACCAATGGACAATATATAAACTATATATAATCTCCAGCAGTGTACCAATGGACAATATATAAACTATATATAAACTCCAGCAGTGTACCAATGGACAATATATAAACTATATATAATCTCCAGCAGTGTACCAATGGACAATATATAAACTATATATAATCTCCAGCAGTGTACCAATGGACAATATATAAACTATATATAATCTCCATGCAGTGTACCAATGGACAATATATAAACTATATATAATCTCCAGCAGTGCACCAATGGACAATATATAAACTATATATAAACTCCAGCAGTGCACCAATGGACAATATATAAACGATATATAATCTCCAGCAGTGCACCAATGGACAATATATAAGCTATATATAATCTCCAGCAGTGTACCAATGGACAATATATAAACTATATATAATCTCCAGCAGTGTACCAATGGACAATATATAAACTATATATAAACTCCAGCAGTGCACCAATGGACAATATATAAACAATATATAATCTCCAGCAGTGTACCAATGGACAATATTTAAACTAAATATAATCTCCAGCAGTGCACCAATGGACAATATATAAACTAAATATAATCTCCAGCAGTGCACCAATGGACAATATATAAACTAAATATAATCTCCAGCAGTTCACCAATGGACAATATATAAACTAAATATAATATCCAGCAGTGTACCAATGGACAATATATAAACTATATATAAACTCCAGCAGTGTACCAATGGACAATATATAAACTATACATAATCTCCAGCAGTGTACCAATGGACAATATATAAACTAAATATAATCTCCAGCAGTGTACCAATGGACAATATATAAACTAAATATAATCTCCAGCAGTGCACCAATGGACAATATATAAACTAAATATAATATCCAGCAGTGTACCAATGGACAATATATAAACTAAATATAATCTCCAGCAGTGTACCAATGGACAATATATAAACTAAATATAATCTCCAGCAGTGTACCAATGGACAATATATAAACTAAATATAATCTCCAGCAGTGTACCAATGGACAATATATAAACTAAATATAATCTCCAGCAGTGTACCAATGGACAATATATAAACTAAATATAATCTCCAGCAGTGCACCAATGGACAATATATAAACTAAATATAATATCCAGCAGTGTACCAATGGACAATATATAAACTAAATATAATCTCCAGCAGTGTACCAATGGACAATATATAAACTAAATATAATCTCCAGCAGTGTACCAATGGACAATATATAAACTAAATATAATCTCCAGCAGTGTACCAATGGACAATATATAAACTAAATATAATCTCCAGCAGTGTACCAATGGACAATATATAAACTATATATAATCTCCAGCAGTGTACCAATGGACAATATATAAACTAAATATAATCTCCAGCAGTGTACCAATGGACAATATATAAACTATATAAAAACTCCAGCAGTGTACCAATGGACAATATATAAACTAAATATAATCTCCAGCAGTGTACCAATGGACAATATATTAACTATATATAATCTCCAGCAGTGTACCAATGGACAATATATAAACTAAATATAATCTCCAGCAGTGTACCAATGGACAATATATAAACTATATATAATCTCCAGCAGTGTACCAATGGACAATATATAAACTAAATATAATCTCCAGCAGTGTACCAATTGACAATATATAAACTATATATAATCTCCAGCAGTGTACCAATGGACAATATATAAACTAAATATAATCTCCAGCCGTGTACCATTGGACAATATATAAACTATATATAATCTCCAGCAGTGTACCAATGGACAATATATAAACTATATATAATCTCCAGCAGTGTACCAATGGACAATATATAAACTATATATAAACTCCAGCAGTGTACCAATGGACAATATATAAACTATATATAATCTCCAGCAGTGTACCAATTGACAATATATAAACTATATATAATCTCCAGCAGTGTACCAATGGACAATATATAAACTATATATAATCTCCAGCGGTGTACCAATGGACAATATATAAACTATATATAATCTCCAGCAGTGTACCAATGGACAATCTATAAACTATATATAATCTCCAGCAGTGTACCAATGGACAATATATAAACTAAATATTATCTCCAGCAGTGTACCAATGGACAATATATAAACTATATATAATCTCCATCAGTGCACCAATGGACAATATATAAACTATATATAATCTCCAGCAGTGTACCAATGGACAATATATAAACTATATATAAACTCCAGCAGTGTACCAATGGACAATATATAAACTATATATACACTCCAGCAGTGTACCAATGGACAATATATAAACTAAATATAAACTCCAGCAGTGTACCAATGGACAATATATAAACCATATTTAATCTCCAGCAGTGTACCAATGGACAATATATAAACTATATATAATCTCCAGCAGTGTACCAATGGACAATATATAAACTATATATAATCTCCAGCAGTGTACCAATGGACAATATATAAACTATATATAATCTCCAGCAGTGTACCAATGGACAATATATAAACTATATATAATCTCCAGCAGTGTCCCAATGGACAATATATAAACTATATATAATCTCCAGCAGTGTACCAATGGACAATATATAAACTATATATAATCTCCAGCAGTGTACCAATGGACAATATATAAACTATATATAATCTCCAGCAGTGCACCAATGGACAATATATAAACTATATATAATCTCCAGCAGTGCACCAATGGACAATATATAAACTATATATAATCTCCAGCAGTGTACCAATGGACAATATATAAACTATATATAAACTCCAGCAGTGTACCAAAGGACAATATATAAACTATATATAATCTCCAGCAGTGTACCAATGGACAATATATAAACTATATATAATCTCCAGCAGTGTACCAAAGGACAATATATAAACTAAATATAATCTCCAGCAGTGTACCAATGGACAATATATAAAGTATATATAATCTCCAGCAGTGTACCAATGGACAATATATAAACTAAATATAATCTCCAGCAGTGTACCAATGGACAATATATAAACTAAATATAATCTCCAGCAGTGTACCAAAGGACAATATATAAACTAAATATATTCTCCAGCAGTGTACCAATGGACAATATATAAACTATATATAAACTCCAGCAGTGTACCAATGGACAATATATAAACTAAATATAATCTCCAGCAGTGTACCAATGGACAATATATAAACTATATATAATCTCCAGCAGTGTACCAATGGACAATATATAAACTATATATAATCTCCAGCAGTGTACCAATGGACAATATATAAACTATATATAAACTCCAGCAGTGTACCAATGGACAATATATAAACTATATATAATCTCCAGCAGTGTACCAATGGACAATATATAAACTATATATAATCTCCAGCAGTGTACCAATGGACAATATATAAACTATATATAATCTCCAGCAGTGTACCAATGGACAATATATAAACTATATATAATCTCCAGCAGTGTACCAATGGACAATATATAAACTATATATAAACTCCAGCAGTGCACCAATGGACAATATATAAACGATATATAATCTCCAGCAGTGCACCAATGGACAATATATAAGCTATATATAATCTCCAGCAGTGTACCAATGGACAATATATAAACTATATATAATCTCCAGCAGTGTACCAATGGACACTATATAAACTATATATAAACTCCAGCAGTGCACCAATGGACAATATATAAACAATATATAATCTCCAGCAGTGTACCAATGGACAATATATAAACTAAATATAATCTCCAGCAGTGCACCAATGGACAATATATAAACTAAATATAATCTCCAGCAGTGCACCAATGGACAATATATAAACTAAATATAATCTCCAGCAGTTCACCAATGGACAATATATAAACTATATATAAACTCCAGCAGTGTACCAATGGACAATATATAAACTATATATAATCTCCAGCAGTGTACCAATGGACAATATATAAACTAAATATAATCTCCAGCAGTGTACCAATGGACAATATATAAACTAAATATAATCTCCAGCAGTGCACCAATGGACAATATATAAACTAAATATAATATCCAGCAGTGTACCAATGGACAATATATAAATTATATATAATCTCCAGCAGTGTACCAATGGACAATATATAAACTATATATAATCTCCAGCAGTGCACTAATGGACAATATATAAACTAAATATAATCTCCAGCAGTGTACCAATGGACAATATATAAACTAAATATAATCTCCAGCAGTGTACCAATGGACAATATATAAACTAAATATAATCTCCAGCAGTTCACCAATGGACAATATATAAACTAAATATAATCTCCAGCAGTGTACCAATGGACAATATATAAACTATATATAAGCTCCAGCAGTGTACCAATGGACAATATATAAAATAAATATAATCTCCAGCAGTGTACCAATGGACAATATATAAACTAAATATAATCTCCAGCAGTTCACGAATGGACAATATATAAACTAAATATAATCTCCAGCAGTGTACCAATGGACAATATATAAACTATATATAAGCTCCAGCAGTGTACCAATGGACAATATATAAACTATATATAATCTCCAGCAGTGTACCAATGGACAATATATAAACTATATATAAGCTCCAGCAGTGTACCAATGGACAATATATAAACTATATATAAGCTCCAGCAGTGTACCAATGGACAATATATAAACTAAATATAATCTCCAGCAGTGTACCAATGGACAATATATAAACTAAATATAATCTCCAGCAGTGTACCAATGGACAATATATAAACTAAATATAATCTCCAGCAGTGTACCAATGGACAATATATAAACTAAATATAATCTCCAGCAGTGTACCAATGGACAATATATAAACTAAATATAATCTCCAGCAGTGTACCAATGGACAATATTTAAACTAAATATAATCTCCAGCAGTGTACCAAGGGAAAATATATAAACTATATATAATCTCCAGCAGTGTACCAATGGACAATATATAAACTAAAGTAAAACTCCAGCAGTGTACCAATGGACAATATATAAACTATATATAATCTCCAGCAGTGTACCAATGGACAATATATAAACTATATATAATCTCCAGCAGTGTACCAATGGACAATATATAAACTAAATATAATCTCCAGCAGTGTACCAATGGACAATATATAAACTATATATAATCTCCAGCAGTTTATCAATGGACAATATATAAACTAAATATAATCTCCAGCAGTTTACCAATGGACAATATATAAACTAAATATAATCTCCAGCAGTGTACCAATGGACAATATATAAACTATATATAAACTCCAGCAGTGTACCAATGGACAATATATAAACTAAATATAATCTCCAGCAGTGTACCAATGGACAATATATAAACTATATAAAAACTCCAGCAGTGTACCAATGTACAATATATAAACTAAATATAATCTCCAGCAGTGTACCAATGGATAATATATAAACTATATATAATCTCCAGCAGTGTACCAATGGACAATATATAAACTAAATATAATCTCCAGCAGTGTACCAATGGACAATATATAAACTAAATATAATCTCCAGCAGTGTACCAATGGACAATATATAAACTAAATATAATCTCCAGCAGTGTACCAATGGACAATATATAAACTAAATATAATCTCCAGCAGTGTACCAATGGACAATATATAAACTATATATAATCTCCAGCAGTGTACCAATGGACAATATATAAACTAAATATAATCTCCAGCAGTGTACCAATGGACAATATATAAACTATATATAAACTCCAGCAGTGTACCAATGGACAATATATAAACTAAATATAATCTCCAGCAGTGTACCAATGGACAATATATAAACTATATATAATCTCCAGCAGTGTACCAATGGACAATATATAAACTATATATAAACTCCAGCAGTGTACCAATGGACAATATATAAACTAAATATAATCTCCAGCAGTGTACCAATGGACAATATATAAACTAAATATAATCTCCAGCAGTGTACCAATGGACAATATATAAACTAAATATAATCTCCAGCAGTGTACCAATGGACAATATATAAACTATATATAATCTCCAGCAGTGTACCAATGGACAATATATAAACTAAATATAATCTCCAGCAGTGTACCAATGGACAATATATAAACTATATATAAACTCCAGCAGTGTACCAATGGACAATATATAAACTAAATATAATCTCCAGCAGTGTACCAATGGACAATATATAAACTAAATATAATCTCCAGCAGTGTACCAATGGACAATATATAAACTATATATAAACTCCAGCAGTGTACCAATGGACAATATATAAACTAAATATAATCTCCAGCAGTGTACCAATGGACAATATATAAACTAAATATAATCTCCAGCAGTGTACCAATGGACAATATATAAACTATATATAATCTCCAGCAGTGTACCAATCGACAATATATAAACTAAATATAATCTCCAGCAGTGTACCAATGGACAATATATAAACTATATATAAACTCCAGCAGTGTACCAATGGACAATATATAAACTAAATATAATATCCAGCAGTGTACCAATGGATAATATATAAACTATATATAAACTCCAGCAGTGTACCAATGGACAATATATAAACTAAATATAATCTCCAGCAGTGTACCAATGTACAATATATAAACTATATATAATCTCCAGCAGTGTACCAATGGACAATATATAAACTAAATATAATCTCCAGCAGTGTACCAATGGACAATATATAAACTAAATATAATCTCCAGCAGTGTACCAATGGACAATATATAAACTAAATATAATCTCCAGCAGTGTACCAATGTACAATATATAAACTAAATATAATCTCCAGCAGTGTACCAATGGACAATATATAAACTAAATATAATCTCCAGCAGTGTACCAATGGACAATATATAAACTAAATATAATCTCCAGCAGTGTACCAATGGACAATATATAAACTAAATATAATCTCCAGCAGTGCACCAATGGACAATATATAAACTATATATAATCTCCAGCAGTGCACCAATGGACAATATATAAACTATATATAATCTCCAGCAGTGTACCAATGGACAATATATAAACTATATATAAACTCCAGCAGTGTACCAATGGACAATATATAAACTATATATAAACTCCAGCAGTGTACCAATGGACAATATATAAACTAAATATAAACTCCAGCAGTGTACCAATGGACAATATATAAACCATATTTAATCTCCAGCAGTGTACCAATGGACAATATATAAACTATATATAATCTCCAGCAGTGTACCAATGGACAATATATAAACTATATATAATCTCCAGCAGAGTACCAAAGGACAATATATAAACTATATATAATCTCCAGCAGTGTACCAATGGACAATATATAAACTATATATAATCTCCAGCAGTGTACCAATGGACAATATATAAACTATATATAATCTCCAGCAGTGTCCCAATGGACAATATATAAACTATATATAATCTCCAGCAGTGTACCAATGGACAATATATAAACTATATATAATCTCCAGCAGTGTACCAATGGACAATATATAAACTATATATAATCTCCAGCAGTGCACCAATGGACAATATATAAACTATATATAATCTCCAGCAGTGCACCAATGGACAATATATAAACTATATATAATCTCCAGCAGTGTACCAATGGACAATATATAAACTATATATAAACTCCAGCAGTGTACCAAAGGACAATATATAAACTATATATAATCTCCAGCAGTGTACCAATGGACAATATATAAACTATATATAATCTCCAGCAGTGTACCAAAGGACAATATATAAACTAAATATAATCTCCAGCAGTGTACCAATGGACAATATATAAAGTATATATAATCTCCAGCAGTGTACCAATGGACAATATATAAACTAAATATAATCTCCAGCAGTGTACCAATGGACAATATATAAACTAAATATAATCTCCAGCAGTGTACCAAAGGACAATATATAAACTAAATATATTCTCCAGCAGTGTACCAATGGACAATATATAAACTATATATAAACTCCAGCAGTGTACCAATGGACAATATATAAACTAAATATAATCTCCAGCAGTGTACCAATGGACAATATATAAACTAAATATAATCTCCAGCAGTGTACCAATGGACAATATATAAACTATATATAATCTCCAGCAGTGTACCAATGGACAATATATAAACTATATATAATCTCCAGCAGTGTACCAATGGACAATATATAAACTATATATAAACTCCAGCAGTGTACCAATGGACAATATATAAACTATATATAATCTCCAGCAGTGTACCAATGGACAATATATAAACTATATATAATCTCCAGCAGTGTACCAATGGACAATATATAAACTATATATAATCTCCAGCAGTGTACCAATGGACAATATATAAACTATATATAATCTCCAGCAGTGTACCAATGGACAATATATAAACTATATATAAACTCCAGCAGTGTACCAATGGACAATATATAAACGATATATAATCTCCAGCAGTGCACCAATGGACAATATATAAGCTATATATAATCTCCAGCAGTGTACCAATGGACAATATATAAACTATATATAATCTCCAGCAGTGTACCAATGGACACTATATAAACTATATATAAACTCCAGCAGTGCACCAATGGACAATATATAAACAATATATAATCTCCAGCAGTGTACCAATGGACAATATATAAACTAAATATAATCTCCAGCAGTGCACCAATGGACAATATATAAACTAAATATAATCTCCAGCAGTGCACCAATGGACAATATATAAACTAAATATAATCTCCAGCAGTTCACCAATGGACAATATATAAACTATATATAAACTCCAGCAGTGTACCAATGGACAATATATAAACTATATATAATCTCCAGCAGTGTACCAATGGACAATATATAAACTAAATATAATCTCCAGCAGTGTACCAATGGACAATATATAAACTAAATATAATCTCCAGCAGTGCACCAATGGACAATATATAAACTAAATATAATATCCAGCAGTGTACCAATGGACAATATATAAATTATATATAATCTCCAGCAGTGTACCAATGGACAATATATAAACTATATATAATCTCCAGCAGTGCACTAATGGACAATATATAAACTAAATATAATCTCCAGCAGTGTACCAATGGACAATATATAAACTAAATATAATCTCCAGCAGTGTACCAATGGACAATATATAAACTAAATATAATCTCCAGCAGTTCACCAATGGACAATATATAAACTAAATATAATCTCCAGCAGTGTACCAATGGACAATATATAAACTATATATAAGCTCCAGCAGTGTACCAATGGACAATATATAAACTATATATAATCTCCAGCAGTGTACCAATGGACAATATATAAAATAAATATAATCTCCAGCAGTGTACCAATGGACAATATATAAACTAAATATAATCTCCAGCAGTTCACGAATGGACAATATATAAACTAAATATAATCTCCAGCAGTGTACCAATGGACAATATATAAACTATATATAAGCTCCAGCAGTGTACCAATGGACAATATATAAACTATATATAATCTCCAGCAGTGTACCAATGGACAATATATAAACTATATATAAGCTCCAGCAGTGTACCAATGGACAATATATAAACTATATATAAGCTCCAGCAGTGTACCAATGGACAATATATAAACTAAATATAATCTCCAGCAGTGTACCAATGGACAATATATAAACTAAATATAATCTCCAGCAGTGTACCAATGGACAATATATAAACTAAATATAATCTCCAGCAGTGTACCAATGGACAATATATAAACTAAATATAATCTCCAGCAGTGTACCAATGGACAATATATAAACTAAATATAATCTCCAGCAGTGTACCAATGGACAATATTTAAACTAAATATAATCTCCAGCAGTGTACCAAGGGAAAATATATAAACTATATATAATCTCCAGCAGTGTACCAATGGACAATATATAAACTATATATAATCTCCAGCAGTGTACCAATGGACAATATATAAACTATATATAATCTCCAGCAGTGTACCAATGGACAATATATAAACTATATATAATCTCCAGCAGTGTACCAATGGACAATATATAAACTAAATATAATCTCCAGCAGTGTACCAATGGACAATATATAAACTATATATAATCTCCAGCAGTTTACCAATGGACAATATATAAACTAAATATAATCTCCAGCAGTTTACCAATGGACAATATATAAACTAAATATAATCTCCAGCAGTGTACCAATGGACAATATATAAACTATATATAAACTCCAGCAGTGTACCAATGGACAATATATAAACTATATATAATCTCCAGCAGTGTACCAATGGAAAATATATAAACTAAATATAATCTCTAGCAGTGTACCAATGGACAATATATAAACTATATAAAAACTCCAGCAGTGTACCAATGTACAATATATAAACTAAATATAATCTCCAGCAGTGTACCAATGGATAATATATAAACTATATATAATCTCCAGCAGTGTACCAATGGACAATATATAAACTAAATATAATCTCCAGCAGTGTACCAATGGACAATATATAAACTAAATATAATCTCCAGCAGTGTACCAATGGAAAATATATAAACTAAATATAATCTCCAGCAGTGTACCAATGGACAATATATAAACTAAATATAATCTCCAGCAGTGTACCAATGGACAATATATAAACTATATATAATCTCCAGCAGTGTACCAATGGACAATATATAAACTAAATATAATCTCCAGCAGTGTACCAATGGACAATATATAATCTATATATAAACTCCAGCAGTGTACCAATGGACAATATATAAACTAAATATAATCTCCAGCAGTGTACCAATGGACAATATATAAACTATATATAATCTCCAGCAGTGTACCAATGGACAATATATAAACTATATATAAACTCCAGCAGTGTACCAATGGACAATATATAAACTAAATATAATCTCCAGCAGTGTACCAATGGACAATATATAAACTAAATATAATCTCCAGCAGTGTACCAATGGACAATATATAAACTAAATATAATCTCCAGCAGTGTACCAATGGACAATATATAAACTATATATAATCTCCAGCAGTGTACCAATGGACAATATATAAACTAAATATAATCTCCAGCAGTGTACCAATGGACAATATATAAACTATATATAAACTCCAGCAGTGTACCAATGGACAATATATAAACTAAATATAATCTCCAGCAGTGTACCAATGGACAATATATAAACTAAATATAATCTCCAGCAGTGTACCAATGGACAATATATAAACTATATATAAACTCCAGCAGTGTACCAATGGACAATATATAAACTAAATATAATCTCCAGCAGTGTACCAATGGACAATATATAAACTAAATATAATCTCCAGCAGTGTACCAATGGACAATATATAAACTATATATAATCTCCAGCAGTGTACCAATCGACAATATATAAACTAAATATAATCTCCAGCAGTGTACCAATGGACAATATATAAACTATATATAAACTCCAGCAGTGTACCAATGGACAATATATAAACTAAATATAATATCCAGCAGTGTACCAATGGATAATATATAAACTATATATAAACTCCAGCAGTGTACCAATGGACAATATATAAACTAAATATAATCTCCAGCAGTGTACCAATGTACAATATATAAACTATATATAATCTCCAGCAGTGTACCAATGGACAATATATAAACTAAATATAATCTCCAGCAGTGTACCAATGGACAATATATAAACTAAATATAATCTCCAGCAGTGCACCAATGGACAATATATAAACTATATATAATCTCCAGCAGTGCACCAATGGACAATATATAAACTATATATAATCTCCAGCAGTGTACCAATGGACAATATATAAACTATATATAAACTCCAGCAGTGTACCAATGGACAATATATAAACTATATATAAACTCCAGCAGTGTACCAATGGACAATATATAAACTAAATATAAACTCCAGCAGTGTACCAATGGACAATATATAAACCATATTTAATCTCCAGCAGTGTACCAATGGACAATATATAAACTATATATAATCTCCAGCAGTGTACCAATGGACAATATATAAACTATATATAATCTCCAGCAGAGTACCAAAGGACAATATATAAACTATATATAATCTCCAGCAGTGTACCAATGGACAATATATAAACTATATATAATCTCCAGCAGTGTACCAATGGACAATATATAAACTATATATAATCTCCAGCAGTGTCCCAATGGACAATATATAAACTATATATAATCTCCAGCAGTGTACCAATGGACAATATATAAACTATATATAATCTCCAGCAGTGTACCAATGGACAATATATAAACTATATATAATCTCCAGCAGTGCACCAATGGACAATATATAAACTATATATAATCTCCAGCAGTGCACCAATGGACAATATATAAACTATATATAATCTCCAGCAGTGTACCAATGGACAATATATAAACTATATATAAACTCCAGCAGTGTACCTAAGGACAATATATAAACTATATATAATCTCCAGCAGTGTACCAATGGACAATATATAAACTATATATAATCTCCAGCAGTGTACCAAAGGACAATATATAAACTAAATATAATCTCCAGCAGTGTACCAATGGACAATATATAAAGTATATATAATCTCCAGCAGTGTACCAATGGACAATATATAAACTAAATATAATCTCCAGCAGTGTACCAATGGACAATATATAAACTAAATATAATCTCCAGCAGTGTACCAAAGGACAATATATAAACTAAATATATTCTCCAGCAGTGTACCAATGGACAATATATAAACTATATATAAACTCCAGCAGTGTACCAATGGACAATATATAAACTAAATATAATCTCCAGCAGTGTACCAATGGACAATATATAAACTATATATAATCTCCAGCAGTGTACCAATGGACAATATATAAACTATATATAAACTCCAGCAGTGTACCAATGGACAATATATAAACTATATATAATCTCCAGCAGTGTACCAATGGACAATATATAAACTATATATAAACTCCAGCAGTGTACCAATGGACAATATATAAACTATATATAATCTCCAGCAGTGTACCAATGGACAATATATAAACTATATATAATCTCCAGCAGTGTACCAATGGACAATATATAAACTATATATAATCTCCAGCAGTGCACCAATGGACAATATATAAACTATATATAATCTCCAGCAGTGTACCAATGGACAATATATAAACTATATATAAACTCCAGCAGTGCACCAATGGACAATATATAAACGATATATAATCTCCAGCAGTGCACCAATGGACAATATATAAGCTATATATAATCTCCAGCAGTGTACCAATGGACAATATATAAACTATATATAATCTCCAGCAGTGTACCAATGGACAATATATAAACTATATATAAACTCCAGCAGTGCACCAATGGACAATATATAAACAATATATAATCTCCAGCAGTGTACCAATGGACAATATATAAACTAAATATAATCTCCAGCAGTGCACCAATGGACAATATATAAACTAAATATAATCTCCAGCAGTGCACCAATGGACAATATATAAACTAAATATAATCTCCAGCAGTTCACCAATGGACAATATATAAACTAAATATAATATCCAGCAGTGTACCAATGGACAATATATAAACTATATATAAACTCCAGCAGTGTACCAATGGACAATATATAAACTATATATAATCTCCAGCAGTGTACCAATGGACAATATATAAACTAAATATAATCTCCAGCAGTGTACCAATGGACAATATATAAACTAAATATAATCTCCAGCAGTGCACCAATGGACAATATATAAACTAAATATAATATCCAGCAGTGTACCAATGGACAATATATAAATTATATATAATCTCCAGCAGTGTACCAATGGACAATATATAAACTATATATAATCTCCAGCAGTGCACTAATGGACAATATATAAACTAAATATAATCTCCAGCAGTGTACCAATGGACAATATATAAACTAAATATAATCTCCAGCAGTGTACCAATGGACAATATATAAACTAAATATAATCTCCAGCAGTTCACCAATGGACAATATATAAACTAAATATAATCTCCAGCAGTGTACCAATGGACAATATATAAACTATATATAAGCTCCAGCAGTGTACCAATGGACAATATATAAACTATATATAATCTCCAGCAGTGTACCAATGGACAATATATAAAATAAATATAATCTCCAGCAGTGTACCAATGGACAATATATAAACTAAATATAATCTCCAGCAGTTCACGAATGGACAATATATAAACTAAATATAATCTCCAGCAGTGTACCAATGGACAATATATAAACTATATATAAGCTCCAGCAGTGTACCAATGGACAATATATAAACTATATATAATCTCCAGCAGTGTACCAATGGACAATATATAAACTATATATAAGCTCCAGCAGTGTACCAATGGACAATATATAAACTATATATAAGCTCCAGCAGTGTACCAATGGACAATATATAAAATAAATATAATCTCCAGCAGTGTACCAATGGACAATATATAAACTAAATATAATCTCCAGCAGTGTACCAATGGACAATATATAAACTAAATATAATCTCCAGCAGTGTACCAATGGACAATATATAAACTAAATATAATCTCCAGCAGTGTACCAATGGACAATATATAAACTAAATATAATCTCCAGCAGTGTACCAATGGACAATATTTAAACTAAATATAATCTCCAGCAGTGTACCAAGGGAAAATATATAAACTATATATAATCTCCAGCAGTGTACCAATGGACAATATATAAACTAAAGAAAAACTCCAGCAGTGTACCAATGGACAATATATAAACTATATATAATCTCCAGCAGTGTACCAATGGACAATATATAAACTATATATAATCTCCAGCAGTGTACCAATGGACAATATATAAACTAAATATAATCTCCAGCAGTGTACCAATGGACAATATATAAACTATATATAATCTCCAGCAGTTTACCAATGGACAATATATAAACTAAATATAATCTCCAGCAGTTTACCAATGGACAATATATAAACTAAATATAATCTCCAGCAGTGTACCAATGGACAATATATAAACTATATATAAACTCCAGCAGTGTACCAATGGACAATATATAAACTAAATATAATCTCCAGCAGTGTACCAATGGACAATATATAAACTATATAAAAACTCCAGCAGTGTACCAATGTACAATATATAAACTAAATATAATCTCCAGCAGTGTACCAATGGATAATATATAAACTATATATAATCTCCAGCAGTGTACCAATGGACAATATATAAACTAAATATAATCTCCAGCAGTGTACCAATGGACAATATATAAACTAAATATAATCTCCAGCAGTGTACCAATGGACAATATATAAACTAAATATAATCTCCAGCAGTGTACCAATGGACAATATATAAACTAAATATAATCTCCAGCAGTGTACCAATGGACAATATATAAACTATATATAATCTCCAGCAGTGTACCAATGGACAATATATAAACTAAATATAATCTCCAGCAGTGTACCAATGGACAATATATAAACTATATATAAACTCCAGCAGTGTACCAATGGACAATATATAAACTAAATATAATCTCCAGCAGTGTACCAATGGACAATATATAAACTATATATAATCTCCAGCAGTGTACCAATGGACAATATATAAACTATATATAAACTCCAGCAGTGTACCAATGGACAATAGATAAACTAAATATAATCTCCAGCAGTGTACCAATGGACAATATATAAACTAAATATAATCTCCAGCAGTGTACCAATGGACAATATATAAACTAAATATAATCTCCAGCAGTGTACCAATGGACAATATATAAACTATATATAATCTCCAGCAGTGTACCAATGGACAATATATAAACTAAATATAATCTCCAGCAGTGTACCAATGGACAATATATAAACTATATATAAACTCCAGCAGTGTACCAATGGACAATATATAAACTAAATATAATCTCCAGCAGTGTACCAATGGACAATATATAAACTAAATATAATCTCCAGCAGTGTACCAATGGACAATATATAAACTATATATAAACTCCAGCAGTGTACCAATGGACAATATATAAACTAAATATAATCTCCAGCAGTGTACCAATGGACAATATATAAACTAAATATAATCTCCAGCAGTGTACCAATGGACAATATATAAACTATATATAATCTCCAGCAGTGTACCAATCGACAATATATAAACTAAATATAATCTCCAGCAGTGTACCAATGGACAATATATAAACTATATATAAACTCCAGCAGTGTACCAATGGACAATATATAAACTAAATATAATATCCAGCAGTGTACCAATGGATAATATATAAACTATATATAAACTCCAGCAGTGTACCAATGGACAATATATAAACTAAATATAATCTCCAGCAGTGTACCAATGTACAATATATAAACTATATATAATCTCCAGCAGTGTACCAATGGACAATATATAAACTAAATATAATCTCCAGCAGTGTACCAATGGACAATATATAAACTAAATATAATCTCCAGCAGTGCACCAATGGACAATATATAAACTATATATAATCTCCAGCAGTGCACCAATGGACAATATATAAACTATATATAAACTCCAGCAGTGTACCAATGGACAATATATAAACTATATATAATCTCCAGCAGTGTACCAATGGACAATATATAAACTATATATAATCTCCAGCAGTGTACCAATGGACAATATATAAACTATATATAATCTCCAGCAGTGTACCAATGGACAATATATAAACTATATATAAACTCCAGCAGTGTACCAATGGACAATATATAAACTAAATATAATCTCCAGCAGTGTACCAATGGACAATATATAAACTATATATAATCTCCAGCAGTGTACCAATGGACAATACATAAACTAAATATAATCTCCAGCAGTGCACCAATGGACAATATATAAACTATATATAATCTCCAGCAGTGTACCAATGGACAATATATAAACTATATATAAACTCCAGCAGTGTACCAATGGACAATATATAAACTAAATATAATCTCCAGCAGTGCACCAATGGACAATATATAAACTAAATATAATCTCCAGCAGTGCACCAATGGACAATATATAAACTAAATATAAACTCCAGCAGTGTACCAATGGACAATATATAAACTATATATAATCTCCAGCAGTGTACCAAAGGACAATATATAAACTATATATAATCTCCAGCAGTGTACCAATGGACAATATATAAACTATATATAATCTCCAGCAGTGTACCAATGGACAATATATAAACTATATATAATCTCCAGCAGTGTACCAATGGACAATATATAAACTATATATAATCTCCAGCAGTGTACCAATGGACAATATATAAACTATATATAAACTCCAGCAGTGTACCAATGGACAATATATAAACTATATATAATCTCCAGCAGTGTACCAATAGACAATATATAAACTATATATAAACTCCAGCAGTGTACCAATGGACAATATATAAACTTTATATAATCTCCAGCAGTGTACCAAAGGACAATATATAAACTATATATAAACTCCAGCAGTGTACCAATGGACAATATATAAACTAAATATAATCTCCAGCAGTGTACCAATGGACAATATATAAACTATATATAAACTCCAGTAGTGTACCAATGGACAATATATAAACTATATATAAACTCCAGCAGTGTACCAATGGACAATATATAAACTATATATAATCTCCAGCAGTGTACCAATGGACAATATATAAACTATATATAAACTCCAGCAGTGTAACAATGGACAACATATAAACTATATATAATCTCCAGCAGTGTACCAATGGACAATATATAAACTATATATAAACTCCAGCAGTGTACCAATGGACAATATATAAACTATATATAATCTCCAGCAGTGTACCAATGGACAATATATAAACTATATATAATCTCCAGCAGTGTACCAATGGACAATATATAAACTATATATAAACTCCAGCAGTGTACCAATGGACAACATATAAACTATATATAATCTCCAGCAGTGTACCAATGGACAATATATAAACTATATATAATCTCCAGCAGTGTACCAATGGACAATATATAAACTATATATAATCTCCAGCAGTGTACCAATGGACAATATATAAACTATATATAAACTCCAGCAGTGTACCAATGGACAACATATAAACTATATATAATCTCCAACAGTGTACCAATGGACAATATATAAACTATATATAAACTCCAGCAGTGTACCAATGGACAATATATAAACTATATATAAACTCCAGCAGTGTACCAATGGACAATATATAAACTATATATAATCTCCAGCAGTGTACCAATGGACAATATATAAACTATATATAATCTCCAGCAGTGTACCAATGGACAATATATAAACTATATATAAACTCCAGCAGTGTACCAATGGACAACATATAAACTATATATAATCTCCAGCAGTGTACCAATGGACAATATATAAACTATATATAAACTCCAGCAGTGTACCAATGGACAATATATAAACTATATATAATCTCCAGCAGTGTACCAATGGACAATATATAAACTATATATAAACTCCAGCAGTGTACCAATGGACAACATATAAACTATATATAATCTCCAGCAGTGTACCAATGGACAATATATAAACTATATATAATCTCCAGCAGTGTACCAATGGACAATATATAAACTATATATAAACTCCAGCAGTGTACCAATGGACAACATATAAACTATATATAATCTCCAGCAGTGTACCAATGGACAATATATAAACTATATATAATCTCCAGCAGTGTACCAATGGACAATATATAAACTATATATAATCTCCAGCAGTGTACCAATGGACAATATATAAACTATATATAAACTCCAGCAGTGTACCAATGGACAACATATAAACTATATATAATCTCCAGCAGTGTACCAAAGGACAATATATAAACTATATATAATTTCCAGCAGTGTACCAATGGACAATATATTAACTAAATATAATCTCCAGCAGTGTACCAATGGACAATATATAAACTATATATAATCTCCAGCAGTGTACCAATAGACAATATATAAACTATATATAAACTCCAGCAGTGTACCAATGGACAATATATAAACTAAATATAATCTCCAGCAGTGTACCAAAGGACAATATATAAAATAAATATAATCTCCAGCAGTGTACCAATGGACAATATATAAACTATATATAATCTCCAGCAGTGTACCAATGGACAATATATAAACTATATATAATCTCCAGCAGTGTACCAATGGACAATATATAAACTATATATAATCTCCAGCAGTGTACCAATGGACAATATATAAACTATATATAATCTCCAGCAGTGTACCAATGGACAATATATAAACTATATATAAACTCCAGCAGTGTACCAATGGACAACATATAAACTATATATAATCTCCAGCAGTGTACCAATGGACAATATATAAACTATATATAATCTCCAGCAGTGTACCAATGGACAATATATAAACTATATATAATCTCCAGCAGTGTACCAATGGACAATATATAAACTATATATAATCTCCAGCAGTGTACCAATGGACAATATATAAACTATATATAATCTCCAGCAGTGTACCAATGGACAATATATAAACTATATATAAACTCCAGCAGTGTACCAATGGACAACATATAAACTATATATAATCTCCAGCAGTGTACCAATGGACAATATATAAACTATATATAATCTCCAGCAGTGTACCAATGGACAATATATAAACTATATATAAACTCCAGCAGTGTACCAATGGACAACATATAAACTATATATAATCTCCAGCAGTGTACCAATGGACAATATATAAACTATATATAATCTCCAGCAGTGTACCAATGGACAATATATAAACTATATATAATCTCCAGCAGTGTACCAATGGACAATATATAAACTATATATAAACTCCAGCAGTGTACCAATGGACAACATATAAACTATATATAATCTCCAGCAGTGTACCAAAGGACAATATATAAACTATATATAATTTCCAGCAGTGTACCAATGGACAATATATAAACTAAATATAATCTCCAGCAGTGTACCAATGGACAATATATAAACTATATATAATCTCCAGCAGTGTACCAATAGACAATATATAAACTATATATAAACTCCAGCAGTGTACCAATGGACAATATATAAACTAAATATAATCTCCAGCAGTGTACCAAAGGACAATATATAAAATAAATATAATCTCCAGCAGTGTACCAATGGACAATATATAAACTATATATAATCTCCAGCAGTGTACCAATGGACAATATATAAACTAAATTTAATCTCCAGCAGTGTACCAATGGACAATATATAAACTATATATAATCTCCAGCAGTGTACCAATGGACAATATATAAACTATATATAATCTCCAGCAGTGTACCAATGGACAATATATAAACTATATATAATCTCCAGCAGTGTACCAATGGACAATATATAAACTAAATTTAATCTCCAGCAGTGTACCAATGGACAATATATAAACTATATATAATCTCCAGCAGTGTACCAATGGACAATATATAAACTCCAGCAGTGTACCAAAGGACAATATATAAACTATATATAAACTTCAGCAGTGTACCAATGGACAATATATAAACTATATATAATCTCCAGCAGTGTACCAATGGACAATATATAAACTATATATAAACTCCAGCAGTGTACCAAAGGACAATATATAAACTATATATAAACTCCAGCAGTGTACCAATGGACAATATATAAACTATATATAATCTCCAGCAGTGTACCAATGGACAATATATAAACTATATATAATCTCCAGCAGTGTACCAATGGACAATGTATAAACTATATATAATCTCCAGCAGTGTACCAATGGACAATATATAAACTATATATAATCTCCAGCAGTGTACCAATGGACAATATATAAACTATATATAATCTCCAGCAGTGTACCAATGGACAATATATAAACTATATATAATCTCCAGCAGTGTACCAATGGACAATATATAAACTATATATAATCTCCAGCAGTGTACCAATGGACAATATATAAACTATATATAATCTCCAGCAGTGTACCAATGGACAATATATAAACTATATATAATCTCCAGCAGTATACCAATGGACAATATATAAACTATATATAATCTCCAGCAGTATACCAATGGACAACATATAAACTATATATAATCTCCAGCAGTGTACCAATGGACAATATATAAACTATATATAAACTCAAGCAGTGCACAAAAGGACAATATATAAACTATATATAATCTCCAGCAGTGTACCAATGGACAATATATTAACTAAATATAATCTCCAGCAGTATACCAATGGACAATATATAAACTAAATATAATCTCCAGCAGTGTACCAATGGACAATATATAAACTATATATAATCTCCAGCAGTGTACCAATGGACAATATATAAACTATATATAAACTCCAGCAGTGTACCAATGGACAATATATAAACTAAATATAATCTCCAGCAGTGTACCAAAGGACAATATATAGACTAAATATAATCTCCAGCAGTGTACCAATGGACAATATATAAACTATATATAATCTCCAGCAGTGTACCAATGGACAATATATAAACTATATATAATCTCCAGCAGTGTACCAATGGACAATATATAAACTAAATATAATCTCCAGCAGTGTACCAAAGGACAATATATAGACTAAATATAATCTCCAGCAGTGTACCAATGGACAATATATAAACTATATATAATCTCCAGCAGTGTACCAATGGACAATATATAAACTAAATTTAATCTCCAGCAGTGTACCAATGGACAAAATATAAACTATATATAATCTCCAGCAGTGTACCAATGGACAATATATAAACTATATATAATCTCCAGCAGTGTACCAATGGACAATATATAAACTATATATAATCTCCAGCAGTGTACCAATGGACAATATATAAACTAAATTTAATCTCCAGCAGTGTACCAATGGACAATATATAAACTATATATAATCTCCATCAGTGTACCAATGGACAATATATAAACTATATATAATCTCCAGCAGTGTACCAATGGACAATATATAAACTATATATAATCTCCAGCAGTGTACCAATGGACAATATATAAACTAAATATAATATCCAGCAGTGTACCAATGGACAATATATAAACTATATATAATCTCCAGCAGTGCACCAAAGGACAATATATAAACTAAATATAATCTCCAGCAGTGTACCAATGGACAATATATAAACTATATATAATCTCCAGCAGTGTACCAATGGACAATATATAAACTATATATAAACTCCAGCAGTGTACCAATGGACAATATATAAACTATATATAATCTCCAGCAGTGTACCAATGGACAATATATAAACTCTATATAATCTCCAGCAGTGCACCAATGGACAATATATAAACTATATATAAACTCCAGCAGTGTACCAATGATCAATATATAAACTATATATAATCTCCAGCAGTGTACCAATGGACAATATATAAGCTATATATAAACTCCAGCAGTGTACCAATGGACAATATATAAACTATATATAAACTCCAGCAGTGTACCAAAGGACAATATATAAACTATATATAAACTTCAGCAGTGTACCAATGGACAATATATAAACTATATATAATCTCCAGCAGTGTACCAATGGACAATATATAAACTATATATAATCTCCAGCAGTGTACCAATGGACAATATAAAAACTATATATAATCTCCAGCAGTGTACCAATGGACAATATATAAACTCTATATAATCTCCAGCAGTGCACCAATGGACAATATATAAACTATATATAATCTCCAGCAGTGTACCAATGGACAATATATAAACTATATATAAACTCCAGCAGTGTACCAATGGACAATATATAAACTATATATAATCTCCAGCAGTGTACCAATGGACAATATATAAGCTATATATAAACTCCAGCAGTGTACCAATGGACAATATATAAACTATATATAAACTCCAGCAGTGTACCAAAGGACAATATATAAACTATATATAAACTTCAGCAGTGTACCAATGGACAATATATAAACTATATATAATCTCCAGCAGTGTACCAATGGACAATATATAAACTATATATAATCTCCAGCAGTGTACCAATGGACAATATAAAAACTATATATAATCTCCAGCAGTGTACCAATGGACAATATATAAACTATATATAATCTCCAGCAGTGTACCAATGGACAATATATAAACTATATATAATCTCCAGCAGTGTACCAATGGACAATATATAAACTATATATAAACTCCAGCAGTGTACCAATGGACAAAATATAAACTAAATATAAACTCCAGCAGTGTACCAATGGACAATATATAAACTATATATAATCTCCAGCAGTGCACCAATGGACAATATATAAACTCTATATAATCTCCAGCAGTGCACCAATGGACAATATATAAACTATATATAATCTCCAGCAGTGTACCAATGGACAATATATAAACTAAATATAATCTCCAGCAGTGTACCAATGGACAATATATAAACTATATATAATCTCCAGCAGTGTACCAATGGACAATATATAAACTAAATATAATCTCCAGCAGTGTACCAATGGACAATATATAAACTATATATAAACTCCAGCAGTGTACCAATGGACAATATATAAACTAAATATAATCACCAGCAGTGTACCAATGGACAATATATAAACTATATATAAACTCCAGCAGTGTACCAATGGACAATATATAAACTATATATAATCTCCAGCAGTGCACCAATGGACAATATATAAACTATATATAATCTCCAGCAGTGCACCAATGGACAATATATAAACTCTATATAATCTCCAGCAGTGCACCAATGGACAATATATAAACTATATATAATCTCCAGCAGTGTACCAATGGACAATATATAAACTAAATATAATCTCCAGCAGTGTACCAATGGACAATATATAAACTATATATAATCTCCAGCAGTGTACCAATGGACAATATATAAACTAAATATAATCTCCAGCAGTGTACCAATGGACAATATATAAACTATATATAAACTCCAGCAGTGTACCAATGGACAATATATAAACTAAATATAATCTCCAGCAGTGTACCAATGGACAATATATAAACTAAATATAATCTCCAGCAGTGTACCAATGGACAATATATAAACTATATATAATCTCCAGCAGTGTACCAATGGACAATATATAAACTAAATATAATCTCCAGCAGTGTACCAATGGACAATATATAAACTATATATAAACTCCAGCAGTGTACCAATGGACAATATATAAACTAAATATAATCTCCAGCAGTGTACCAATGGACAATATATAAACTAAATATAATCTCCAGCAGTGTACCAATGGACAATATATAAACTAAATATAATCTCCAGCAGTGTACCAATGGACAATATATAAACTATATATAAACTCCAGCAGTGTACCAATGGACAATATATAAACTAAATATAATCTCCAGCAGTGTACCAATGGACAATATATAAACTAAATATAATCTCCAACAGTGTACCAATGGACAATATATAAACTATATATAATCTCCAGCAGTGTACCAATGGACAATATATAAACTAAATATAATCTCCAGCAGTGTACCAATGGACAATATATAAACTATATATAAACTCCAGCAGTGTACCAATGGACAATATATAAACTAAATATAATCTCCAGCAGTGTACCAATGGATAATATATAAACTATATATAAACTCCAGCAGTGTACCAATGGACAATATATAAACTAAATATAATCTCCAGCAGTGTACCAATGGATAATATATAAACTATATATAATCTCCAGCAGTGTACCAATGGACAATATATAAACTAAATATAATCTCCAGCAGTGTACCAATGGACAATATATAAACTATATATAATCTCCAGCAGTGTACCAATGGACAATATATAAACTAAATATAATCTCCAGCAGTGTACCAATGGACAATATATAAACTAAATATAATCTCCAGCAGTGCACCAATGGACAATATATAAACTATATATAATCTCCAGCAGTGCACCAATGGACAATATATAAACTATATATAAACTCCAGCAGTGTACCAATGGACAATATATAAACTATATATAATCTCCAGCAGTGTACCAATGGACAATATATAAACTATATATAATCTCCAGCAGTGTACCAATGGACAATATATAAACTATATATAATCTCCAGCAGTGTACCAATGGACAATATATAAACTATATATAATCTCCAGCAGTGTACCAATGGACAATATATAAACTATATATAAACTCCAGCAGTGTACCAATGGACAATATATAAACTAAATATAATCTCCAGCAGTGTACCAATGGACAATATATAAACTATATATAATCTCCAGCAGTGTACCAATGGACAATACATAAACTAAATATAATCTCCAGCAGTGCACCAATGGACAATATATAAACTAAATATAATCTCCAGCAGTGTACCAATGGACAATACATAAACTAAATATAATCTCCAGCAGTGCACCAATGGACAATATATAAACTATATATAAACTCCAGCAGTGTACCAATGGACAATATATAAACTAAATATAATCTCCAGCAGTGCACCAATGGACAATATATAAACTAAATATAATCTCCAGCAGTGCACCAATGGACAATATATAAACTAAATATAAACTCCAGCAGTGTACCAATGGACAATATATAAACTATATATAATCTCCAGCAGTGTACCAAAGGACAATATATAAACTATATATAATCTCCAGCAGTGTACCAATGGACAATATATAAACTATATATAATCTCCAGCAGTGTACCAATGGACAATATATAAACTATATATAATCTCCAGCAGTGTACCAAAGGACAATATATAAACTATATATAATCTCCAGCAGTGTACCAATGGACAATATATAAACTATATATAAACTCCAGTAGTGTACCAATGGACAATATATAAACTATATATAAACTCCAGCAGTGTACCAATGGACAATATATAAACTATATATAATCTCCAGCAGTGTACCAATGGACAATATATAAACTATATATAATCTCCAGCAGTGTACCAATGGACAATATATAAACTATATATAATCTCCAGCAGTGTACCAATGGACAATATATAAACTATATATAAACTCCAGCAGTGTACCAATGGACAACATATAAACTATATATAATCTCCAGCAGTGTACCAATGGACAATATATAAACTATATATAAACTCCAGCAGTGTACCAATGGACAACATATAAACTATATATAATCTCCAGCAGTGTACCAATGGACAATATATAAACTATATATAAACTCCAGCTGTGCACCAAAGGACAATAAATAAACTATATATAATCTCCAGCAGTGTACCAATGGACAATATATTAACTAAATATAATCTCCAGCAGTGTACCAATGGACAATATATAAACTAAATATAATCTCCAGCAGTGTACCAATGGACAATATATAAACTATATATAATCTCCAGCAGTGTACCAATGGACAATATATAAACTATATATAAACTCCAGCAGTGTACCAATGGACAATATAGAAACTAAATATAATCTCCAGCAGTGTACCAAAGGACAATATATAAACTAAATATAATCTCCAGCAGTGTACCAATGGACAATATATAAACTATATATAATCTCCAGCAGTGTACCAATGGACAATATATAAACTAAATTTAATCTCCAGCAGTGTACCAATGGACAATATATAAACTATATATAATCTCCAGCAGTGTACTAATGGACAATATATAAACTATATATAATCTCCAGCAGTGTACCAATGGACAATATATAAACTATATATAATCTCCAGCAGTGTACCAATGGACAATATATAAACTAAATTTAATCTCCAGCAGTGTACCAATGGACAATATATAAACTATATATAATCTCCAGCAGTGTACCAATGGACAATATATAAACTAAATTTAATCTCCAGCAGTGTACCAATGGACAATATATAAACTATATATAAACTCCAGCAGTGTACCAAAGGACAATATATAAACTATATATAAACTCCAGCAGTGTACCAATGGACAATATATAAACTATATATAATCTCCAGCAGTGTACCAATGGACAATATATAAACTATATATAATCTCCAGCAGTGTACCAATGGACAATATATAAACTATATATAATCTCCAGCTGTGTACCAATGGACAATATATAAACTATATATAATCTCCAGCAGTGTACCAATGGACAATATATAAACTATATATAATCTCCAGCAGTGTACCAATGGACAATATATAAACTATATATAATCTCCAGCAGTGTACCAATGGACAATATATAAACTATATATAATCTCCAGCAGTGTACCAATGGACAATATATAAACTATATATAATCTCCAGCAGTGTACCAATGGACAATATATAAACTATATATAATCTCCAGCAGTGTACCAATGGACAATATATAAACTATATATAATCTCCAGCAGTGTACCAATGGACAATATATAAACTATATATAATCTCCAGCAGTATACCAATGGACAACATATAAACTATATATAATCTCCAGCAGTGTACCAATGGACAATATATAAACTATATATAAACTCCAGCAGTGCACCAAAGGACAATATATAAACTATATATAATCTTCAGCAGTGTACCAATGGACAATATATTAACTAAATATAATCTCCAGCAGTATACCAATGGACAATATATAAACTAAATATAATCTCCAGCAGTGTACCAATGGACAATATATAAACTATATATAATCTCCAGCAGTGTACCAATAGACAATATATAAACTATATATAAACTCCAGCAGTGTACCAATGGACAATATATAAACTAAATATAATCTCCAGCAGTGTACCAAAGGACAATATATAAACTAAATATAATCTCCAGCAGTGTACCAATGGACAATATATAAACTATATATAATCTCCAGCAGTGTACCAATGGACAATATATAAACTAAATTTAATCTCCAGCAGTGTACCAATGGACAATATATAAACTATATATAATCTCCAGCAGTGTACCAATGGACAATATATAAACTATATATAATCTCCAGCAGTGTACCAATGGACAATATATAAACTATATATAATCTCCAGCAGTGTAACAATGGACAATATATAAACTAAATTTAATCTCCAGCAGTGTACCAATGGACAATATATAAACTATATATAATCTCCAGCAGTGTACCAATGGACAATATATAAACTAAATATAATCTCCAGCAGTGTACCAATGGACAATATATAAACTATATATAATCTCCAGCAGTGTACCAATGGACAATATATAAACTATATATAATCTCCAGCAGTGTACCAATGGACAATATATAAACTAAATATAATCTCCAGCAGTGTACCAATGGACAATATATAAACTATATATAATCTCCAGCAGTGCACCAATGGACAATATATAAACTAAATATAATCTCCAGCAGTGTACCAATGGACAATATATAAACTATATATAATCTCCAGCAGTGTACCAATGGACAATATATAAACTATATATAAACTCCAGCAGTGTACCAATGGACAATATATAAACTATATATAATCTCCAGCAGTGTACCAATGGACAATATATAAACTCTATATAATCTCCAGCAGTGCACCAATGGACAATATATAAACTATATATAATCTCCAGCAGTGTACCAATGGACAATATATAAACTATATATAAACTCCAGCAGTGTACCAATGGACAATATATAAACTATATATAATCTCCAGCAGTGTACCAATGGACAATATATAAACTATATATAAACTCCAGCAGTGTACCAATGGACAATATATAAACTATATATAAACTCCAGCAGTGTACCAAAGGACAATATATAAACTATATATAAACTTCAGCAGTGTACCAATGGACAATATATAAACTATATATAATCTCCAGCAGTGTACCAATGGACAATATATAAACTATATATAATCTCCAGCAGTGTACCAATGGACAATATATAAACTATATATAATCTCCAGCAGTGTACCAATGGACAATATATAAACTATATATAATCTCCAGCAGTGTACCAATGGACAATATATAAACTATATATAATCTCCAGCAGTGTACCAATGGACAATATATAAACTATATATAATCTCCAGCAGTGTACCAATGGACAATATATAAACTATATATAATCTCCAGCAGTGTACCAATGGACAATATATAAACTATATATTAACTCCAGCAGTGTACCAATGGACAATATATAAACTAAATATAAACTCCAGCAGTGTACCAATGGACAATATATAAACTATATATAATCTCCAGCAGTGCACCAATGGACAATATATAAACTATATATAATCTCCAGCAGTGCACCAATGGACAATATATAAACTCTATATAATCTCCAGCAGTGCACCAATGGACAATATATAAACTATATATAATCTCCAGCAGTGTACCAAAGGACAATATATAAACTATATATAATCTCCAGCAGTGTACCAATGGACAATATATAAACTAAATATAATCTCCAGCAGTGTACCAATGGACAATATATAAACTAAATATAATCTCCAGCAGTGCACCAATGGACAATATATAAACTAAATATAATCTCCAGCAGTGTACCAATGGACAATATATAAACTAAATATAATCTCCAGCAGTGTACCAATGGACAATATATAAACTAAATATAATCTCCAGCAGTGTACCAATGGACAATATATAAACTAAATATAAACTCCAGCAGTGTACCAATGGACAATATATAAACTATATATAATCTCCAGCAGTGTACCAATGGACAATATATAAACTATATATAATCTCCAGCAGTGCAGCAATGGACAATATATAAACTATATATAATCTCCAGCAGTGTACCAATGGACAATATATAAACTATATATAATCTCTAGCAGTGTACCAATGGACAATATTTATCAATTATATATAAACTCCTGCAGTTTACCAATGGACATGACTCCAAAGGAAGCAGGGGCATTTACTTTGGAAATTGCAGAGATACCCTCAACTGATTCATCACATATTGGATTTTAAGAAAATCAAGACAAGAAAGTTCAGTAAGTTTTTTTCACTCTTCTCGTTAAGGTATAATTCAAAATCATTTACATTTGTTAACAAATATGGGTTGAGCAATTCTGAACATCTTGTCATCTGCTGGTCGAGTCAGTTCCTACCAGTCAATCAATCTAACTTCTCGTCAGTGAAGTAAGAACCAAGCAGTTGATTTACAAGCATTTGCATGGTAGTAGCATTGAGCTTTAGAAACTGATCGACTGTTTCAACTTTCACAAAGATTTATTCTATTTTTTCCCTGCACACAGAACTGGATAAATCAACTTCAATAAGATACTAAATCATCGCTGTTTCCAGCTGTAACAATAAAATTGCAGGAACAAGATTCAACCAGCAATACTACATGTTTTAAAGTAACACAATACTCCAAGGTAAAATCAGATCTTTGCACCTATAATATCCCCATCTGAAGTTGTGAAACAATCGACCCATTCCCACTAATAAACCATGATTTTCTCACCCTATACTGGATCTCTAAGAGTGGCAGGTGATGCTAGAGGCCTTGTTCACATCGATCTGATGGTGATCACCAGTTGAATGATAAGCATATTCAATACAGAAAAATCATTCAAACACAGCAGATATTTAAGGGTAGGGAAACTTTACACTATTTCCCCTTAGGTAATTTTCCCTTGCAACCGCTGCAACCGTGTCTGCCTGTCCCGCATCGTACTTGTCAGCCACAAACGAGCCTGCAGCTGACGTGGACATTACCCCTCCATAAATCTTTATCCGCGAAGCCGAGCCAAAGAAAAAGAAAAGAAAAAGAAAAAGTTGATGAAGGAAGTGTGTGCAAGGGAACACCTTTGATGGAGTGCTATTAGTTTCAAGATAATTATGGATAAGGATACGTTTCGTACTCGGGCTGAAATTCTCAATTGGAGAAAGACCAATTTTGCATATTGACCATCATAAAAAAGTATTGAATCTAAGAGTTGGGACCTTATGGTAAAGTTGTATAGGACAAGGTGTAGGCAAAATTTGGAGTATTTTGTACAGTTTTGGTCACCTAACTACAGGAAGAACATCAATCAGTTTGAAAGAATGCAGAGGAGATTTACAAGAATGTTGAAAGGTCTTGAAGAACTGAGTAACAGAGAAAGGTTAAACAGGTTAAGACTTTATTCCCTGGAATGAGGGAGGTTTGAATGAGGAGTACAAAATTTTGATGGGGATAGGTAGAGAAATTGCCAGCAGGCATTTTTCTACTGAAGTTGGTGAGATAAAAACTAGAGGACGTGGATTAAGGCCGAAATGGCAAAAGTATAAGGGAACATTAGAGGGAACTTCTTCTCGCAGAGGGTGGTGTGAGTGTGGAATGAGGTTCCAGATGAATTGGTTCCATTTTGACATTTTAGAAAAATGTGGACTGATACATTGATGGGAGGGGTATGGATGGATATTGTCCCAGGTCAGTGGGACAAGGCAGAAAAATAATTTTGCACAGATCAGAAGGACTGAAGTGTCTGTTTCTATGGTTCATTAGTTGTAATAATTCCTTGGATCCTATTAATTCATTTGAGACATTTGACCAAAATATTGTGGAAAGTCAGCTCTGCTCTGCAGACTTCAGCCTGAGATTTTCAATCCTTGCATCTATATTTGCAGTAAAGGTGCAGAAAGTAGATCTGAAAATTCTGGAGTGAGTCAAGTTATTCCCTACTCCACTCACCTCCCACACCCTGTACTTCCAATGCAGATTTGCCAGTAGGTATTGAAGCTAAAAAACTGCCACCTGTGGAGTGAAAAAAAAAAAAATCAAGAAATTAGATTGAAGCAGCCCTTCTCATATTGTTATGGATTATATTATACTTTATATTATATATAAAGATGTCTTTAAAAGAGATAGATTGTGAGGGTTAGTATTGGTCACTTCACAAACACATACTTACACTTCACATCTCATTTAATATGCAAGAGCTTTGCTGAAGCCAGACATACAGGCACCAGTGATTTTGCAAAGACAATAGAACTGCTTTGGAAAGAATTTCAAAATCAGGTGTAAATGGAAAAGTCCAGGCTCAAGTGCTGATAAAGATCTTTCAAGGATTGGGTTTGGAGTCTTGGGAGGGGTTCTGGTTTTTACAAGCAGAGAGAGAGGAAAGAAAAACAGGATTCTTCTCTTAGAGAGAGAAAGAAGTCATTTCTGTAGTAGCTTTTGAGGCTGCAACATGGCAAGCTGGCAGGCTTATTGAACACCCTATTTTGAAGATGGGTTATGAGTCCTGAGTTCAGCCTGTTGAAAACCCTTACAAGAGAAAATGGCTGGTTCGAGTGTTTCTCCTGAAATAAGGGAAACAATAAGGAACTCTGTGGTGGCCTGGAAGGGTATTGTCTTCTTCATTTAATTCTAAAGCAAGGGGAGTGGTGATGTTAATAAATAAAAAATTACCAATTAAAATATTGGATGTAATTATTGATAAAGTGGGGAGATATGTTATGGTAAATTGTAAAATTTATTCTGAATGTTGGACTTTGCTGAATATATATGCACCCAACCTTGATGATAGAAAATTTAAACAGGATGTTTTTATGTAATTAGCTAATGCAAAGGGGAAAATAATTTTGGAAGGAGACTTTGATTTTACTTTCCATTCAAAGTTGGATAGATCAGGTGGAATTATAGTTAATAACAAGGTAGTTAAAGCTGTGAATGATTTTATGAATGAAATGAAAATTGTGGACAGTTGGAGAAGAATGTATCCTGATGTTAGAGATTATTCATTTTATTCCTTTAGACATAAGACATACTCAAGTATAGATATGGTTTTAATCTCCTCTCAACTGCAAGCTAGAGTTAAAAATATTCAAAATCAAGCAAGAATATTGTCCAATCATTCCCCTCTGGTTATGTTAATGTTATTGGAGGAAAAGCAAAATACAAGTTATAGAGGTTTAATACTGCATTGTTAAAAAAGGCAAGATTTTTGTGAATTTATATGACAACAGATAATTTTTTTAGACATTATCAAACATTCTGCAACCTCAAGTTTGTGGTTTGAGATTCCTTGAAAGCTTATTTAAAAGGACAAATAATAAATTAAATGGCTAAAGTTAAAGAAAGAATAAATGTCTGAAGTTAACCATTTGGAAAATGAAATAATAAAGATGGAAAAAGAATTACAAAATCAAGTAAATGGTGAGAAACAAAGAATATTGGATTTTTTTTAAATGAAATTTAATACAATACAAACATATAGAGTGGAGAGAGATATAAGGGGAACCCAACAAAAATATTATGAGTTGGTTGATAAAGCGCATAAAGTTTTAGCAAGGCAATTGAAGACTGAACAATTATTGAGAACAATTAAAACTATAAAAGAAGATTTGGGTCATCTTACTTATAAAACACAAGGCATTACTGACATCTTCATGAAATTTTTAAAGAAATTATACCAATCTGAATCCTTGAAAGAGGGAGATAAAATAGATGAATATCTGTCACAAATTATTTTGCACAATTAAATATAGAAGAGAAGGTGGAATTAACAAATCCTTTTACAGATACAGAAATATATGACATAGTGATGTCTTTACCAAATAATAAGGCTCCAGGTGAAGATGGTTTTCCTCCAGAGTTTTATAAAGAATTTAAAGAGTTATTGGTCCCTATATTTATGGAATTGCTAGACCAAATAGAAGATCTTTGTGATTTACATGAGTTGTTTAAAACTGCATAAATAAGTTATTCCAAAAAAAGGGAAGGACCCTTTGCTTCCACCTTCATATTGGTCAATTTCATTATTGAATACAGATTATAAAATTTTGTCTAAACTAATAGCTAATAGATTAGCTAAATGTTTACCTTAATTGATTAACATGGACCAAACAGGTTTTATTAAGGAAACGGTCAAGTATCTAGGAGTTAATATTGATAAGAATTTAAATAATTTATTTAAATTAAATTACATACCTCTATTGAAGAAAATTAAAGAAGATTTAATAAGATGGAAGGATTTGCCAATTTCTTTAATAAGGAGGACAAATTGTGTGAAGAAGATGAATATTTTTCCAAGAAGACAATACCTATTCCAATCATTACCAATTTTTGAACCAACAATGTTTTTTCAAGATTAAATAAAAGTGTAAGTAGGTTTATTTGGCGAGACAAAATGCCCAGGATGGCATTGGAAAAACTAATGTGGAAATATGACCAGGGGGAATTATGCCTAATTTTAAAAAAATTATTACAAAACAGATCAACTAGATTTTTGTCCTCCTGTTATCCAATTGGTGAAGACAGCGTGGGTACAAAATGAAATGATTAAAATTGGAGAAAATAATTCTAAGCATATTTTGTATAAATGGCACGAAAGACTATTGACAGGGCAAACTGACACACCAATTTTGAAACATACTTAAAATATGGAATGGAATACATGTAGAGAGAGAAATGAATAATTATCAGTTGGCTAGAATGTTATTAAAACAAAATCCTTTTATTCCTTTTATGGTTAATAATGTTTATTTAGTATAATCGCAGAATAAAAAGGGTAAAGGATTGTTTTTTAGGTTCTGTTATTTTTACTTTTGACCAATTGAAAGATAAGTATAATATACCAAATAATACTATATTTTTATTATTATCAGCTTAAATCATATTTAAAAAGAAAGTTATGGATGAATTTTAGATTACCAGATCAAAGTCAATTTGAGTATTTAATAATGGATACATTTATCAAAAGATTTATTACTAATATATATATAAAATTGCAAGAAACTATGCAAATAAAGGATTTACTTAAATCTAAATTGAGATAGGAAAGAGATTTAAATATACAAATTCAAGAAGAAATATGGTCAAAATTATGTCATGGATGTGTAACTAATACAATTAATGTTAGATACAAAATGGTACAATTTAATTTTTTACATCAATTATATTATACTCCACACAAATTACATGAAATTAATTCAAATTGTTCTGATAAATGTTTTAGATGTAATAAAGAAGTAGGAACTTTTCTCCATACAGTTTGCCAATGTGAAAAAGTAGAAAAATTTTGGGAAGATATAAGTATTTTATATGAACGAGTTATGAGGATGCAAGTTTTGAAAGATCCCAAAATATTTTTATTCAGAGATATTTTTAATTTGAAGTTAGATACTTATCAGAAGAAGTTTTTAAGTGTAGCAGTAGCAAAGAAATGTATAGCCGTAATGTGGAAATTAGGCAATAATATGGGGTTGAATAAATGGCTAACGGAACTATTAAGTTGTATACCATTAGAGAAAATGATGTATAATTTACAGAATCAACCACAAAAATTCCATAAGATTTGGAAACCTTATATGGATTTTATTGTTATGACTTCATCAGCTGTGTCCGCCATTCCCGCTCCAACTCACCTTAGTTAATTCAAGGTTCAAGATCACCATGTAAATTTAAATTTAATTAATCAAGAAGTTATATGATTATCAGCCAGGCTTTTATTTCTTTTCTTCTATCTCTCCTACTTTTTTGGGGGAGGGAGGGGAAAGATGGAGGGGGGGGAAGAAAATATGAAATTATGTATTATTTTTTCATTGTTTGTTATGAAATGGATAAATTATGTACTTGTATTGATGAAAATTAAAAATAAAATTTACCAAAAATAGTACTTGAGAATACATAAAAGATTCAAAGTAATATCAGCCTTTCTAACTCAGCCATTTGCCTCACATTATCCACAGCCTGGTGCAGAATAAAACACTGAACTATCATAATGTGAATTTGTGCGATAAGCAAAACTTAAAGAGAGCAAATAAGTAACTTCAATTTAGTAGGCACATTTATAAAATCATCTTATGATCCTTTATAGCTTTCAATTTCAAAGAAGAAAACTCATCATTTTAGCCAAACTGCTGGAAGTCATTTGAATTTTTACAAAAACATCTTTCTCATATGATTTAAAATAAATAATCAAAGGTTTCACTGAGTTGAAATGTTAATATAATGCAAATCAGGCATACAAATATACATAATTTAACTGCATCAAACAATTTATCTTGAGCAGTTGAATGCAAGCAACATTAGTTTAAATAATACAATTATTTGAAACATGATCAAGTTTCTTTATGATCACCTTCAAAGACATTGTGCATTCATGTTAATTAAAAAGGATTTCTGCTCTACGTTCATTTAAATAACCTAAATCCACTCTGACATGTTTTCAATAGTTAGCTTTATTGGCCCTCAACACGGTTATTAATTTTGTTGTTCAGATTATTTACACCAAGTTCAAATATAAATATATTATTGAAGCTTGAGCCAACTGTAATTGATGAGTTTGCTATTTCTAATTGTAAAATATGGGTCAGCTTTTCAAATGGAATATTATAAAGTTTAAACTCTGTTGTGTGGTATCCAAATAGCAATCTGTTTCACATTTACTCCAGTTTATTTTTTTATTGACTTGGATAGAAAAGATAGAGGAGCAAAGAGTAATGTGAGTCTCCTCTCGATCACTGCCTGATCTGTGCAACTGTCATGACAAGTTTCGACCCAGGTGAACAGAGATTTCCCTGTGATTGATGTGAATGAAAGATTTAAAGCACACAATGCAAATTTAATTGTATTAAAGCTTGAATGCACATTAGATGCTCACAGCATAAGCATTGCAAAGTGATGTGTTAGTAAAAGAACACTGTCCAGCAAGGGAATTGATCAAGAACCCTGCTCTCCCTCAGTGCCAGGTTAGGTCATGCATTATGTAATTTAACCAGAGCAAATAGAAGAATTAGACCTAAATATTAAGCAAAGCTAATCAATTAAGCTTTAATAATTCATGGACTTATAATGCATAAAGACAAATGTCCTGCTGCAGGAAAAGACAATTAACTTAGTGAGGCCAATCTCTGTCACAAAGAGGCATATAAACAAAACAGATTTCAGGTCCCAATCAATAAATGGGCTAACTCGCTTGGGACTACAATTTTTTTCCTTTTTCTGAAGAAGACGACAAATGCAATTTTTTAGTGCAATTTATGAATAACCAAATTTGTAGTTATCTGAAATTTTTAGAGTGTGCTTTGTGCATTGCCAAGATTAATCCTTCCAAACTTCTTGAACAGTAAGTGAACAGTGCCAGTACTAAAGGTGTTATTAATCCAGATGTGGACTTGTAATTCTTTTGTAGAGTAGCATGACAATGATTAAGAAGTTGTGCATTAATAAGCTGCCCTTGATCAGGAGAAATGTGAGCTCCTTCAGAGCATTCAAATAGTTTTAGGCTGCATGACATACCATATCTTACTAAAAAACGGGAGTCACTTAAACGATCTTGCGAGAGATCAGCATGTTGCTCCCAACAATTGAATATTTTCTGCAATAGTAGAAGAGATTTAATGTAGAATAAATACAAATTATTGAATTGCGGCCTTCTTCCGATTCAGCTGGAAAGTGGAGCTGTTCCCCTGAGTTTCATCACATTCTGCTCATTAGAGTAATTTCAATGTGCTCACTGTCGTTTCTGTGGGTTTGGTGTCATATGTTATTGTACCATGAAAATATATTTGCACATAGCAAAACCTCATTCTACAAACAATGTAATGGCTGCTCACGGTTCGTCATAAATGTTACAGACAGCTAATAAAAGCTTGCAGATGGAATGCCTGGACTTTAATAAAATAAGCAAGACATCCAGACCATACACATCAAATAACTGCAACTATCCATAACCTTAAACAAACTAATCTGTCAAAAGTAAGATGTCATTGATATCTGTTAAAATGTTACATTACTTGATATAACTTTATAATTTTATGCGCGGGTCCAGATTTTAATAATTTACTGATTTGATTTAATAAAGAATATTGACTAGATTTTTCTGTGTATACTCTATTTATATTAGAGCCAAATGAAATTTGTATCTTGCACATGAACATGCAGGGAATAGAGGAATATTGACCATGTGCAAGCAAATAGGATTAATTTAATTAGGCTTCATGGTTCTCACAGACGAGGATGGCAGAACAGCTTGTTCCTGTGCTACATTGTTCAATGTCCTATGTTCTATCTTATTATAATCCAAGAATTGCCTATGATAATATCCTTGATAAGAATACCTAGGTATTAGACTAGATAATAATCTAGGCCACCTATACATATTAAATTATCAGCCATTAATGAGGAAATTACAGGATGACTTAGAACATTGGAAAGAATTGCCACCAACATTGATTGGGAGGGTAAATTGCATTAAAATGAATGTCTTCCCAAGGATACAATACCTATTTCAATCTCTACCAATTTCCTTAACAGAGAAATTCTTCAATGAACTAAAGAGAATAATAAGGAAATTCTTATGGAAAGGGGGGAAACCGAGGATAGCGCTAGATAAATTAACAGAATGGTACAAACAAGGTAGTTTGCAGCTACCAAATTTTAAAAATTATTTTAGAGTAGCACAATTAAGGTATCTATCAGATTTTTATCAAACAAGGGAAAAACCAGATTGGACCAAGATAGAGCTAGATAAAATAGGGGAGAAGGTACCGGAACATTTAATTTATAAGTGGGATGAAAAACTGGTGCAATATAGAAGTTCACCAGTACTGCACCATTTACTCAACATATGGAAGAAGATTCATGTAGAAAAGAAAAAAACAAATTACCAACTACCAAAATTATTATTGATGCAAAATCAACTAATCCCTTTCACAATAGATAACCTTTCCTTTAGAGAATGGGAGAGAAAATGAATTAAAAGAATAGAAAATTGTTTTTTGGGAAATAATTTATTATCATTTGAACAAATGAAGTACAAATATGGTATAACTCATGGTACAATGTTTGCATACCACCAACTGAAAACCTACTTAAAGGACAAATTGGGAAGCAGACTGAGATTACCAGAAGGAAGCAGCTTTGAATATCTGATTACAGAAACAAAGATAATAAAAAGATTTATAACAAACATGTACATCAAGCTGCAAGAGAAGGAAAATGATGAAATAAGCTGTTAACCCAAACAAAAGTGGGGAAAAGACTTGAACATAAAGATAAAAAATGAAATATGGGAAAAGTTATGCTCTGGAACTATGAAAAATATAATGAACACAAAGTTAAGCATGATACAATATAATTGGTTACTCAGGCTATATATCACACCCCAAAAGTTAAGTAAATGGGACAAGTATCAACTAGATGGTTTCGCTGTAAGAAGGAAACGGGAACAACAGTACATGCAATTTGGGCATGTGAGAAAGTGGAAAAGTTTTGGGAAGATCTAAATCAGGTATTAAATAAAATCACAAAAACCAACATACCAAAAAATCCAGAGATCTTTCTTCTAAGTAATGTAAGAAGTAAAGAATTAGGCCTCACACTGGATGAAGCGCAAAAAAGATTTATTATGATAGCCTTAGCTGTAGCAAAAAAATGTATTATGTCAACTTGGAAATCAGAAGAGAGCCTGAGAGTACAGCAAGGGTACATGGAAATGAATAAATGTATTCCAATGGAAAAAATAACATATAATTAAAAAAATAAAGTCACATTATTTGAACAAATTTTGGAACCGTACATGCTTACCGTGGACCTCCACCCCCTAAAATGATAAAATGAGAAGGAGACAAAATGACCTGATCCAGTGTGTAAAAGTAGATGCACAATTTTCTTGTTTATTTTCATTGTGTGATGACATTGTTTAATGGTTTTATTGTATTGTATATGTTGAACATTTAATGGGTTTGGAGGGAGAGGGAAGGATGGAGGGAAGGGAAGGGAGGTGGGAAAAAAGGGGAGAAAATGACACTGTGTATATTCAAGAGGGAAATGTTTGTGTGTATTTTGATTGATATGATTCATAGTATGAAACATTTTTTAAAAATTTTAAAAAGATGAAAGTCAAAATAAGGCTACCAGCAATTTAATACCTCATGTTCAGTTTTTGTCTTTTGAACGCATTCTACAAGCCCTCTACCCTGAAGATAATCAAGCACCGAACACAGAACCAGGCAATTCAGGCACTTGCATGAAACCCAGCATTAGAAGAATGTTCCTCATGTTCTACTTGACGACTGCAACTGTATCTTGTCAAATTAAATCAAAATTCTCCTGGAAATACTTGGATCCTATGTTCATGGGTTAGGGTTGGTTTGATAGATAGTTTTGAGTTGAGTTGAGTTGTCCAATTAGTGTTATTTCCCTGATCATTTTCTGCTGTAAAATAAGTAATTTGCAGATAATATTTTCTCTACATAGGCAGAGAAGTGGACATCATGCTTTCTAGTAGTCCCATGCATTGTGCTAAATGGAAGAATTTGTCGGAACAGATGTCATTTGCAGTGCTATGGCCTGTGAAATCAACCTACCTCAACTCTAGCCAAGGAGGCCTCCTGAAACATATAACAAGTTCAATCCGATTTCTCATTGAAAGTCAGCAATTGCTCTGTCGGGCAAATGTACCAGCCAAACCTGCAAAATATATTATACCCCCATATTTGAACAAGGTAATAAAATCAGTGTATTTTTTAAAAAATTTTAATTTGTTATTTTGTGCTGTCACTATGGAGGAAAAAAAGAAACCGTCAAATGTTGAATTTAAATAAACACTGGGATTGGTTCATTCCAGTGATGTGTCCCCCAGAACACTGAGGAATCCCAAGAGTTAGTGATGACCTTATCAACAAGTGGCATTCCCACTCAACTGTATTCAAACTTGAATGAACAAAGAAGAAGCTGAAGGCCCTCAGCAGGACAGACAACATCCAGTAAATGGTTAATTCCTGACCCGCTGAGGGCTTTGTGTTTCTCTAAAGGACTCAAACTTCTCTGAGGCTTATCCATTGTCTCACTATTGAGTCTGTCTCTTCATTTGTTAAATTTTGATTTGCTCTTGTAATTTGACTAAGTTATATTATAGTGAATGATTGAAGTGCTATCAGCTGCTATCATCCACCTCCTATGGCTAGAGGTTAGTACAATCCTATTACACCACCAGCGACTGAGTTCAAATCCAGCACTGTCTGATTGGAGCTTGTACGTTCTCCCCATGACCCGTGTGGATTTCTACTGGGTGCTCCAGTTTCCTCCCACTCTCCAAAAACATACAGTGTTTGTAGATTAATTGGTATGTTTAGGCGATGAAGGCTCATGACCTTGAAGGGCCTTAAGTCAAAAATAAAAAGTTCATATGGCACATTTTCTGCTGTACAGAAGTACATGCAAATATAACTACTTCAGGCATGGTTTTGTCAAATGATTCTGGCTTCTACTCCTCAGTCTATTCAGTGCCTTATTTAAAAACATATTGGTGCCCAGCATTCAAATAGGACTCAAAGATCAATGTCAACATCAGACTCCAGCACATACATAATTCTGTCACAAAACATAAGGATCTGATGATTTGAAATGCACATCACCATTGTACAAAAATTGGAAAGCAAAGATATTTACGATATACCCACTAACATAGCAACATGCCAGACCGCAGAAATCTAAAAATTGATCTTCTGTTGGAATTATTCAGACATGATTTATGTCATTCTCAGCTGAAGCACTGCAGGTTTTGTCCTTGGGGGAAAAAATCAATTTTCTTGTGATAGGCTTCTACTCATTTTGCTGTTAAAAGTGGAGTTGTTGTCCAATTATAATGACTTCTGAACTGTGGAGAAATCTGATTAAACTCTGCCAGTTATTTACTAACTTTTATTTTTACCAATTTAACACATTATCAGTGTCAATACATTTATGGTTTCAAATTCATCACTGTATATTTTAATTTCTATGTTGGATATTAAGCAAGAAGAATTAAATGCAGCCTGTATCACTGTGAAGAAATGTATGAGGTATTTTGTGACAAATAAATCTAAACAACTTAAAACAATACATTTTATCCTATACAGTGGTTTTGAAAGTGGTACCTCGGCCACGGCAAAGAGAACAGTAAGGAGAAATGCAATCATTTAGAATATGGAATTTAGCTTAAGCTAAAGGGGTAAGTAACATCTGATAGTTCAGCAAGGATTAACTTGCTGTAAGAATGCAGAAGGCTTTAAGCAATATCAGACAATCAATACAAAAATGCAAGTAATTCCAGTTCAATAAAGTCGTCAGTCCCTCTGTCCAAATAGATCTCGACCTTAAATTGAAATTTGCCACCTGGACTTTCCACATACAGTTAACAAGATTGGGCATTTAGTACATCAGATTGGAAGGAATGGGCAGCTTCATGATAAATTAACAGAGTAGAGATAGAGTGGACAGGACTGAAGTGCCTCATTAAGATAGACAGTTCTAACGTGAGGACAGTTAATATGTGCTCCACCTGTCCAGGATTCTGCTTCAGCAATGCCATCAATGTTTCGAAAAATGGATTTCTGAGTGTCTTGACACTGTCACAGCCCCTATGCATGAGTCCGCATTACAGTCAGCTGGCCTTGGATTGCAACTTTCTAAATATCTACCACCCAAATCGGACAGTGGATGATTTCCATTTAAATGATGTAAGTTAGGAGTCATCCACAAGTGTTATGACTTTCTTATTAGAAAAAAAATGGGCTCTGGGTTCCAAGGAACACTGAGTGTACAGGACTGGGGAGAATGCACCTCCTTACTACAAAACACAGGGTTACTACCTTCTTAGTCAGAGAAGTTTGTGCTTGCATTAGAGGTTGGCAGAGAAGGTTAGATTGAAGGAATAGACTTACAATGAAAGTTTAACAGTATGGGCCTACATATGGGAGTTTAGGAGAATAAGAAAAATGTGAGATGTATGGGGTTTTGACAGAGAACTGCTGGAAGAATTTTGTCCAGTGTATGAATATTCAAAGTTCAATGTTCAGATTTATTGTCAGAATATATGCATGACATCATATGCAAACCTGAGATTCTTTTTCCTGTGGGCTAGGCAGAATTACCAGTTATTGGTCGTGCAAAAGATACTCAAGAAGATACATATACACGTAAACTAATGAAGAAATTTAAACAAATTGACTGTGCAATACAGAGAGGGAAAAATCAATAAAGTGCAAAAGTAAAAGTCCTTAAATGAATCTCTGATTGAATTTGTGGTTAAGGTGTCTGAGGGTGGAGGGGTAGCAGCTGTTCCTGAACCTGGTGGTGTGATGCCTATGCCTTGTTCCTGATGGCAGCAGCGAGAACAGAGAATGTGCTGGGTGGTGTGGATCCTTGATAATTGCTGCTGCCCTCCGACGGCAGCGTTCCCTGAATGAAACTTGAATGAAGGAGTATTATCTCACACTAAGGTTGCTTGTTGTAAAGAAGGTGCAAGTCAAAATTTCCCAGAGGATTATGAATGTTTGGAACTCTCAGCTCAGATGGCAATAAAGCGGTAAACAGTTATTTTTACGATAAGGAGGATTGTGTTGGTGTCGTCACACACATGTTGAATGCTTACGTAGCAGGACAATCTTATATAACTTGTAATGGGCATTTTACCTTAATGTGCAATATCTCCCTGCCATGTTTTACTACAAGTAGTACGAAAACCAAGCTGAATATAGTATTCAACAAGATGTTTAACTGTTACTTAAGGATGACCATAAAATAGGCTGGAGACAAAGCAAGAATATAGTAATCAGATGCAAATCTGCACTAAATGGAACAAATGACATAATTTCCACTCTTTTCCCAAATTGTGCTCAAGATCATTGCCATTCTAGAAACTCATTTGTATCAGTTAGTTAATGTGATAACTCACACACAGAATCTAAAGAGAAGCCTCTGAGGAATTTAGTTGATTTATCAAAATACAGTTGTCCTCCCCCTTATCCGGTGGAGGGATATGTTCCAAGACCCCCCTGCGGATAGTACAGAACCTTATGCAGGTATGCGCCGCTTAACGTCCACAATATGTTCTGTGAAATTGGGCATTATAGGGACGTTCTGCAAAGCTATATGGGATTCTGTAGTGTTTCTGTAAACTTTTTATTTGTAGGTAGGGATCAGTGTGGAGACCGACATGGGGTTGCAGGAGAAGAGTGGGGTTGTGGGATCAGTGTGGGGACTGAAACGGAGCTGTGGGGAGAGAGCGGGGCAGTGAGATCATGTGGAGACTGACACAGGGCTATGGGGAGAGCAGGGGTCAGTGGGATTAATTGGGACTGATACAAGGCAGCAGGGAGAAAGCAGGGCTGTCAGATCAGTTTCGGACTGCAGTTAACCGTGGGTAACTGAAACAGCGGAAAGTGAAACCACGGATAAGTGGGGGGGAAACACCACTGTACTTTATTTTAGATTTTCTGCATTTTAAGGAAGACAGTTTCAAATAAATGTTGAAGTTTTGTTGAAGCTATTGTGTCAGCTTGTTTCAAGTGCAATCTTATTCTGAAATCGGTCTTCCCACGAGTACGTCAATTATTCAAATAGGTACCAGTGAGATAATTCTTCTGAAGATATTTTTAACACCCTCCATGATATCAAGAAGTCCCAAAGCACTTTATAGCCAATTAAGTACTTTTTAAGCCTAATTACGGTTGTGAAGTGGGAAATCTGATGTCAAAACCACAAAAATAATCAAGTCATTAAATTTAAGTTCTTTATTTAGGTAAAATAAATAATGGATTTCTTTCCCTCAAATATCTTGGAATTTAGAGGTTTTTTTTAACCACTCATTTTATTCCTACCAGCAAAAAAAATACTTGGGACGTGCTTAAACTACGAAAAGTTAATTTTCACATTTTGGTGATGAATAGCACCCAGTACCTGTAATGATCCGTTATCGGGCATGTCTACATGATAAATTTTAGAAGGGTTTGGAACTTCCAGAGGTGCACACTTTAGGAAAATATAATGCAAGTATCAGAACATTGAAACTAAATGTCAAACCATTAGAACCAAAAACAATTTACATTAATGTTCGATGTCCGTGATTGCACTATAAGAATTTAATGAATTGGACAAATGTCCATGACAGAGACCACTCTTGCTTCAGAAAAATGCTAATTTTATTCTTAATTTGCCTGTTGAAGGAAGTGCAGATTATGTGGTGCCTTGCTCAAAAAAATTGCATCAGATGGAATAAGGGAGGTTACAATTCTTGCAGAATTTAATATAACATATAACCATACAACAATCACAGCAGTTTGGCCCTTCTAGTTCATACTGAGCACCTTCTCCCACCTAGTCCCATTGACCCGCACCCAGCCCATAACCTTCCATAATTCTCTCATCCATATATCTATCCACCTTTTCTTAAATATTAAAATTGAGCCCACATCTACCACTTTGGCCAGTAGCTCATTCCACACTCCCACCACCCTCTGAGTGAAGAAATACTCCCTCATGTTTCCCCTAAACCTTTCCCCCTTCAATCCCAATCCATACCATCTTGTTTGAATCTCCCCCACTCTCAATGGAAAAAGCCTATTTACTCTATCTGTTCCCCTCATAATTTTAAATGCCTCCATTAAATCACCCCTCAATCTTCTATGCTCCAGGGAATAAAGTCCCAGCCTGTTTCATCTTTCCCTGTAACTCAAACCCTGAAACCCAGACAACATTCTTGTAGATCTTCTCTGCTCTCTCACTATTTTGTTAATATCCTATTTTGTTAATATTCACCGACCAAAACTGCACACAATATTCCAAATTTGGTCTTATCAATGCTTTATACAACTTCATCATGACTCAATACTCTGATTTATGAAGGTCTACACTCCAAAAGCTTTCTTCACCACCCTACCTACATGTGACTCCACTTTCAGGGAATTATGTACCAGAATTCCTAAATCCCTTTGTTCTCCTGCACTCCTCAATTATCTACCATTTAACATGTATGACCTTTGTTGATTAGTCCTACCAAAATGTAGCACCTCACACTCATCAGCATTAAACTCCATCTGCCATCTTTCAGCCCACTCTTCTAACTGGCTTATATCCCAATGCAAGCTTTGAAAATCTTCTTCACTGACCACAACACCACCAATCTTAGTATCATCCGCATACTCACTAATCCAATTTACCACCCTATCGTCCAGATCATTAATATATATGACAAACAACAACGGACCCAGTACTGATCTGAATTTTGAATACCTTTTTGAATTAACTATGGCACCCAGAGCATGCAGTGTTTTAGCCGATTTTTAAATAAAGTCTTGAGCATTCCCACAGGATAAACTGGCAGCCATCCACACTGTGGACTGCAATTTGTTGTTGAGGTTGGCTAACCAAATTACCAGCAAATTATTTTCAAAAGACCAACAGCAAAATACTGCAGAAATGCCAGAAATCCAAAACAATAATTAAAAAATACCAGACTTTTCAGACAGCAACTCTAGAGAGAGAAAAAACAGAATTAACAATTCAAGGAAGTGATCTTTCTTCAGAACTGGGAAAAGTTAGAAATGTAATACATAAAAATGAGAGGAGCACTGAAAATGTGACAGGATAGAGACTAGGAGACATTGAGTGATATTATTGCCTTTCTTATACAGAAATAGACAACTTGGATAAGATTGCTCGAGCAATCATTTCTTGGTGAAATAGTGCCTGGTGTCCACCTTGACACTGGATTGGATTTGACTGTGTGTTACCATACCTGGTATTTTTTTTTCCTATAGTGGATACATAGCTAATGGTGTCATTATTACACAGCATGCCATTTCTTCCCCCTCCGATGTACATTGGAACTAAAAGCTGCAATTTATTACCACTGATCACAGAGTCCCAGTACAATGAGGAGCACATTGTGATAATTTGTTGTTCATCTCATCATTTTAAAAGGGACATTCTGCTAACATTAGGACACTGCTGATTGCTCAAGTACCTTTGTAATTTCCAAAGAGTGCACCAAAGCTAACAGGATGTGCTTTCTTGAGGAGAACATCAAGACGTTCTTTACTTTCAAAGGTGTTCAGAAGGCAAGACAGAGACAAAGGGAACTGAGGCAACTCCAGACTGATCTGCAGCAACTCCTCCTCCTGCTCTCGAGAGGAATGGATGTGAGGAAAGATCTCTAGAGGTAAAGAGCCACTAAGCCATGTTATTCACCTCACAGTCCTCCATCTTCTGATCCAGAGTCCGCACAGAGGAGCAGGACAATATGTGGACCAAAAGGTTCACAGAGGGAGCTCTGTGATCCACAGCCTTAAGAAAGAAGATGGCTCAATCATATCCTTACAGACAGGCATTCAGAGGATCAGCAGATCCTTCTATGCCAGTCTGTGTGACACTAAGGATACAGACAGAATGGCCTCCCAAAACTTCCTGTCTTCTATCGCAGAGGGCTTAAAAAAGCAAGAAGCAAGAATGTCTGGATCAACCAATTACTTTGGAGGAGCTGATGGACTCTATCTGTTCCTTTGAGTCAAGTAAGACTAATAGAAACAATGGGCTACTGGCTGAGTTGTACTGGGTGGGCCCAGTACTGCTGGAAGTATACAAAGCCATGCTTCTGACTGGAAGCATGTCAGACTCCATGAGGAAGGGCATCATCACCCTCATCTTCAAACATAAGGTGGAACAGGAAGATGGCAGGAATTGGAGACCCATTTCATTGCTAAATGTAGACTACAAAATCTTGTCCAAGGCCATCGCAAAATGAGTCAAGTCTACCTTGGGGCAGGTAATCCACCCAGACCAGATCCGCATGATTCTGGACAGAAAGATCTGACAGCCTCACACTGCTCAGGGATACCATCGTTTACATGCAGGGCAGAAAGGTGGACTCCTGCCTGGTCAGCTTAGACCAGGAAAAGGCTTTCATACATGATGAATGTGCTCTGCAAATGGAATTCAGAATTGGATTAAACTGCTCTACACAGTCATCTGTAGTGTAGTCCAAATCAATGGGTGGGAAACAGATAGCTTCCCCATCAAGTCTTGATTTAGACAAGGCTGCCCACTGCCTCTAGTCTTATTTATGTGCTGCATAGAGCTCTTTGCTGAACCCATCAGTAAGGACAAGGGCATGAGGACTGACATTACCAGGCAGTGGAGGCACTCAGTTCAAGGCTTCCCTGAATATTGATGATGTCGCTGTCTTCTGTCTAGATACATGATCAGCCTAGAGACTGACCAGGATATGCAGGCATTTTGAATCTGCATCAGGCGTCAGGGTAAATCAGAAAAAGAGGGAGGCAATGGTCTTTGGTAACTGACCATCCCCTTCACACTCAGATCTGACCATTTGAAGGTGCTGGGGATCTGGTTTGGAGGGGCTGAGGCATGCAACAAGAATTGGTCGGAGTGCATTGCAAAGGTCCACCAAAAATTGGATCAGTGTGCGCAGCGCTCCCTCTCAATGATAGAAAAGAACCTGGTCATCAGGTGTGAGGTGCTCTTGGTACTGCTGTATGTGGTGCAGGTATGGCCCATCATCCCTTGCACTTCTGCCCTGGCAGTTATCAGAGCAATTTTCAGATTCATTTGCGGGTCCAAAATGGATAGGGTCCATAGGAATGCCATGTTCAAGTTGCCAGACAATGGCAGCATGGGTGCACCCAATGTGGCTCTCATCCTGATGACACCCTTCATGTGTGGCTGCATTAGGTTGTTTGTGGAGCCAAAGCACAACGGCACCAAGTCCCGCTATTTGCTGAGGTTCTACCTGTTTCATAGGATAGCCTTGAACCCATTTCTGCACAATGTCCCAGTCAGCTGGACTTTGCCACTCCACCTATCCTTCATAAAGTTTTTCCAGACCAACACCTTCAACCACAAGGCAATCAGGCAGTGGTCAGCACAAAACATCCTGCAGACACTGGGAGATGAGGACTCGATGGATCCAGTGGGGCAGTTCCCTGAGCAGATTGTCCAAGTCATCTAGTGGAATACCTCATTAACAGGGCTTACAAACAAACATAGGACTTGGCCTGGCTGGTAGTGAAAGGAGCTCTCCCAGTCATCGTGCTTGGAAGGTGACATTCCAGTCAGATCCTTCTTGTACAATTGGAATGCCACCCTCCATGCATGTTGCCCTTGGGACAGCTGTGGTGGAGTGGACACTGTTGCCCACCTTTTAGCTGAATTCAGATTCGCAAAGAGTGTATGGAGAAGGATGTGGGGCTTTCATCACAGTTCAACCCCACAGCAGCATGACAAACGACTGACTCTCTGATCTCCAGGTTGTTCCCGGGGACACACTCTGAGTCTGACATTCAGAACTACTAGAAGACCCTCAACTCAGTGAAAGACGCTCTTTGGTCTGCCTAAAACCTGTTGGTCTTTCAGCATACTGAGATGTCGATCCAGGAATGCTGCCAACTGGTGCATTCCAGGCCACAGGAGTACATGCTGAGGATGCACTGAAGCTTTGTGCAGCCAATGTGAGGGCACTGTGGGGAAGGACCACAGTCTAGAGAACTCCCAGTACCTGGTACTGAGAAGATGAATCTGAGGGGAAGCCCCTCAACCAACAGAGGGGGAGAAATAGCAAGGTGCCACAGCGGAGGTAACAGTGTATTGAGAGAACTATATAACAGTGTATATTAATGAGAATGTATCAATATGTCTCACACTATGAATGTACAAAGTCTCGAACGGTTTCCTTGTTTTGTAAATAATTTATTGTGAATAAAGTATATTTTTGGAAAAAAAATGTGCTTTCTTCAGGGAACTAGCTGCAGTTGTACACATTCAAAGGGTTCATAGGTTCATAAAGAACAGAGGCACGATTAGACATTTTGGCCCCTCATTTCCTCTCCGACATTGAGCAAATCGATAGGTGTCCTTTTCCTTTGATGCCATTTTCCTCCTCTCACTCTGCAACCCTGGTTTTCCTTAATAGACAAAAAAATAAATTGATCTCTTTCATGAACACATGAATGTGTCTCCACAACCCTTGAGTCAAGAATGTCAATACTTCACAACTGCTTAGCCAAAGAAATTTCTTCCTGTCTTAATCCTGAAAGATCAACCCTTATTTTCAGTATTGCAAAGAAGATGCTGGACACCCCAGTCAAAAAAAAATATCATCCTTGCATCTACCCTGTCAAGCCACCATTCTGTACACTTAAAGGGATCACCTCTCAGTCTCCTAAATTCTTGGGAATATTGGACCAAATAAATAAGACCCTGAGAGAACTTGACAGGATGAATGTGAAGATGATTTTTCCGCTTGAGGAAGAACATTCACTGCTTAAAAACAAGTGGTCACTCATTTAAGATGTGGAAATAATTTTCTCTCTGAAGACCATGGGGCTTTGGATTTCTTTCTCAAAAGGCAGTGGTAGAAGTGTTTGAATATTTTCAGTGCAGGGATAGATTCTTGATATGCAAGGGGGTGAAATATGACTGAGCAGAATTAGCAGAATGGAGCTAAGGTTACAAAAGCTGAAGCAACTCCTGCATCTAATTTATATGCAGATATGTTTAGCCTACCTAGTCTTTCACGTCAGGTCTCCACCTGGAGGCCGGCTACAAGAGCGGATCGAAAACTTAAAACTTACCTTTCAGACAGCAGCCCTAAAAGACTGCTCCAGCATCCCATTCATATCCAGAGATGCCTCGTAGTGCCCTCTGGAGCTGATGGAGGTGGGGTGACTGGTGCCATAGCGCCACTCATCATAAATATGCGGCAGAGCAATGGCCATCTTCCCTACCCTTAAACCCCCACACTGCTGGAACCACTCTATGGTTCCCAGAACAGTTCCAGCTGCATGGGGAAATTATAGTTAGGGAAAATGACCATTGTTCTGCTACTTTTTGAGTCGTACAGAATAGCCTGAAGACTCAAGTGGCCAGTGAGGCTGTCACAGCCTGCACTGGCTGCCCCCCTGACAGCTCCCGATGGCTCCCGCTGTCCCCTGCTGACAGCACACGCTGCCCCGCCGACTCTTGCTGCCCCAACAGCTCCTGCTGCCCTGACAGCCCCCACTGACGGCTCCCGCTACCCCACCGGCTTCTTCTGCCCTGCGTCCCCCCACCTCCCCATCAGCCCCTGCCCTCCACCCCTGCTTCGAGGGCATCATGGAGGGAGAGAGGTGAGTGGGGAGATGGATCACAGGCTGACGGTATCATCAGCCTGCCTCTAACCCACTGCTTGCAGCAGCTGAACACTCAGGTCAGGTGGTGGATCGCAGCGCTCCCCCGATTATCATTCCCCAAAAAAGGTTGGAATCAGCGCCTCAGAGCTGGCCACGGCACATTCAGGAAGATGCGTCTTTAGGTGTAAGGGTGAAGAACCTCCTCCTTTACTGACAGGTGTTTTCCCTGCTTGAAAGTGCCTAATAGGACAATCTCCCATCCCTTGCATCAATTTGGTGAACCATTATTGTATTTCCTTTAATCTTCCTTAGGTGGGGAGACATGCCGATAATTTGAAATGCATCATTTCAGCAACTATTTTTAATTTTATATCCCAACTCTACTGTAATAAATTACATACCATTTTTTTTTAATTGCTTTGCTCTACTTATATGTTAACTTGCAATGATTAAAGGGTAAAGGTTTGTCTTTCATTCACTTGCTTGACTTGTACGTTCATCACTAACCAATTATTGGCTTTAACCTGATGAAGATGAGCTACCTCCTTGAACCACTGGAGTTGATGAGGCTACTAGTGAAAGGTCAACCATCAGTTTCCTGGGTACCTGGTGCTCATCCCTCCAAGTTTTGTATGGTGGCAGGTCTGGGAGCTGTTGAGCAGGAACACTTTGCAAGTTGGAACAGTGCATCGTGGAGGTGCTACGCACTGCTCCTACAATGGATGGGGCATAGACTTGTAATGGTAGGCGAATCAAGCATGTGTTTTGCTTCTTGATTGGTGTTGAATGTGCATCCAAGCAAGCAGGCAGGCAATATTCCATCATTTCAGTGAACTTGGGAAAATCAGGATGAGCCAAATGTCACGGGGTACAGATCATGCATGTGATTAGTCTAATGGATCCGTCCACCTGCCTCCAGAATAGATGATAGAGAAATATGAGTTTTGTAATACATTTGAATGCCAAATAGAAGTTTAAAACATTTTTGTGAATTTCTGAACTTAAGTTAACTGGCTTCTGAGCGACACAGACGTTTTCTTTTATGACTAAAGAAAGTAAAAGCATCCTGCCTGAATTTCTATTATATCAATTTATTTGGATGATCTGCAACCACACTTAAGTTAAAGACATTTTTTTCCAAAGCATCTCTATTCACGGTCAGCGATGTTTCTCTACAGACCTATCATGGGCCACGGGTAGTAGTAATGGTTTAAATTTATGGATTGGTAACCAGATATCTGGAGAATGGAATTATATCTCATCATGCCAGCTAGACAATTCAAATTCAAATAAATATACAGTGCCCTCCATCAGGTATAAGAGAGCTAGACTGCATCTAAGCTTTTGATCGCCTTTGGAGTCTGTAGTTGCCATTTTTCAACGTGAGGACCAGAGCTGGGCCCAATGAAAGTCAAAGAAGCCATTATGAGGTTGAAAAACAAGAATAAAACAGTAAGAACCATTGCCCAAACCTTGGGATTACCAAAATTCACAGTTTTTAACCTCATTAAGAAGAATTTGCATACTGCTGAGCTCAGTAATCGCAAGGAGGTGTTCCAAGATTCCAAGGAAGATCTCCACTGCTGATGACAGAGGAATTCACAACATAATGACGAAAAATCCCCAAATGTGTGTCTGACAGATCAGAAACACTCTTCAGGGGGCAGGTATGGATGTATCAATAACTACTGTCCACAGAAGCCTTCATGAACAGAAATGCAGAGGCTATACTGCAAGATGGCCAAGGCAGTATCCTTTATATCTTGGGCAGTTCCTTTATGTCTTCACATTTTGCTCTTATTATCATTCTGATACAGGTTAATCTTGGTCTCATCTGTCCACAAGACATTTTTTCCAGAATTCTGGAGGCACTGTTAAATATTTATTGCCAAACCGCAATCTGATCATCCTTAGAAATTTGCATCTTGCAGCGTAGCCTCTGTATCTCTGTTCATGAAGTCTTCTGTATTGGCACATCCATACCTGCCTCCTGAAGAGTGTTTCTGATCTGTCAGACACACGTTTAGGGATTTTTCTTCATTATGTTGAGAATTCTTCTGTCATCAGCAATGGAGGACTTCTGTGGCCTCTATATGAGTGCAATGTTGTTGGCTTTTCCTTACCCTTTCCTTAACACGGCCTAGCAAGCTCTTCAATTTATAAGCTATTGAGGATTGTCTATAAATTCTGGTCAGCAGATGACATTTGCATCCAAATCTCTAAAGCAAAACTGACCTATTTTTTCCAGGCTCCTGAACTAAGCTGTCCCACCATCCACACTCTCCTGAACTGTTGGTCCTTTTTCAGCTAATAATTCATCACTTTCTAAACACATTCAATTTTTAAATAACCTTTCACTGAAAATTAAACCTCCGAATCTGAGCCAATAGGGGAGAATGGGTGGAATTCTTCCTCCCCTGCTGATCCATGGGCTCTGCTTCCAGACAGTGGCTGGTGGTATTTTGTGTGAGTGTTTACATTCAGATACACAAGGCTATGATCCCCGTGAGGGGTTGGACAGAAATGGATGGGTTGTAGATAGGATGTGTTATTGTTTTCATTGACCTTGTATGAGGCTGGCAAACTTCTTTCTGCATTAAGATCGAGTTATTGTGGCATCTCTTCAGGCATTGATTGTTCTGGTTGGTGATTTCCCGATGTGGAGGACTATTCTGCCAATACAAATTCCAGGCCTTTATTTGTGAAACAGGTTTTCTATACCCATGCCGTATTGTCACATTTTACACAAGTATGTTCTAAACAGTAAACTGAGTAGCAGCAGTGGTTGATCTCAGGATCTCTTTAAGTTAAGCAGATATGATGGAAATTGCATTGACTGCTTTCGGCAGGTGTCTGGGACTCCCCAAATAGCTCAACCTTCATTTCAGCCAACAAAGGCAACATCACAGCAGTTGCCTCCAAAGTGCCTGTTTATTGAATCTGCTTAGACAAAAATTACTCCACTATTTCAGTATTTTCTAATGGATAATCAGATTTCCAGTTCATATCTGGATCTGCTGTAGTCTAAATTGATGAGAGAGGTTGTTGCAGTGTGTAATTACCATGGGTTAGTACAAGACTAACATAAAAACAAGTGAGTCATTTCCACAATCTTGAAAGTATAAAATTTTAAAGCCTAATCTTGAATTTAGCTTGTGATGGGAGCGTCGTTGATAGATTTGCATGGTTTGCAAGAGATGTTTGTTAATTAAAATTAATTAACAAAAAAGTATCATGAAGGATGAACATATGTTTTGAGTTACTTCCCATAATCACTAGATGGCTTCAGTTGAAGCTCTTCAGCAATTTCAACTTCGCTTTCCAGAATATGAACCAAATTGTGTTTCTTCTATGGTTCCCAGCTGATAATTAAATTATGCCAAATGGATTCACCATTCCAGGGAACCCATTCCAGATAGTGATTGCCATCTGTTTAGGAAACTGTTTCCTGACATTCAAATCACATCAATATAAATGATATACCATATACAACCGACTTTTTAAAACAATTCATGTCCCAATGCCTCTCCATCAACATTTATCTTGGACACAGTCCTCTTTCTGTTCTACCTTAGTGGAACATATCCACCACCTTCGTTTAATTCTCATCAGCAGAATTCCAGACATCAGGAATTAACTCCTTGGCACACTGCCAGATTCTTTTATTGTACAAATCAATCTCGAGCCATTTGCTCTTAGCTCAATCAAAAGACTGCAGTTTAAATGTCATTTTTTAGTGTTGCAACAGCATAATAATGTATTAGCCAAGAGGCTAATTTATGGGTACATAAACTTCTTAAAACAATTATTGAATATACTTTCATTTGATAGTTTAACTTATTGTTAGTTGTAAATTACAACACAGGAACAAAGAAAATGTGATTGTAAGACTTTGAAGATAAAACATCTCTAACATTGAATAAGTCTTCTCCAATTGTTCCAACTTTTGTGAATAAACCTAATCATTTCCTTGTGCTAGGAAGGATAATAAGTGATAGAAACCAAAAAGAAGTAATGACATTTTTGCAACCTTAAGACAACAGCATTGGATACCAGTTATAAAAAACACCCTGTAAACTAGTTTAAAATAAATAAATCCACTTCATAGCAATAGCGGAGTGGTTTGGACAAACTTGTCAAATATTTGTAAGCAAGTAATCCAGGGTGTGATTCTAACTGAAGGCAGGTAAAGTCATAGTCACAGAGTTAGAGTACAGAAGAAAGCATTTCAATGCACAAAAACCATGCCACTAATCTCATTTGCTTATATTTCAACTTGGATCCTTCGACAACTTGCCTCTGTGTCTGTTTACATGCCTCTTAAATGGAGTGAGTGCATCCAATTCCATCACTTTCTATGGGAGCACATTACAAAATGTTGGTGCATATGTACATTGTGCTTACAGTATGAGTATGATGGGTGTTGTCTACATGGACTTTAGTATTGCCTATCACAAGGCCCCAAATGGGAGGTTAGTCAGGGAAGTTCAAACACTAGGTATTCATGGTGAAGTAGTGAACTGTATTTGACAATGGCTGGATGGGAGAAACCAGAGAGCAGTGGTAGATGACTGCTTTTCAGATTGGAGGCCTGTGACTAGTGCTGTGCCTCAGGGGTCGGTGCTGGGACCATTATTTTTTATCATCTATATCAATGATCTGGATGATAATGTGGTAAATTGGATCAGCAACTTTGCAGATGGCACAAAGATTGAGGGTGTGGTGGGCAGCAAAGAAGGTTTTTAAAGCTTGCAGAGGGATCTGGACCACCTGGAAAAATGGGCTGAAAAATGGCAGATAGGATTTAATGCAGACATGTGCGAGGTGTTGCATTTTGGAAGGGCAAACTAAGAAAGTACATACATAGTAAATGATAGGGCACTGAGGAGAGTGGTATAACAGAGGGATCAGGGAGTACAGATACATAATTCCCTGAAAGTGGCATCACAGGTTCATAAGATTATAAAGAAAACTTTTGCCTTATTGGCCTCCATAAATCAAAATACTGAGTATAGAGTTGGGATGTTATGGTAAAATTGTATAACACATTGATGAGGCAGATTTGGAGTATTGTGTGCAGATTTGGTCACCTAACTAAGGAAAGATATCAATAAGATGGAAAGAGTGCAGAGAAAATTTACTAGGATGGTGCCTCGGACTTAAGGAACTGAGTTACAGGGAAAGGTTAAGCAGGTTAGGACTTTATTCCCTGGAGCACAGAAGAATGCGGGGAGATTTGATAAATGATTTAAAATTATGAGGGGATAGATAGAATAAATGTAGGTAGGCTTTTTCCACTGAGGCTAGGTGAGATACAATCCAGAGAACATGGGTGAAAGGGGAACTTGAGGGAGAACTTCTTCATACAGAGAGTGATGGGAGTGTGGAATGAGCTGCCAGCTGAGATGGTGCATGCAGGCTCACTTTTAACATTTAAGAAGAATTTGGACAGGTACATGGATGGGAGGATATGAAGGGCTATGGGCAGGCTTCAGGTCAGTAGGACTAGGCAAAAAAAATGTTCAGCATAGACTAGAAAGGTCGAAGGGGCCTGTTTCTGTGCTGTAATCTTCAATGATTCTATGATAATAGACTCATTATCCTTATTATCAAACACTCTCTATGTAAAAAATACCTCTCAAATCCCCTTTAAATTTCCTTCTCTAACTTTGAATCAGTGTCCTCTTGTTTTTGATGCCTAACCATGGATAAAATAAGATTTTGACCAGCTATTTTGTTTATGCCTCTCATAACCTTTCATACATCTATCAGATGACTCCTCAATGCTCCAGGGAAAGCAAGGCAGTCTATCTAATCTTTCCCAATAACTGAAGTCCTCCAATCCAGGCAACATCTTGGTAAATCTAATATGGGGAAGGATGAGGTGGTGGAGCATGAAAGGGTAAATTTTTTGTATCCAGAATTGTAAACATAATTATTCAAAATGTGTTTATACCTTCCTTGTCTCATGGACAATATCCTCTTGACCTCCAAATTGTTAAACAGAGGGGGGAAAAAACTTAAATAAATCACAAAATGGTTAAATGGGAAAAGTTTCAAAATAAAAAGTACAACTTCGATGACAATATCCGAATCTTGATTGTTCTGTTCAGCATTTTGACAATTGAAGGACGAATTTTAATTCACAAGGGAACATCAGATTGATAAGCCCTGCCACCTAAGACAAATAGTTCTCATCACAGGTTAACAGGCAAGTCCAATTCCACAAGATAACATTGAACACATTATATATGTAGTAATCAATACATCTATGACTTGAAGTATGAAAAGAATCTGCTCTTGAAAAATGTTTCATAAATGAGCTTATGAAAATCGAACAGGTAAGGAGCAATGCCTTTTTTTTTAAAGATGGATTCCTCTGGGTGGAGACTGGTGTGGCAAGAACCAGACTTTTAATCAGGACCTGTTACCCTGAGAACCAATAGGTCCTTTCATGCCAAACCTCCACCTGGAATCCGGCTATAAGTGTGGAGGGAAAAATATAAACTTACCTTTCATGAAGCAGCCTTAAAAGACTCCTCTTGTATCACATTAATGTTGAGAAGCACCTCATAGAGCCCTCCAGAGCTGATGGAGATGCGGTGACTGGTGTCGTGGCGCTGCCCATCATAAATATGCATTTCCCAGAATGGTTCCAACTGCATGGGGGCTTATGGATAGGGAAGATGGCCATTGCTCTGCCACATTTTGACAAATGGCCATGAAGGCCAGTGGTCCAGTGAGGCACCGGAGCAGCCAGTGGAGCCGTCACAGCCCGCACGGGCTGCCCCCTGACAGCCCCTGCTGGCTGCCCCCGCCCTGACAGTTCCTGCCGGCTGCCCCTGCCCTGATGGCTCCCACCAGTTGCCCCTGCCCTGATAGCTCCCACCGGCCACCCCTGCCCTGATGGCCCCCTCCAGTTGCCCCTGATCTGATGGCCTCCTCCAGCCCCCCCTGGCCTGACGGCCCTGCCTGCTGCCTCTCGCCTGATGGCCCCTGCCGGCAGCCCCTGCCCTGAGGGGATCATGGAGGGAGAGGGGTGAATGGGTGGGAGAGAGAGGGAAGATAGGTCACAGGCTGACAGCATCATTGCGACATCATCACCCTGCCCTTAGCCAGCCGCATGCAGTGACATTACATTCATGTGGGGTGGTGGAGCGCTCCGCTCTGCCGATGATCCTTCCCCGAGAGGGATTGCAGTTGGTTCCTTGGGGCCAGCTACGGTGCATTCACAGAAATAAGTCTCCCGATGTAAGGGTACTATTAACAACAATACCAAGAGAACTGGTTCTTGGTGGCCAATCAAGAACTGTTCATGTGGCTAATGATGCAGATACACTAGTGGAGCATGAGAATAAACAGCATCAAAATAAATATTGACACAGCAGTAAGTTGAATTAGACTCAAATGTAAAGCTAAATGTTCCATTATTGTCATGTAATACATTTAGAATGCAACATGCATTAAATTCTTTAACTTTGTCTACCGTAAGGAAGACAAAGTCGTCGCTTTGTCCAGCACCGTCACAGAAATGAGGCCCCAGCGAGGAACGAATTCGCAACCCCTGGTTTACAAGGCCAGTGCTCTAACCACTAAATGAAAGTAGGCTTGGCCCAGGCTGGCTGCCCATGGAATGTATGTATGCAGCACCGACTTGTCAAGCTGGGATTATGAAATTAGAGTAGTTTCAGTTACTCAGAACAGAGGTAAGGGTATAGATCATATCAGAGGAGGGTACAACATAAACCTGAATTCAATTACGTTAATATGGATTTTTATTGTAAATTGCAAAGTTTAATTTCCGAAAGGGAAGTAGGATTACAAAGCCTTCATTCTTGGCACCGGAATAAAGTGGTCTTAATTACTTATTAAGATTCAGGAGGAATTACTCAGCCTGTTGAATCCATGCTAACTCAATGTTACTCTCTGCTTTCTACGGCAACATTCCCCTTCAAAATTCCTCCAACTGCCTCATGATTCTTTTGCCACTAACTCAAAGGAGTTTAATTGTCAGATTTAATCGCAGAATTTACAGAGAAAAATCGCACTTGATGAAAACAAAGAAAAATGGCTCGTAGTTTGAATTTCGTCTATCAGGTTTATGCCCCAGCATTATTTGATCCAAGTCATTAATGGCAATGTTCATCATTGTGGCAATGGTGATTCTCTGCTCACTTTTGGCAAAAAATCTGCAGACTTTTATGTGGGTTGATCACCCCATCTGCAGCCAAACCCTCTTCGCTGTTACCCAGCTGAGACCATATTTACATGTTTCTGTCCAATCATGGTTAGAGTATTACCAACAATGGCCTCTTTTGCTACGCATTACTTTCATACTTCCCCTCGACAATCAACTGCAGGCCATATATTCATTCCATCACCAATCCTACCAATTTTCACTTATATCAATTCCAAATGACCAGCAACAAGAGCTGGAGTGAGAGTGTATGAGAATGGGACAGTGTAAGTAAGTGAGTGTAGCTTGTGCTGTTACGTATCTTTTCCAGTGAACAGGAGCTGGAGCGAGAGTGTATGAGAATGGGACAGTGTAAGTAAGTGAGTGTAGCTTGTGCTGTTACATATCTTTTCCAGTGAACAGGAGCTGGAGTGAGAGTGTACGAGAATCGGACAGCGTAAGTGAGTGAGTGAGGCCTGTGCTGTTACGTATCTTTTCCAGTGAACAGGATCTGGAGTGAGAGTGTACGAGAATGGGACAGCTTAAGTTAGTGAGTGCTGTGTTGTTACGTATCTTTTCCAGTGAACAGGAGTTGGAGTGAGAGTGTACGAGAATGGGACAGCGTAAGTGAGTGAGTGAGGCCTGTGCTGTTACGTATCTTTTCCAGTGAACAGGAGCTGGAGTGAGAGTGTACGAGACCTGAATAGCTTAAATAGGTGAGAGATATAAGCAGAGTGGCCATTGTGGGTGCAGCCATCTGGAGCTGGAGCTGGATGAACTCTGTATTATTCAGGAGGCTTAGGGGGTGATAGACAGAAGTTATAGGGAAGCCATCACAGCTAGGATGCAGAAGGAAGGTAGCTGGGTAACAGTTGAAAGAACAAAAGTGAATAGGCGGGCAGTGCAGGGTACTCTGTAGCCATTCATTTCCATAACACACATATCATTTTCAATACTTTTGAGGGGCATTAAGTTCTGGGAACAAGCCATGGTGGTCAGGTCTCTGACACAGAGTCTGACCCTGTGATAAGAAAGGAAGGGGAGGAGTAGAGGTAAACTGTAATGATAGGGGATTCAACAGTGAGGGAAACAAACAAGAGATTCTCTGGAAGATAGAGAATTCCAGATTTTTGTTGCCTCCAAGGCTCTGGGGTCCAAGATATCTCTGATAAAGTTCATGACATTTTCTAGGAGAGTGAGCAGCTAGATGTGGTCCATGTATGGAACAATGACATGGGTAGATAGCGTGATGAGGTCCTGCAAAATGAGTTAAAGGAGTCGAATAACAGAATCTCCAAGGTTTTGATCTCAGGATTGCTAACTGTGACACGTGCTACTGAGATTCGAAATAGGAGGATAATACAGTTTAATATGTGGCTAAAGAGATGGTCCAGGAGGGAGAGCTTCAGATTTCTGGTTCATTGGGCTCTAATCCTGGGAAGGTAGGATGGCTACCATCTGTTCTGGAGAGGGACTAATACCCTGGTGGGAAGGTGTTTTGGTGGGGGGGAATGGGTGGTGATGGTGATGGTTTAAAATAGGTTTTCAGGGGAATGGGAACCAGAGTGCCAGATCAGATAGTGGAATGGGGGTGGAAAAAGATAATGTTAAGACTGCATAAAAAGGGCAGGAATCAAAAGGTTTTGCATGGTGGGAATAATCTTCTGAGGTGTGACTATTTCAATGAAAGGAGAATTGTAAGAAAGGCAGATGAGTTTAGAGAGTGGATTTGAGCATGGAATTATGACATTGCAGCTATTAGTGAAACTTGGTGAGTAATACTGGATCTCCAATTAGGAAACGAGACAAGACAATTCATAGAAGTGTGTGTAGGGGAACACTTTGGGTCCAGTGCTGTTAGTTTCAAGATAAATATGGATATTGATAGGCCTGTTCTTCAGGTTGAGATTCTAAATTGGAGAAAGGCCAATTTTGAGGAAATGAGAAAGGATCCAAAAAGCATGGATTGAGGCAGGTTGTTTTCTGTCAAGGACATGCTTGATAAGTGGGAGGCTTTCAAAAGGCACTTTCAGGTGGCCACAATACCCGACTGTAAAGCTGCATATTATATTCCTGTGCGGCTGTATTGTGGCCATCTGAAACGGGAGAAGCCGGCCGGGAGGTCTACTCACCTAACCCTTCTCCAGGAGGTATAATATCCTGCTTGGAGTATCCTCTATTGCAGCTGAAAGTGGCCAGGCTGCCAGAGGGCAGGCTGATGACATCATGGTGATGTCGTCAGCCATCGACTCTTGGTTCAGGAGAGGCACCGGCAGTGCGAGTCAAGTCATGCCTGAATTGTTTGTCAGTCACGTCTTGACGAGCCACCTAAACATGCCAGCTGAACTCCCCTAGCCGTGCCTGCCGGCGCATAGTCTTCTTGGGAACACCTAAAAGCGACTAAAGAGTACAGAGTTTGTATGTTCCTGTCAGGATTAAAAGCAAAGTTAACAGGAATAAGAAATTGTGATTTTTGAAGAACATTGTGGATGTGGTTAAAAAGAAGAGAGAGGTGTACAGCAGGTATAGGCAATAAGGAGCAGGTGAGGTTCTTGACGAGTATAAAATATGCAAGAAAGTATTTAAGAAATCAGGAAGGCTCAAACAAGACATGGGGTTACTCTGGCAGACAAGGTGAAGAAAAATCGCAAGGGTTTTATAGATATATTAAGAGCAAAAGGATAGTAAGAAACAAATTTGGTCCACTCGAAGATCAGAATGGTCAGCTTTGTATGGAGCCAGAAGAGATGGGGGATATTTTAAATGAGTTCTTTGCATCTGTATTTATTCAGGAAACTAGCACAGAGTCTAGGGAAGCGAGGCAAACAACCAGGGAGGTCATGGCCAGATTAAAGAGGATGAGGTGCTTGCTGTCTTAAAGGATATATGGGGAGGGGGGTAAATTCCCAGGGCCTGACAAGGTATCCCGTTGAGGGAGGCGAGTGCAAAAATTGCAGATGGTCTGGCAAATGTATTTTAAAATGACTTTAGTCCTGGCTGGAGGATTGGAGTGTAGCTCAAATTGTTCAACTGTTTTAAAAAGGCTCCACTAATACAGAGTGTCTAGGAATGACTTTGTATTGTTAGCAGTTTTATTACCCATCAAACAATGATAAGTTTGGAGTGAACATGGCTGCAATAACTAAGAGTCAGAGAGAAAGACCAGGACTGAGCTGAAGGTAAGTTTGTTTTCTGTACAGTTTGCATGGCATGAAACCAAATAGATGTTAATGCACTAATTCCTTATTTAATTTTGGTGCTTAAATGTTGACAGTACAGACTTTTCTGCTTGACAAAAGCTCTGATCACCACACAATGGGAAGACTGTAAAGGCATGAAAAAGGGTGCCAGGATCAGAGTTCTGTGGTTACAAGGAGTGGATTACTATCTGTGGAATAACGAGAGTGAGGAGGTGATTTAATTGAGATGTTTGAATTATGGGACTATCTGTCAAGGTAAGGAGAAAAAAATTGCTATCCTGAAATGGAGAGATCAATAACTAGGGGCAAGATATTTAAATTAATTAGAGAAAAGTTGAAAAGGAAAAATAATTGCACTCAGTGAATTATCGGGTCTGGAACTCACAGCCTGCAGAGGCAAGAATGGCAGGAAGTCTCATTGCATTTAGACCAGGACGACAACTTGATCAGAATGGAATGGCAAGGCTCTGGATCAGAAATTGAAAAGGAGGATTAACCTGAAGTTCATGTGTGCCCAGCATGGACAAGATGGTTGAATGGACCAATCTGTCCACAAAATCTGTGGCAACTATTTTTGCATCTAATTCCCACAGTGAATGTAATTTTGAATGAAAGAAACTCATGTACTGACAAGGTAGCTAATGAAGAATTATCCTGCTTTGATCAACATGATCTGGTTGCTTTGATTCCAAGTTGGCAGAGTCCAGTAACAATCACAGAGATAAGACCAAGAATGGTAGAGTGTACAAGTGGAGAACTCATCTGAAAGCTGGGTGCATTATCCTCAAGATTTGTATAATTATGAGGTTCAAGAGCCAATTATGTCTCAAGCAGGAAGCCCAGCAGCAGCTGATATCAATTTCTACAGGGATTGTAAGTCAAAGGCCTGAAAAATGTCTTCATCTGCCAGTTAGCTATCCAGCCTTTTCCAACTCAAACTGCCAGCTGGACAGTAATGAAAACAAAAATTGGCATGAGAAGGTAATGGTTGGCAATGTCCAACTCCATTCCATTTGATGCTGAATTGTATTTCTGGGCCACGTTGCTTCTATCAACATCTGCTTGAAACGTTTTAATAATTATATCTCTGTCTCAGCTGCCCAATTCTTGAAACCATCATCCATTCTTCAATTACAATACTTTCAGACCCCATTACTTCAATGTGGCTCTGGCCAGTTTCTGGGCGGTTCTACACTTTAGCTTCCTTTCTTGACTTACACAAGTCCCATTCACTAGTGAAGTTGCCCTCACTAATATGCTTTGATTTCTACTGTGAAAAATCTCATCATCATGTACAAATCCTTCAGTGGCCTCATCTGTTTATATTTGTGGCCACTCCAACTCTTCTAATCTCTGAATAATCATAACATTCCTTCAAACTTTGCCTCTTGAATTTGATTCTCTATTTGTCACACTGAAGGCCTATCTCAATTCGATTCTATAATTTTCTCTCTAAAACAGTTGATCCCCTTACCTCTTTAAAGGTTCTCCTTAAACCTACCTAGCTTTGGGCATCAATTCCAATGAATTGGAATGGTGTCAGTTGGAGGTGCCCCACCATTCGATCTGATGTTAAACATCAGTCTTGTGGCTTTGACCTACATCTTGATGAGAAATGCAAGATTCTGCTTCATTAACTTGTGGAAAGCAAAGGGGATATCTCCCAGACTAATATTTATCCTAAAAAAAATTTTTAAAGATTATTACCTTGCTGTTCAATCATTGCTACTAAGTTTCCGACATAGCCCCTTCATGGTCATACTTCAAAATAAAATTAGTTGAATTTAAAGCATTAATAGTATGTACAAGTTCAGTAAAGGAGTTTTATAAATGCTCCATTTTGAAAGTACTTCAGATGCCTTCCTGTCAGTTTTTTTTAAAAGACTATGTCCAAGATGAAAATCAAAAGTTCTCTGACATTTACCTGTCTGTCTGTGAAAGAACGCCAAAGCAAGATTTCTGAAAAACAGCTCCTCTTCTATCTGGGCACATTGCAGTCCAAAATCTCAAAACTGAATTTTCTAACTTCAGCTCCTTCTTTCTGTCTGTATTGGAATTGTCCATTTCAGCCAGCTTGTGATTTTAGCTACGTTTTTATCTGGCTCCATTTAGTATAGCCTGGCCTGTTGGACATGTTCCACTGCCCTTCTGTTAGAAACGTATAAGACAGACAAAGGAGCATAATTAGTTCCTAACTGTCATATTAACTTGTTTGGCTCAAGAGATAATTCCCTTGTCCCATCCATCCCCCTTGTTCCATCCATCCCTTCCCCACCTTCTCTGCAAAGAAAAAATAACTTGTTTTCTTTTCCATTTCTGACAAAGGATCTGAGGAATGAACTCTACTTTTTCTTTCCACACATGCTGTCTGACTAGTTTTGAGCATCTCTCAATATTTATTTCATTCAGTTGCACCTGGAGTGTCTTATGTTGCTAAATAATACCACATCAATGTAACTTGTTTTGGAGGCGGCATATACAGCAAAATCTATGATAATCTATGAATCTGCAGTCCCGATAATGCTCTATGTATTACTTTCTAATAACAAGAAACTGTTATTTTAGTTTGGTAAAAATAATCCGATTCAATTAAACATGACATGGAAACTAGTAATTAATAACTGCAGGTGTTAAAGGTTAGTTCTACATCTGTGGAACAAGTGTCTTAATGAATGTTTCAAGCTACAGCCCTGGTATGTCTATAAAGATTAACTTCAGGTTGCTAATATGCAAGAAGTATCTGCAAATATAAAAGGCCAATGTAATCATCTTCAGTAAAAACATTATTACTAGAGCATATTAGCAGTTGGTTCATTACCTTCGATTAGTACTAAAAGTATTTTAAGGCATGTTACATTGTAGGCAATAGCTTGCTCTTAATATTGAAAATAAACTGATTACTGATTCAATAGAAGTATCCAATGAAACATAACACATTTGGAGCAGTTTCTTCTGGGATTCTTCTGAATATATATTTTCTAAACTGCCCTGAAAATTAATTATAGAAATTGTAATTTTCAATAATTAAAATTAATTGACCAATATAAAAACAGGTAGTCTTATGGGCACAATATGGGCAGCCATAGAGCAAAATATGTTCAATCCTTGCTTTTTATAACACATTCACATGAAGTATTAAGAAAGTGAATCTCAGGGTTGTTTGTGATTTATATGTGCTATGACAATAAATTTGAACTTTGAAATTTGAAGTGATTGATAGAATCAAATGGGGAATTTTGTGTTGGAAGTGGAGTTTAGTCATCCTTAAAGATACAATTGCATTATCTATTACACCAATAATTGGTAAAGTGATTGCATATTTTTGTAACTTGGTGCAATGTTGCCAATTATAACTTGTTTCACAATTGTCCCTTTAAACACTAACCTAAAGATGAAGTTGTCCAAAGACAGAAGGTTAGATTTTGCAATTGAGCATGTTCCCTGCCCAAGTACGGTGGGTTGGAACATCCATCTCCATCAGCACCAGGAAGCGTTCATAGAATTTGCCTAATTCAATGTTAGCACCAAATGTCAAGTGTCTTAGAAACCTGTCAATGGGAGCTTGCTCATTTTAGGAATTAAGGGACTTCTGCTGCATCTTAAAATAGCCACATGAACTGAACATACTTTTTTGAGCAAGGGTTGAAGAGATGTTGATAGAAATTGTTCACCACTTATTCAGATCAGTGTTTTGTATATCACTGGTCTAACATTACACGGATAGGATGGCCAGAGAAGGAGCTGTGCATTCCTTCAGCAAGAGTTTTATATTATGGGACCTGCTGAAGAAAATTCACATCTCTTTGGTGTGAATTGACACCATTTTATGACATCATCTTATGGCAGTAAGTTCATTCTTATTGCACTTGTTGTTGAAGACCACAATTAGTGGTGGTTTCAGGTGTTGATTCCTCTCCTTCCAGCTGTTAACCTCTCATCTCACGCAAGAAGCCAAAAGGGGTTGAGTGATCTGTGAGAACATATACACAAATCACTGAAAGTAGCCATGAGCTTTGAGAAAGTCATTTAAAGAAAAAAAAATCCAAGCACGACTGATGGAAATAAAAAGGAGAGAATGTATCTGAGCAAGTCCTAAAGCTTTGATAGTCCACAATACAACACCAAAATGCAAAATATTTTGGAAATTGTAAAAAAAAACCTTAAATGTTCAGCAGGTCAAATGGTATTTTTGAGAGCAAAACAGAGCTAATGCTTTAGATTAATGATTTCTCAACAAAACTGGAAAAAGATTGCATGGTCCATCACTGCATTACATCGGAAATTCCTCTACCCAAGATGACAAGAAATGCAGAGAGTTCTGATCGCAGAGCACATCATCACATAAGCCTCTCCCCTCATCAACTTGATCTATACTTTCCCTTACCTTGGGAAAGCTCCCAACAGATTAAAAGACTCATCCTTATTGTGGCCACAATCTCTTGACATCCCTCCCCCCATCCCCCAACCTCACTGGGAATATTCAAAAATGTGAGACAACATACCACCACATTCAAAGACTATTTCTTTCCCATCATTATCAGATTCTTGAAATAACCCCACATTAATAAGGCTATGTAGCCTTGCCTCAGACCTAACTGATCAGTCCCCTCTAACTGCACTCTTACATTGCTTTACTTGTTATGCTATGCCTGGGATATCTAGTTGGACAGCTTGCAAAACAAACTTTCTCGGCGTATCTTGGCACATGACAACAAACTTGAATTTGAGATTAAAGGCTTCTGGGATGCAAACAAAGGGATAAGGGGAAGTGAGGACAAAAGGGAAGGTTTTTAATAGAATAGATAATAGGAGGGATTTAGTGATTAAAATGGATGGTATTACCAGGTGAATGATGGGTGATGGGATAAGTAAATAAAAGGAAAATTGGTCTAGAGTGGGAGAACTATTATCCGAAATCACAAAAAGAACTTTGTGTGATACGTCAAAATTTGAAATAAGAAAAATGAAGCTATAAATGCTATCTATACATGACAATAAGAAATATTGAATCAATATCTTTATTCAGCTCTCATTGGAATGTCACATATAAAAGATTATATAGAAACCATTTTTATATAATGATCATAAATAGGTACAGGTTGGTTGGCTGAATGACTTCTTCCTCCACCCTAAAGCTGAGGCATGTAGTTTCCTCTTCCAGAGACCGGAGATTTCCTGATAGGGAGGCTTGTGAAGGTGGGATGATAGGCAGTGTTTAAAGAGGAGATACATTTTTGAAGGATCAGGGAATTCAGAGCTTCGGGGGTTTAGCACAGAAGAGGAATTGAGGCAAAGGTAGATTAGCTATAATCCCACCGACTAGTGGGGCAGAATCGAAGGGCTGACTGGTCAACTCCTGCTCCTATATCTAACGTTCTTTGTTCCATGTGATCCTTTACAATAGCCTCAAACCTTATCCCAAGACTAATATAATTCACCTTACGTAATTTAAAAAAATTCCAGCAAATTGCCTTGTCAAATTTACAATAAGCGGGAGAGCTGATGGAGTTGACCTTTATTCTATCTTCAGTCATTCACTTTTTGTCTGATTTGGCAGATGGTGTAAATCTGTTTGTTTTGCTATGTAAACCCTGAGAAACTAATGCAGTAACATTCAAATTGAATATATCAGCAGTTTGCAGCCAAAGGATTTGTTACAATGGTCTTCCTTTACATTGCAATGAATGGGGAATGGATAATTATAAATTAGATAGTACTATTTGCATCAGCAGTACATTTCAATCATATTTCATGTGGGGAGAATCATTGCACAGCACTAGACCGAGCAAACGATGATACATCCAAAAACACTCCACTATCTAATTGCAACATCTGCCAAACTTTACTCTGACTGTTTCTGGCATACTGAAATTTTCATTCAGCAAGACAATTGGGAGTAAATAAAACTTTATCTCTTGAATGCTATTCCACCAAAGCTCCAGAGATTTTTTTTTAAACAGAGAATTGGCTGTTTCCCATGTTCTATTACATGCAAATTATATACAAAGCCAATCGCACAACAGAGTGCATTTCTTGGTCCTGTCACAATCATTTTCATGGAGCGTGAATTAATAGGTGCATGTGTATAGAATAATTGCAAAGCTGATTAGTATTCATCTCATTTTTGTTGGCTATCAGAAATGATATGATAATGGTGTCTACCAGACTGCAGTCACTCCTCACAGTGAAAAGGGTTGCAGTGACCTCCTTTATCCCATCTTTCCTTTGTAAAGAAATTGAAAATATCAAAAATCAAAATCAATCCACCTTCAGGTCATGCTAATTTTGGGTTTTTTTTCCAGCAATTTAGTGTCTTTGATCCAACGCAATCTGTTTCATCACACGCATTCAAAAAGTCCCACAATTTTATCCAGGCAACATCAATTATATACTACAAGGAACACAAATTGAAAATACAAATAACCCAGTTTTTTTTTAAATCAAGAGTTTTCTTCATGGCAGAAGCTAGTTTTGATCATTCATGCTTTGATCTGACATCTGCCCCACCCAAATTTGGCTCCTTCTCAGAACAGATATGCCGAGTTCATGGTGGTAGAGGAGAAGCAGACATTTCGGCTGATCTAGCTTGGAAGACCTTGTCCTGGGAGGAGATGCGACAGAGAGGGAGGAAATTAGAGAAAAGAAATTAATCCTTATGGGGACAGGATGTGTAGTCGAGGTGCCTATGGGAGTTGGTGAGTTTGTACAAGATGTCTGTTGAGAGTTTGTCTCCTGGGATGGAGACAGAGAGAGATCGAAAAAAGGGAGAGAGTTGCTGGAGATGGACCAAGTGAATTGAAGGATGGGGTGGAAGTTAACAGGAAAGTAGATAAAGTCAACACCAAAGTAGTTATTGATGTAGCAGAGTAAGTGTTGAGGATCCTTGCACAGACTGCTCCACATACACTGGAGCTTTATATTCCTGTTTTACACCAGTTGAAAATTGGCACCTTCACTTTAAGCCTCTTTGGTCAATGCACGGACTGACTAAAAAAACATAGTGGTGTTGCCAGAGCTGCTATAATGGCTGTGCTGCTAGTGGGGCAGACGTAGGAGAGCGGAGACACAGTGTGACTTCAACCATCCAGTCCTAATGCCACTGGATCTGTACTGGCTTTAACTAGCCTGTTAAAGGAGCCAACAATGTTTCCAAGTAAAATCTTGCAACTGCAAAGTTTGTGTCCAAACTGCCAGTGCCTGTGCTCTGTAGCGGTCATAAGGGGTTGCAGATTCCAGAGAAACAGCGGACCTGCACAAGGCACCAGAAACAGAGAGAAACTCCACCCGTTGAGTAGAAGAAATGGAGGAGATGACCCTACTGGAAAGGTAGAGCAGATGAAGAATCCACAAAGGCTGCGGGCCTCTTATGGTCAGGTGACCCTCCTGTCTGCAGGCTGCTCATGGGAACCAGGGATCAGAGTTGGGATTCGAGAGGGCGCTGAAGGCAAGAAGTGCTCCCAAAGGATCTCAGCCGCTGATGATTTGCTGATCGTGTCGGAGGTTTGGATCGGGAGTTCAGGTGTCGATAAATCGAGTCTGTGCAGCAGCAGAGGCCGCGGGAGGGCTGGAAGCGAATCCACGGACACTCAGTGACTCTGAAAGGATGCTCTTTTGCTTTTCTTTTTCCAATTGTTAGGGGCAATGCTCGTGGTGACATTTTGTTTGCCTTGTATCAGACAAAGTTAAGGTATATCATGCATGTTGCATTTTTAATGTATTATTACATGACAATTAAAGGAATATTGAACCTTTAATAAGCTTCATCTGTACATTGTATTTCTGTAACAGACAGTGCACTCTCATTTGTTCAACAGAAACTGTGAATGCATTCCTAGACACTATTTGATATTTCTCTCTGCGGTTGATCAAATAATAGGATTTTTCTTCCAGTTCTATCATCCCAAAACCCCAAATGGCAAAGATAAACATGCTGCTGACAATCTTTACAATGATTATAATATTATTACTGATGTGCTGGGCCAGCTATTTTGAGCCCTGGGCAAGGCCAACTCCTTGAACCCCGCTCCTGCTCCCCCTCCCCACCCCACCCCACAAGAAGAATTGGCAATTTCGATTTTCAACAACACATGTTTGGAGAAAAAATATGAAGAACACAAAACTTGAAACTGCTAAATTTATTTTAAATTGCAAGAATAAGTAATACATCAATCTTTGATTATCTTTCTCAAATACAAAAGAAAATATTTTGCCACACAAATCATTTTGAACTAAAGGGCACTCAGTAGAAAGCATCCCTCCGCCAAGGGCAACACAACATTAAAACTTTTTACTTCACACACCTTTAAGTCTATATACCTTCCAGTGTCCATTTTGTTCCACAAGAATGATACAGGCTGAAAATGCCCCTTTGGCCCACCAAGTTTGCTCTGACTTTCCCATAACCATTTTTACAAATCTATGCTATTCCCTTTATTTTTTAATTTTCCCACATTTCTATCATTTTCCCCCCAGATTCTACAACTCACTTCACACACTACAGCAATGGCCAATAATCTACCTGCCCACATCATTGAGATTCCAAAGGAAACTGAAGCATCATGAGGAAGCCCAAATGGTCACAAGGAGAATGTGCGTACAGACAGTGAAGCCAGATCGCTGGAGTTGTGAGGTCGTAGCTCTATTAATTGCATCTCTCTGAGGCAGTATCAACTGGAGCAATAATTAAGTTGGTTATATGTCTCTTTAAGAACTGCCTGGAAGGAGATTATCTCCATATTACACAACTGTGAGAACTTGCATTGATAGAGAACCTTGAGCAAAATATAACTACATAATTTCAGCACGGCTTTACACACGGAAATTGAAGAATGCTTTTCTGCTAGTCTGGCTTTTGAAATTTTCATGTGTTATGAAACTTTGACAACTAAGATAAACAAAATAATTAATATAATGACAAAAGATAGCATGGAGTAATTGCTGAGTTGATCTCTTTTAAGAATTTATATATTTTTATTTCTCATCTATGAATGTTGATAGTTATTGTGGTAATGGAAACCAGTTAGTACCTGTCCTGAGCTCCTGACCCCCAACTCCGAACCCTCCCTTCGGCAGTCAGTCTACAGGCGGCACCTCGGAGCTCCCGACCCCGACTCCAAAACTTCAACGGCACCTCTCTGAGGTCTACCTAATTTGCCTTATGGTAGCACAAGCCCTACTGATGTTTCTCTATTTTATCTATAAAATTATGAAAGATATAGGTTTCTATAAGATTTTTTCTCATTCTTCTAAATTCGAGTGAGTATAATCCAAGGTGATTTAGTCTCTCCTCATAGGTAGCAATTTTTATTTAAGGAAATTTTCCAGGGCTTTTTTATGGACAATTATCCTGAAAATTCCAAGAGCGAGTTCCACAGCTTGGCACAAAGAAATTTGAAGGAGTGCTTAATGGTGATGGAGTAATTAAAACTGGGGATGCACAAGAGGGCAGAATTACAAGAGCCCAAATATTTCTGAGATTTGCAAGGCCAGTAAAGATTACAGAGATAGGGTGGGGAAGACATGAAGGGATTTCAACACAAGGTTGCCAAGTAGTGTAAATGGTGGGAGGCCAGCCAGCAAAAGGGTGAAAAGGTCAAGTTTAAAGTTATCAAAGGTGAAGGTGTAGCAGTCGAGGTGAAACAGTAGATGAGCTGAAGCTGTGGCAAAGTTGGAAAACGTTACATATGGAAATGGACAGCCTGGTGATTAGTGGTTGGAAACTCACTCTTGAGGCGATTTGGATTCTTCAGTTCAGTTTCAGACAGTCGCCTTGGAAAAATCAATCCCAGATCTTCTTGGAACCAAGATACTTTGCTGCATGTCATGTGATCATTGGAAGTATACTGAACAATTTGAAGTTTGGGTTTTGTGTTGAGAGGAGGTTAACAGGCATCATTCATTCAACAGTTCGGGCAAATACTGCATTCTTCCCTTTATCAGTGACATTGATTGTGGTGTTTTGAGACATCCTGTGCTTATGCTAACTTGTTTCTTTTCCTTTTAGGTTCATTTAAGTCCTCCATTGCTCTTTCATACTTTGCCTGTTCATGTGTTTTAAATCATGAAACTACTATTGAATCTCCTTTCAGATGGCAGATTTCATTACCATCATCTACTGCATTCATTAAAAAAATGATAACCCTAACTCTCAATGTTATCATCATTTCTCTTTTCACAGATGCTCCCTGACAATTTCCAGAACTCCTGTTTTTGTTTCACTGCAACATGTTTTGCAGCAGTGAAGAACCTGTAACATTTGCAAAAATTTCATCCATGAGCCTAATATTCTCCATTATAATTTCTTTCTCAAATGGTTGCATTGCATCTGCATGAATGAAGTGTGTGTGTGTGTGTGTGTGTGTGTGTGTGTGTGTGTGTGTGTGTGTGTGTGTGTGTGTGTGTGTGTGTGTGTGTGTGTGTGTATGTGTGTGTGTTACCCAACCCATTACAGCTTTGGCACAATTCTGGAAAGTCATTCCAAAGTTCAGTATTAGAAATCCATTGTTGAAACACAGACTTTTAAACTGATGCACATAAGTAATCAAAAAGGAGATGGGAGAAACTGAGTGACCAGACTACCAAAAACTCACGAATCCTTATTAAATTTCTTCCAGAGAACCATCCTTTCATATGAATGGTTGTCACAACTCCCCTTTTTCTTGAGTAGGGGAAATGAAATGCATGATTTCCATGATGTTTCCAAACCCAGGTACAGGTCAATCAAAATTACCATTAACTTGGTCATGATCCGATGCAGCAATTCTCCTTTACCTGACAGGGAGAATCAGCTGAATTGTCCATTATCACACAGAGTCATTCCTGCTCCGTGTTTGATGAGATGGCTGATGGTCAGTAACATGCTGTTCCTTCAGTGTTCCACACACATGACTCTCTCACCACCTGTGTTCCTGGAACAAGCACTCAATGTTCTTTCTCCTCTACAAGGTACAGCCTGTACTAGCTATTGCTATGCAGGCTTTCCAAAGCTGTGAACAGTTGCAGCCTTAAAGGGACTCGCACTAAATGAAATGGGACCTCATTATACACTGCAACTACTTTTCAGAAGTCCTGTATCAAAGCACTAGGGTTGCATGAATGCTTGAAAGGCAGTATAAAAACCATGTCTTTCTTTCATTGCCACAAATGGATATTGATTGACTAATATTTTATACATTTCTCAAGGAAATTCCATTCCCAGGAATCACATTTTACAACTGCATGAGGCTCTCAACAATTTATCAGTAATTGGGAACTGAAGGTAGCCTTGATGTACAGCCATTTCTTGCTCAGGAGAACAATAACAGCAGCTTCTTTCCACTCTCGCTCTCGCGATGCCAGAGCTGAACAACTTCCTCTCCTTAGTTTGAGGTGGGCCTATTCAGTTAAACTGTTTTTTTTTCCTCCCGATTTCAGATGGACCTGGTTCTAATGATTAGTGAAATATTTGAAATATCCTTCTATAACATGTAATATGAACTGTTACTCTGTACTTAAAAATAGTTTTGCATTCTTCTTTCTTTGGCTTGGCTTCGCGGACGAAGATTTATGGAGGGGGTAAAAAGTCCACGTCAGCTGCAGGCTCGTTTGTGGCTGACCAGTCCGATGCGGGACAGGCAGACACGATTGCAGCAGTTGCAAGGGAAAATTGGTTGGTTGGGGTTGGGTGTTGGGTTTTTTACTCCTTTGCCTTTTGTCAGTGAGGTGGGCTCTGCGGTCTTCTTCAAAGGAGGCTGCTGCCCACCAAACTGTGAGGCGCCAAGATGCACGGTTTGAGGCGTTATCAGCCCACTGGCGGTGGTCAATGTGGCAGGCACCAAGAGATTTCTTTAGGCAGTCCTTGTACCTTTTCTTTGGTGCACCTCTGTCACGGTGGCCAGTGGAGAGCTCGCCATATAATACGATCTTGGGAAGGCGATGGTCCTCCATTCTGGAGACGTGACCCATCCAGCGCAGCTGGATCTTCAGCAGCGTGGACTCGATGCTGTCGACCTCTGCCATCTCGAGTACCTCGACGTTAGGGGTGTGAGCGCTCCAATGGATGTTGAGGATGGAGCGGAGACAACGCTGGTGGAAGCGTTCTAGGAGCCGTAGGTGGTGCCGGTAGAGGACCCATGATTCGGAGCCGAACAGGAGTGTGGGTATGACAACGGCTCTGTATACGCTTATCTTTGTGAGGTTTTTCAGTTGGTTGTTTTTCCAGACTCTTTTGTGTAGTCTTCCAAAGGCGCTATTTGCCTTGGCGAGTCTGTTGTCTATCTCATTGTCGATCCTTGCATCTGATGAAATGGTGCAGCCGAGATAGGTAAACTGGTTGACCGTTTTGAGTTTTGTGTGCCCGATGGAGATGTGGGGGGGCTGGTAGTCATGGTGGGGAGCTGGCTGATGGAGGACCTCAGTTTTCTTCAGGCTGACTTCCAGGCCAAACATTTTGGCAGTTTCCGCAAAGCAGGACGTCAAGCGCTGAAGAGCTGGCTCTGAATGGGCAACTAAAGCGGCATCATCTGCAAAGAGTAGTTCACGGACAAGTTTCTCTTGTGTCTTGGTGTGAGCTTGCAGGCGCCTCAGATTGAAGAGACTGCCATCCGTGCGGTACCGGATGTAAACAGCGTCTTCATTGTTGGGGTCTTTCATGGCTTGGTTCAGCATCATGCTGAAGAAGATTGAATTCTACTAAATAGAATAATACCTAGTGTCGCCGAGAATATTCTCCCAGAATCACAGTGCGGCTTTCGCGCAAACAGAGGAACCACTGACATGGTCTTTGCCCTCAGACAGCTCCAAGAAAAGTGCAGAGAACAAAACAAAGGACTCTACATCACCTTTGTTGACCTCACCAAAGCCTTCGACACCGTGAGCAGGAAAGGGCTTTGGCAAATACTAGAGCGCATCGGATGTCCCCCAAAGTTCCTCAACATGATTATCCAACTGCACGAAAACCAACAAGGTCGGGTCAGATACAGCAATGAGCTCTCTGAACCCTTCTCCATTAACAATGGCGTGAAGCAAGGCTGTGTTCTCGCACCAACCCTCTTTTCAATCTTCTTCAGTTTTGCATTATTCACTTTCTAAATAAGCAAAAGAAAACAGGGCAATACTGAAATATAATTCTATAAATTAAAAATGTACATATCTCCCATTTGAGATGTGTCAAACTCAGGAATGTTGAAGGTTTGTGAAATAAAATAGGATGAAATACAAATTAATTGATAAAAGTTCTCCCACATTCCTTCATATCCCCATTATTGCCATCTTCAGGATTAGGTGAGGAGTGTAGAGAGAAATTGATTAAGGTTCAAGCCAGAAATCTTCATTTGAGAGGTGGATTCAATGTTTCAACATGCCCCAAATTTTCAGAAATCTTTTTTGAGCTGAACACTCAGCACTGAAGGCAGGCAGAAATTGTTTGATCCTGCAGGCGAGTGTCTTACCATCAGCACATGATAGCCAGAAGGATTAGCAACCCTTTTCTGGACTCCCATCCAACTTGCTGCAGTCTGCTTGCCCTTCTTTGCCTCCATTTTACAATTTTCCCTTTCCAATCTCCATTCAAGGCTGGGGGCATTGTTGGTCTCTCTTAAACATCTGGCATCTTCTTACTTTTTAATTGGAAATTACATTCTATGGTTTTAGTGAGATCATGTCATTCAATTCAGGAGGTCCCCCATCTCCAGTAAATCTATCTTTCCAACTTACGCACAATTTCTCTTCCCCAGAAATATTGCTGCCACAACATGGTTTGGATTTGTGAAAAGGTTTTTGCAGAATGTTATTCACAGGAGACATTTTCCTTCCAAGCTACAATGTGCATTCAACAACCTTCTTGCAGTATTAGAAATCCATTGTTAATTTCCTTTGGCAGAAAAAAAAAACAGTTCAAAGGTTTGCAAGGAAGAAAATACTGAACTATCATCATTCATCATTCTGGTGCCTTGCCTTTCGGCATGAGCGATCATGTCTCTCCATCCATCACAATCTCTGACCGTCTGATTTTAGTTCCCTTCGGTGAAGGATCTACCTTTGAGCTGAGACCACAGTCTATGGTGAATTCATAATTCTTCTTCTTTGGCTTGGCTTCACGGACGAAGATTTATGGAGGGGTAATGTCCACGTCAGCTGCAGGCTGACAAGTCCAATGCGGGACAGGCAGACACGGTTGCAGCAGTTGCAAGGGAAAATTGGTTGGTTGGGGTTGGGTGTTGGGTTTTTCCTCCTTTGCCTTTTGTCAGTGAGGTGGGCTCTGCGGTCTTCTTCAAAGGAGGTTGCTGCCCGCCGAACTGTGAGGCGCCAAGATGCACGGTTTGAGGTGAGATCAGCACACTGGCGGTGGTCAATGTGGCAGGCACCAAGAGATTTCTTTAGGTAGTCCTTGTACCTCTTCTTTGGTGCACCTCTGTCACGGTGGCCAGTGGAGAGCTTGCCATATAACACGATCTTGGGAAGGCGATGGTCCTCCATTCTGGAGATGTAAACTACCCAGCGCAGTTGGATCATACAAGGGAAAAATACTGAAGTGGTTTCCACTTGCCATCTTGAGTTGCTGAGTCCATACAAGATGGGTAACCCTGGCCACCTGCTCAGCGTCTTTAGTTTTACAACCATAAATTCCAATTTGTAGAATTTGCTTGAAAACCCATCCTCCGCCTGCAATCCATGGCTTCACATGACCCTGATTGGGTCTAGGCCAGGGGTGTCAAACTCAAATTCACGGAGGGCCAAAATTAAAAACTTGGACTAAGTCAAGGGCCGAACTAAATATTTATTAAAAATTTTCAACAACATCTGCATGTTTCCTCTTCTTTCAACATATGTAATGTTAAACATTTTCTTATTAAAATAAATGTTTAATAATAGTTTTGGATAAACTCTTTCCAGAAGCATTAACAAATGAGAAATAAAATATTCAATAAATAATATTTCTCTATAGAGGATTTGTCAAATGTTGCGAGTGTGCTGTCGAATAGTAAAATCTGAGGGCTATTGAGAATGTGGGAGAATAACATGATTCCTGAAACAATCAAATGGGTGACTGATTGTGGCATGAATTCTAGCAGGGTTATTTGCCATGCCCTTTATCCATTGGTACAGATATCCTTTGATTTACACACTTTTCAAGTTTTATGCCTAATGAGCTTGTATGCAGGTGCAGGACCATTTTTAACCAGGAATATATTTATCACTGTGACATGAAACTATTGGAAGATCGTTTTATCCTGAGATTAAAGTTCATAATACTTACTCAGGCCTGTGTGCGGGAGGGCGGGGTTTGCGGGCGATCGGGTTGGACAACGACAGTGCAGGGGCATCGGCTCGGCTGCAGGGTGGCATCTCGGCGGATCAGCGGCCCCATCACCGTGAGTCGCGGATCGGCCTGCGGCAGGGAGGGGGAGTGGGCAACGGTCCTGACGAGGTCAGGCCCGAAGCCTCTGGTTCCGGGCGCTGGGAAGCAGCCTTGGCTTCCCATGACACCAGCCAGGCCCCAAAACCAGAGTCCACTGTGAGACCCTGCAACGTAAACAGAGGAGGTGGGGGCGATTAGCAGGCTGACGCCAATGCATTCTGGGATTTGTTGTATTACTGTGCATGCGCTATACTGGCGCGGCAGCCAGCGGGCCACCTCTAATACATTTTTGAAATGATCTTGCGGGCCAAATATAATTATATCGCAGGCCAAATTTGGCCCGCGGGCCAGAGTTTGACATGTGTGCCCTATGCCATCGGAACTCTGTAATTAGTAAGGGATTGCTTAAGGTGGGATGTGAGTGGGAAGGAAAGGGTGAGAATAACTAATCTAGACCCAATTGTTAATGAAATATTTTGCTTGAGAAAAATTGTCATTGGCCCATTTCCTTTAGCGTTCTGAAACCGTGCACGTGACGAGTCAATGAGGGATGATTAAAGCAGTGGTCTTCAAACTTTTTCTTCCCACCCACAGACCACTTTAAGCAATCCGTTACTAATCACAGAGCAGCAATGGCACAGGGACGCAAGTGGAAAGAAAAAGGTTGAGAACTGTTGTATTGTAGTAACTCCACATCTGATTAGGTAAATTGTTAGGCAAGTGGTCAGAGAAGGAACCCCCCCCCCCACCCCAAGAAAGGCTTAAATCACAGGAACAAAATAAGCTTCCGTCTCACTGCTCCCAATCTTACACACAGTCCTGATGTGGAATGTGGGGTCGCAGCTCCACGTTCACCCGAGTTCAGGTGCTGTCTGTGTGAGGTTTGTACGCTCTCCCCTTGTCTTGGACCAACAGGTCGGTCGCCTGACGAAGGCACCCGAACCCCCCGTTGAAACGCCGGCATCCGGGGCGGTGGAGGAATTGGCTGAGAAGAGCGCGTTGCTCCCACCCCCCTCCCATGGTTGGAGAGGAATTAAACTGCGATCTCACGGCGCCGGGCTCGTCCCCAATAAAAGGAGCGGGAGCCAGGGTCCGCCGCGCACAGAGCGAGGGGGAAGGAATTGCCAACGAGACGTTCGGTCCGGCGTTGTCGCTGAAGCACAGACCCAGCGAGGATGGTCCCCAACTCCAGCCGCATCTGTGTGTCCGGGAGCCGGGCGGGCTGAGTGCGGCGCTCCGATCCCCGGGATTCGGGACTCTGAGATCCCTCCATACCTCCGGCGTCTTCATTTTCACCTTCAGTGTGCATGCGCTATACTGGCGCGGCGGCCAGCGGGCCAACTCTAATATATATTTAATATGATCTTGCAGGCCAAATATAAGTATATCGCGGGTCAAATTTGGCCCGCGGGCCAGAGCTTGACATGTGTGGTCTAGGCTATCGGATGGAAGGAGCGCCTTCTAACTTCTTTTGCTAAACACTTGCGCTGCACCGACACCAAACTGATTTAAAACTCAATTTAAACATTATTTCTTACTTAAAATATCAAGGAGACCCCACATTTTCTAATTTTAAAATATCAAAATTATCAGATAGATTAATAAGAAATATATAAAATACGGATGTTTAGAGAAATAAAAAGGAAACAAAAATCTCAACATAGTTTATTGCATAAGGTTAAAATATCCAATTTTAGCACCTCATTTCCAATAGAGCCATAACATCTTTTTAATTGAGTGCATTTGTATGCACAAGGTACTTATTTGCATAAAACATGTGTTCTGAATTAAATCCCAAATGAATGCTATGAATATTTCATCAATTTGATCTGATCTGAATGAGGCCATTCCAATCTCGTGATCTTCCCAACAGTGCAACAAACTGGACTTAAATACCTTTTCAATAAAAAGTGACAGTAATGAGATAAATGGAAGTCCTTAATTGCTTTAACAAACTGAATACTCCTTTTTGAGCTTGCTTTCTAATTTTCCTTTACCGCCTGTAATCCAATTGTTCGTATTATTGTAATATCAGCTTATTTATTTCAAACTTATATAATTTAACTTAAGAAATAATGTAGCTTTGGATATCAGCATAGTAAAGATAAACAATGAAGAAAATGCTTTAACATCTCACTTAATTTCAAAACTATAAGGAATGAGGAGATGTTAACTCGGGGATGTTTGCAAGGCAGGGGAGCAGGGGAACAACCCCTCCCCAGTAATTATCAAAAAATATATGTACTACCTGAAGCTGCAGACATATATGAATATATTCCATCCATACAGCTGAGAAATTGTATGCAAGCAGGAAAATATAAATTCCTTCATATGCTTGTTTCAAATGCATTAATCTGCACTGTGTACCTCCAGCTTACTTCAAAACCACACATGCGTTCGGCCACTTTTTGAGGTTTAGGTGTTAATATAACTTTTTTTCTGAATAATGCATCAGAATATGCATGTATATATTCTGCAATAAATCTGAATTTTGAACCCCTGCTTCTCCCAGTATCTCAACACAGGACTGGCATTTCGTGTCTTTCCTTCTACATGTTAACCTTGCTCCAAACATTTAATACTGAGGTTAATTAGGCAGAGAAAGAACAGTGAACCAATTACCTCCTAGAAAAAGCATCCTGCATTTAGCAGTTAGTAGATTTCCCTTTTCTTCTTGAAAGTTAATGTAATACTATCAAACCGTTATAAATCCAAAATGATTATCAATTGAAAAAAGGTCATTTAAGTATAATTATGAACGTTCTTCAAGATTAACTCACTATGTATAATTAATGTTCTTCAAAAACAAATTTAAGTGTCTGCTCCATCATCCTCCAACTCAATTTCCAGTTCACTAAATCAATTTTAGCTCCATAGAATACAAAATAACGCCTTAAACAATAAATGATATTGGCATAGGACATATGTGCTCATTATAGGAGTACTCCAGAAATGGCATTTTCTTGGCCCTTTTCATTTTTTTCTTTAGTTACCTAATCACTTTCTGTATTGCAGTACAACAAATAATTTGCCTTTCTAAGTAAGTAAGTAGTCATTGGCTCAGACAATATTTTCAACCCTTTTTCCTTCAGGGTATTGCCATGAAATGAAACACAATTATTAGTGAGGTTTAATTATTAAATATAAAATTTATGTCTCTGTGGAAGTTAAATGAACATTCAATCTGAGAAGATTCTTGACATGAAGAAAAAAAAAGGCTCACCTTTGAAACTGAAATTTTTGAGGGACATGACCTTGAATGGTGCCTGTATATATCGCATAATCATTTAGTGTTTCAATCCATTAGACATTATCTCATTCTTGCTTCTCATTTTAAGGAGTTGATCATTTTTCAGCCATGTTGCATTAATGCATTCCATGGAAAACTTGCATTCTAGCTTGACAGATTTTGAGACTGAATCTAAGAACTGTTTGTCTTCTGTTGAAGGTTCTTGGTTGTCACTGAAGCACTCAGGAAAGTCAGTCCTGAACTGCTGTTCTCACAGCCCATCAAGTTTCGCAACTGATTGCCCATTGACATTTGTCATTGACTGCACCTGAGCATTATCATTTTTTTTCCTACTAATGGTCTATTAATCATGATTTTGAAAGCATAAGGTCCGGCTCCCACCCTCCTTATTACATCTAGTGGTTCCAGAGCCTTTGGTACATCTGAACCAATCAGAAACTCTATCTCAGACCAAATTCAGGTATATGAACATTCCTCAGATGAGACCACCATTTGATATCTTTTCGACGTGGGATGTTTCCTTTGTGCACAGATATACGCCTGTGAGATCACAACATAAATAAATAAATAATAGCTACCTAATTAGAAAATTGCTGCTGTCCAGTCTGGCAATCTCTAAACCTGAAACAATTCTGGTTTCAACGACCTTCTGTTGATCCATAGTTCTCAATAGAATCCTTGACCTTCCCTGAAGATTAAGCTTATTCATTAGCCCCACTGTGCAAAATGATGAATTCCTCTTCCTGGCCTTGACTTCTACAGGCACTACTGAGAGTTTGCAGTTATCTTCCCCAGCCCCAGTCAGACCACCTGTCTGAACAGATGCTACAGCACTGTTTTAAGCTGCATTCTTGCTTTGCGAGGACTTGTCCATGTGTATTCATGTCTTGTAACTATGGTACCAAAAGATCTGTCTTAACATTGTGGGTTTTTTTTTTTCTGTTGTCCTTTCTCATAATATGACTCCATACCATCAGACACCAGATAAGTTGCTTTGAACACTGGATCCCTTCGAGACTCCTTGTATCTTTGCTTTAGCCACAGTAGCAGTAATGTTTGCTTCCAGCTCCAGCTGCTCCTTTTCCCTCTTTTGCTGCCTCTCTTCACTTCTTAGCTGCTCTGGGGCAAACTTATTCTTAAGCAATTTCTGTTGTGCAACAAGAGCAGCCACCTCATCCTCAGCTTTTATATGTGTAGATGTTGTACTGGAAGCTCCTGAGCTTGATCCAGAAGAACTTTGTTTGCTTCTCCTGCTTCCAACATTCGACACCCTGTCACCTGGTTGTATCTCATCCTACATGTCAGATGATGCCTTAATAATCTTTCTCCAGTTTGAATTGCACATCCTTTACACGTTCATCCTCTTCACCACCATTTTGTGACACACCTTCAGCCATTTCAAATCTACTTACCCTTCTGTATCTGCCCAATTGTCTGCAGATTCATCTCAATGTATTCACATTCTACTCATTCAATATCTGCCTTTAGAATGTTCTGATTTAACTCATTGGCAGAAACAGCAATAATTTATTTGTTATTGACGTCCTCCTTGGAATAGAGGGGGTTGTGAGGCCAGGTACTTAAAATCAATGATGGGTATTGTTAGGTCTGCTTTGTTCATGAATGAGTGAGACAAACACCAGGCTGAGTCGAAATCAGGGTTCTTTGTTCTTTATTACCGGATTGTAACACTTGCGACTAACCATGTTAGTCGGAGAATGCATTCTGCCGTTATCAGCAAAATGGTGATTTTTTATACCCTTGGATATGTGCTTAGAACATCATCATATCATTACTTGTCCAATGACTAAAACTGTTGCTATCCTTTCCCTGCTAGCTTCCTGCCTCTCAATCCATCAATGTCTCTCTTATCTTGTAAGTACAAGGATGCATTCACATCTTGTTACAGCCCTGTACATTCCCATCTCATGATGTTTTACCTAACAGGAGTACAAGGACACCTCCCCTTCTTGTTACAGCCCTGTACAGGGTAACTCCCTACACATTCCCATCTCATGATGTTTTACCTTACAGTATGGACGAAACAAAGAGAGAGAAATTATTCCTGTTAGTTGAAGGGGGTCAAAAACCATTAGATATTGAACGAAAGTGAATGAAATGAAAACAAAAAAATTATGAAAGCAACAAAAAAATTGAAATCAAAAGAACCAAAAGTGAGAGGAGGAAATGAGCACCACACGCAAACACACACTAGGCAGCACATTTGTGCACATACGTGCAGCTGGTCATGTGTGGGACACACAATCTGTGCTTAGTCCTTACCGTGCACAGTTTGTGTTCTCTCTCTCATCAGGTGAGCCTCCCCTGGCTGTTCTTGTTTCCACTCAAATTCCAAAAATGTGCTGATAGATTATTTGGTTGCTTCAAATAGTCTCATTGGTGGGTAGCTGGAGAATCAGACGGGGGTGGTGATGTTGCAGGATGGCTGTTCATAGACATGTCAGAGAGGGCAATGGGATTGCACTCAGACTGGCCTGTTGGGCTGGATGGTGTCTCTTGATATTGTAAGGAAACATGAGTGAACTAATGGAAGCCATTGTCACAGACACACACACACATGCATGCAAAAGTGCGCGTGCACACACACAAACACACTTAAAAACAATAAAATTCATTCAATTAAATCAAGTAAAAATCTCTAGCAATTGCTCCCATTCATTTTGCATGTGATTCAGAATTACACATCTTTTCCTCAGTAATTGTAATTCTGTTTTTTCGTGTCCCTCAGTAAAGCTTTGTAATAAGTTAAGCCAGATTACAATGGTCACAGTTTCTGTCAATCTTTATACAACCAGAATTCTAATTATGCAATTGCTTACAATTTCTTTAAGTGTGAAAGATCTGACAGGAGCAATATATATGGCCATTATAAGAGGAAGTAGTGGCAAGAGGCCACCAGAGTGAAAGGACAGCAGAATAAATAGGAGTTTGACTTGAAATAGAGAGAGTAAATTATATTTATTGACTTGTTCACTGTTCAAGTACTGGTCGCTGCTGAACAGATGGATCTTTTCGTAAGTATTGCCTTGGCTGCTCTGACTATCAAGCAAGCTGATAATTAAGTGAGGATATATTGGTGGCTGGATTGGTTCTGATTGGCTCTTCTGAAAGTAATACATATAGTTGAATTTATGCTACAGGTTAAAAGTGTAAACAAGTAAAAGATGGCAGATTGTGGAGATTTTTTTTTCAAAGTTACAATTGGTTTGTTTCCACTTTCAGATATGGTTAGATGGCAGAAACCTATCGCGTGCAGTCCTGGCCCAAAGAGAGATTATTGGGAAAGGGAACAAGCTGACATGTTGCACACTGCCTAAGAGACTCAAAGATCTGCAGTTTGGGGAAGGATTAAGAGGCCAGTTTTATTGTAGTGCATGATGGATCTTGACACTTGTCTTAAAGCATTTGTTCTTCAGTTGGGCAGAAATGAAGAACAGAGAGAAATGGAGGACAGAAGGGATAGCTCAAAGACATCCCACATTTCAGACAAAATACAGAAATGCAGGAGGAACTCAGCCAGTCTCACAGTGTCATAGGAGGCAAAGATATATTATCGACATTTCGGGCCTGAGGCCTTCCTGAAGATATGAGTGAAATTATGAGGTGTTTGATTGACCATATATGCCGCTGTATATGATGATCTGAAACTTTAAAATTTCACCTTAAAATCAGGTCTAAAATACATACTTTGACGGTGAAGTCTCCACACCAGTGCCATCTTCCCACTGGCTCTGACGCAATCTCCCACATGCCCCATTAGTTGTTTGCCAAGTATCAGCGCTCCTCTGCAAGGTCCATCTGCCCAGTTTGACTGCTGTCAGCTCTGTGCAGGCTTTAAATGGCCTGTTACAGGAGCCAACTGTGGTTTATTTTAAAATATCAAAATAAAATTGAAACCTTTTCATGGTCATTTGTTATTGAGATATTGTTGATTGCTTTTAACAACACCCACTAGTCACTGGTAATTGCCAGACTTTTGGGGGGGGGGGGGAAGGGGGAATAATCAACTTGTACAAAGGGTATTGCTCAAAACCAACATTTCAGATAGAAATTCTAGGGGTTGTCCTCTACAAAATGATCCTATATGATGGCATATATGGTAAAGGTAGGAGAAGGAAAGGGGAAGAATGGGAGGGGAGGAGTACAGACCAACGCACCCAAGTTGTTAATTGGATGTGATAAGAGGAAAGGTGAGAATTGATTTTGGCTCTGAAACGAGACAGGGGGAAAAGGGAAGAGAGAGACAGATGGACAGACAGACTGAGCTAGAGGAAAGGAGATGGGGAGAAGAAGATCAGGGGGAGGGGTTTCTAACAGAAACTGGAGAAATCAATGTTAATGCTCTCTGGTTGGAGGATGTCCAGATGGAATACAAGATGTTGTTCTTTCATTTTGCAAATGGTTTCAGTCTGGCAGTGCCTGAGTTAAAACACACAAAGATGGAGAAACTCAGCAGGTCAAGCTGTGTCCTTTATATTTCTTTGGCTTGGCTTCGCGGACGAAGATTTATGAAGATAAAAATACATAACTGATGTTTCGGGCTAGAGCCTTCATCAAGGTATGAGAAAATATTGACAGGCATTTGAACATAAGAGTAGGGGAGGAGGTGTGGTCACAAAAGGCAGGAGGTGATAAGTGGAGAAGGGAGGGAGGGGAGAGCAGCAATCAAGGGGAGAAGGGATGGCTAGGTGTATAGATCAAGGGCCTTTGCTGGAAGTGCATGAGACCATGGACAGACATGCCAGCAAGGGAATTGGGCAGGGAATTGTAATGTGTGACCATTGGGAGATCCACGTTATTAAAGGAGATAGTGGCAAGGAACTCAACAAAGCAATCTTCCAGTCTCTCCAATAAATAGATTACATCAGGAGCACCAGATGCAGTAGATTAATGGTTCTCAACCTTTTTCTTTCCACTCACATACCACTTTGAATAGGTATCTTTATATTTATTATTTATTTCAAGGAACAATACAATGTAATATAAGAAATGGCAGGAAATAGTCAGAAAATAGTTTCTTTTGAAGAAGAGGCAACAACATGGATACAACGGAAAACACAGAATCTCATCTTCATCTGTGGTGGCTCAGGATGTAAGAGATAAAAATGGAAGGAAAGTCTTTTGTAATCTGATAATTGCCTAAAAATGCTGCTTTCAGGTTGAAGAAACCCAAGTTTAAAACTGATTGAATTCTTCAAATGGTATCAATGAACAAAATGCTAGCAAATCAATGAGTCAAAGAAAAGAAGAAAATTCTGTCTCATGGACTCCTGGGATGCTTGTAAATTTTGTGTCCAAAATGTGCTTCCATGAGGCAGCATTTTATATCGGCTCAAACTCCTGTTTCACTCTATGAAAGGCCTGCTCCATGAACACTATGCTCCACGTCAGTCATACACTTCCGACTGGACCCCTGGTGAAGTGTGCAGAAAGGCCCAAGGCTTACCCAGTTGCCACCAACAGATCCGGGTTGGACACATGGGTGTTATCATTCTAGCCTCTACTTCTCTTCCATTGATTTGTCAGTGAGCAGGTCGTCAAGGAAAGGAACTCACAGCAAAGCTAAGGACTCTTATGATCAACTCAAGGATTGGAATGTGTAGGCAACACAAAAAAAAATGTTATGTTTAATTGAATAATTCTTTATCACCCGAGTGATTATTGGTCAGAGCTCATGAAAAAAGTTGTTTTCAATGAATTTCAGTTTGTTTGATGACACCCAAAATGTCAATCAAATATGACTAATGAAAAGATTAGAAGATTCTATTTACATAGTAATAAGCTCATCATTACATTCTTTTAATGATTAAGATTTCAGTGATTATAGTGTGGTCCACAATAAAAGATTATGCCAATTGAATGTGGTAGAGCATTGAGTGTGTCATTCGTGTCAATGTTATCACAAAGAGGCAGATGTTCCTGCAATCAATTACATTGTGAAAAAAATGCACACTTGGCTACTTGTCATTAGAGGCTGCTGTGACTCCAAAATAATGCAACTTACATTTGCCCTTTGCTAGTTAAATAACCAAGAATATGCAAAACTGAATAATCTCGATATATCTAACTCCCTCATGCTGTCACTGAATTTCTTCCTGTTTGTAATGTATCATAATTAAACATTGCCTGAATAAATTTGTAAGTAGAACATGAATGCCTTTTAGATTATGGCCAGGTGGGTCTTTAAGGAAATTTAAAACACACAATTTGTTAGTGAATAATGTAATATTCACAAAGATGGCTACCATCTTTGCATTTCCATTTCTAGAGCCCAGAGTCTTTAGGAGTGTGTGCACGCGAGTTATTATGAATATATTACATCATATACAAATTTAAATAAATTGGTAACAGGCCATTTCGACCAATGAGCTTATGCCGTCCAATTTACACCCAATTAACCTACACCCTCTGGTATGTTTCAAATGGTGGGAGGAAACTCGAGTCCCTGGGGGAAAAACCCATGCAAACACAGGGAGAACGTACAAACACCTTACAGAGAGTAGAGTGGGAGACCTATTTATTTATATAATACACATACAAACAATTAACCCTTCAAATCCAGCAGATGATATTACTTTGGCTTTACATATCCAACATGCTGTACCATCTCATTGCAAAATAGCTGATAAAGGAGATAATGAGTGGGTTGGACAGTGATACAGTAGTGCAGTTATCTCACAGCTTCTGAAAACTAGGTTCAATCCTATGGAGTTTACATCTCATCCCTGTGACTTTGCTGGTCCTTCTGGGTTCTTCAGTTTCCTCCCACATCACAAAGACATGATGACTGACAGGTTCATTGGTCACTGTAAATTATTAAATTGGTCAGTGCATGAAGTGAAATGATGAGCACTGGGTGAAAGGGAATGCTGGAATTACTTTGAGTGCTGATGTAAACTTGAATAGTTTCCTTCTATGTTATAAGAAGATATGATAGTGTCATGAAGGAAGAAATAATGGATGTGTCTGCAGGAAATGTGAATGTGAGTGGGAGAGCTATCATCTGAAAGGTTCCATAAGGTGGTATGCACAGTACAAAGATCTCACGAGCTCAGTGCCCTGTCGCTAACCATATATAGCAAAAAGTGAGCAAAACATTGCCAGTCTGCAATCGGGGCATCGGGCGCTTGGATAGCCGGGCAGCCGGGGTTTCGGGAATTTGAATGGGCGGGTGGCTGGGGCGAGGATCCATAGTCGGGAGCTTGAATGGGCCTCTGGCCAAGGTATCCAGAGTTTGTATCTGCATACTGCCTAGGTGAAGATCTATTGCCAGGAGCTTGGATGGCCAGGCAGCCATGGCAAAGGTCCACTGTTGGCACATCAGATGCTCAGGTGGGAGGTTGGGGCCAAAATTACAGGTATCGTCTTTTAAATTGGTCGTACAAAAACACCCAATTTTTGGGCTAAAAAAAAGGGGAGGCTTTACTATTACATGGTATCAACGATTACATAAGATAGGTTAGCACAACATCGTGGGCCAAAACAACTGTACTTTGCTGTAATGTTCTCTTTTTTATTACATATTATAGAGAAAAATCCCCACAACACAGCATTTAAAATAAAAATATTTATTTGATAAATCTTGTTATTAGATGCCTTGATTCAAGAGTAAATATCAAGATGAGCCGTGACTCTATTCACAATGAAAAATAGTTCTCAATGTTTTCACTCACATGAATTTTCCATTCCCTAGTGTTTCTAAAAGTTATCTGCAAAGTACATCTGTATTGGATTGTGATAAGGAGAATCCAGCAGAGAAGCACAACCCAAAATCAGCATGTTTAATTCAGCCAATTAATGAGGTACCATGAAGAAAGTCATTTTATTCAAGAAATTGAGATTTCTTAAAGATCAGAAACTTCAACAAATCTCCTAATAAAAACATGGACATTTTTGCCAAAATGGAAGATAGTGACATCAAAATTAATCAGGATTATTTGGCAATAAAAATGTCATGATATTGAGCCCATCAGATTCACAATCCTCCCGGATATACAAAATAAAAATACAAAATGCTGGGAATGCCCAGAAAGTCAGGTTACATCTTTGGGAGTATTTTGCCTCTCTAATTCCTTTTGTTACTTGACTCGCACCAATATGACTTTTTTTGACTAGAGTATCATTCTCATCACTTTTGCCATCCAATCTTTCCTCTTTTTTAGCCAGTCACAGAGCTCTTCTTTTGATCTTTTCTCCTCTCCCTTTCACATTCTAAACACAATACAGATTGAATATCCCTTATCCAAAATGCTTTGGACCAGAAGTTTTAGGGAGTTTGAATTCTTTCAGATTTTGGAACAATGCCGACATGGTTGACGCAGCAGTTGGCAAAACACCTTTACAGCATCAGTGATCAGGACCGGGCTAGGGTTCGAATCCCGTGCTATCTGTAAGGAGTTTGTACATTCTCCCCGTATCTGCGTGGGTTTTCTCTGGGGGCTCTGGTTTCCTCCCACCACTCAAAACATACTGGGAGTGTAAGTTAATGGCGTGGGCTGAATTGTCTGTGACTGTGCTGCATGTCTAAATGGAACTAAACAGCACAGGAGCATCAGCAGAATACCTGTATTGGCATTTAAACAGCAACAACAAACAACCCCAGGCTTTCTGAACACCGACATGATACCACAGTGGAAAATTCACATGAAATAATGTTCAGTACTTACCCAAAAAAATTGACCTCTTCTTACAAAAGAGGATAAATACAGCTGGATGGCTTGATTTTCTGATGTTTCTTCTATTGCATTAAAGAAACATGGGTTCTTTTTAAAACAACTAGATTTATTAAATAAGCAGAGAGCAATAAGAACAGAACATTCACATGCCAGACCCCATGTGGAGGCATCCATCTTTAATCTATCCAAGGTACAACAGCATTCCCAAGATGCAACATTCTCCAGATGCTACACACTCCATCTCTGACTCCTCCTGGTGGCAGCACTCTATCACTCCAGTATGTGCAGGCCTTTTTGACATTTTCAACGATATCTTTGTACCACAGAGCTCTGATGTTATCAAACTGATGCCAACTGGGCATCAGAGTCCCACGTGTGCAAGTCAAGTGTTGAATTTTTTTCAACTTGTAACATTATGTTGACACTAAAAAAAAATTGGATTTTTGGATCATTTTGGTTTTTTGATATTCGGATGAGGGGTATTCAACCTCGGTTATATTTTACTATTTCTGATCTGAATTAATTAACCTGAACTTCACTGTACAGATGCTGACTGATCTAATAAATACAACCAGCCTATTTTGTTTTTCATTTTCAGCATCCATGATGTATTGCTACTGTGGGAATGAGTTTTTGAAGTATTTTGTGACTACTTTTTCATCCCATTGCTCAATCAACTTTTTCAGGTGTAAAGAATGCAATAGATTGACACTCTCCAATAAAGCCCAAAACCCATCAATATTTAGTCTCTCTCAATATCACTAAAAATATAGCAGTCAGCCTGTGACCCAAGGATGGTAGAAAAGTAAAGAACCTTCAGTTTGCAATGCTTGTGAAGAAACAGATTTCAGATTTATTGTCAGACTACATACATGACGTCACATACAACACTGAGATTCTTTTATCAGTGGGAGTGGTGGAATTACCACTTTCTGGTAGTGCAAAAAATGAACACAGCATATAAATGTGAACAAATAATGAATTATCAACAGATAACGAATGTAAACAAATTGACTGTACAATACAGAGAGAATTTTTAAAAATCAATTAAATGCACAAGTAAGAGTCCTTAAATGAGTCACTGATTGAGTTTGTTGCTGAGGAGTCTGATGGTGGAGCTGTTCCTAAACATAGTGGTGCAAGTCTTGTGGCACCTATACCTCTTTCCAGATGGCAGCAGTGAGAACAGAGCGTGTGCTGGGTGGGGTGAATCACTGATGATTGCTGTTGCTCTCTGACAGCAGCGTTCCCTGCAGATATTCTCAATAGAGATCCTATATAACATGGTCTTTGGCTTGGCTTCGCCGATGAAGATTTATGGAGGGGTATGTCCACGTCTGCTGCAGGCTCGTTGGTGACTGACAAGTCCGATGCGGGACAGGCAGGCACGGTTACAGCGGTTGCAAGGGAAAATTGGTTGGTTGGGGTTGGCTGTTGGGTTTTTCCTCCTTTGTCTTTTGTCAGTGAGGTGGGCTCTGCGGTCTTCTTCAAAGGAGGTTGCTGCCTGCCGAACTGTGAGGCACCAAGATGCACGGTTGAAGGCGATATCAGCCCACTGGTGGTGGTCAATGTGGCAGGCACCAAGAGATTTCTTTAAGCAGTCCTTGTACCTCTTCTTTGGTGCACCTCTGTCTCAGTGGCCAGTGGAGAGCTTTCCAAAGAACATGATCTTGGGAAGGCTAAGGTCCTCCATTCTGGAGACGTGACCCACCCAGCACAGTTGGGTCTTCAGCAGCATGGATTCGATGCTTGCGGACTCTGCCAGCTCGAGTACTTCGATGTTGGTGATGAAGTCATTCCAATGAATGTTGAGGATGGAGCGGAGACAGTGCTGATGGAAGCTTTCTAGGAGCCGTAGGTGATGCCGGTAGAGGACCCATGATTCGGAGCCGAACAGGAGCGTGGGTATGACAATGGCTCTGTACACGCTGATCTTTGTGTGTTTCTTCAGGTGGTTGTTTTTCCAGACTCTTTTGTGTAGTCTTCCAAAGGCGCTATTTGCCTTGGCGAGTCTGTTGTCTATCTCTTTGTCGATCCTTGCATCAGATGAAATGGTGCAGCCGAGGTAGGTAAACTGGTTGACCGTTTTGAGTTCAGTGTGCCCGATGGAGATGTGGGGGGGGGCTGGTGGTCATGGTGGGGAGCTGGCTGATGGAGGACCTCAGGTTTCTTCAGGCTGACTTCCAGGCCAAACATTTTGGCAGTTTCTGCAAAACGGGACGTCATACGCTGAAGAGCTGGCTCTGAATAGGCAATTAAAGCGGCATCATCTGCAAAGAGTAATTCACGGACAAGTTGCTCTTGTGTCTTGGTGTGAGCTTGCAGGCGCCTCAGATTAAAGAGACTGCCATCCGTGCGGTACCAGATGTAAAGAGCATCTTCATTGTTGAGGTCTTTCATGGCTTGTTTCAGCATCATGCTGAAGAAGATAGTAAAGAGGGTTGGTGTGAGGACACAGCCTTGCTTCACGCCGTTGTCAATGGAGAAGGGTTTGGAGAGCTCATTGCTGATCTGACCCAACCTTGTTGGTTTTCGTGCAGTTGGATAACCATGTTGAGGAATTTGGGGGGGCATCCGAGGCGCTCTAGTATTTGCCAAAGCCCTTTCCTGCTCACATTGTCAAAGGCCTTGGTGAGGTCAACAAAAGTGATGTAGAGTTCTCTGCACTTTTCTTGGAGCTGTCTGAGGGCAAAGACCATGTCAGTAGTTCCTCTGTTTGCGCGAAAGCCACACTGTGATTCTGGGAGGACATTTTCGGCGACACTAGGTATTAGTCTATTAAGGAGAATCCTAGTGAAGATTTTGCCTGCAATGGAGAGCAGCGTGATTCCCCTGTAGTTTGAGCAGTCTGATTTCTTGCCTTTGTTTTTGTACAGGGTGATAATGATGGCATCACGAAGGTCCTAAGGCAGCTTTCCTTGGTCCCAGCAGAGCATGAAAAACTCATGCAGTTTGGTATGCAGAGCTTTGCCGCCAGCCTTCCAGACCTCTGGGGGGATTCCATCCATACCTCCTGCTTTGCCACTTTTCAGTTGTTCAATTGCCTTATATGTCTCTTCCCGGGTAAGGACCTCATCCAGCTCTAGCCTCAAGGGTTGTTGAGGGAGCTGGAGCAGGGTGGATTCTTGGACTGAGCGGTTGGCACTGAAAAGGGATTGGAAGTGTTATGATCATCGATTGAGGATGGAGATCTTGTCGCTGAGGAGGACTTCGCCGTCTGAGCTGCGCAGAGGGCTTTGGACTTGGCGTGAGGGGCCGTACACAGCCTTTAGTGTCTCATAAAAACCTCTGAAATTACCAATGTCCGCACTGAGCTGGGTTCGTTTGCCGAGGCTAGTCCACCACTCATTTTGGATCTCCCGGAGTTTCCGCTGAAGGTGGTTGCATGCGAGACGGAAGGCTCATTTTTTCTCTGGCCAGGAGGGCTTTGCAAGGTGAACCTGGTGAGCAGATCGCTTCTTTGCCAGCAGCTCCTGGATTTCCTGGTTGTTTTCGTCAAACCAGTCCTTGTTTTTCCTGGAGGAGAAGCCCAGTACCTCTTCCGTGGATTGCAGTATGGCCATTTTCAGTTGATCCCAGAGGGTTTCAGGAGACGTGTCCGTGAGGCAGTTTGCATCCTCGAGCTTTGCTTGGAGGTTTGCCTGGAAGTTTCCTCTCACTACGTCTGACTGCAAGTTTGCAACATTGAACCTCTTTCTGGGGGCTCCACTGTTCTTGAACTTTGGCTTGAAGTGAAGGTTCAGCTTGCAGCGAATAAGCCGGTGGTCAGTGTGGCATTCCGCGCTGGGCATGACCCTGGTGTGGAGCACAGCTCATTTGTCTCTTCCTCGCACCAGAACGTAGTCCAGGAGGTGCCAGTATTTGGATCGGGGATGCATCCAGGTAGTCTTCAGGCTGTCTCTCTGCTGGAAAAGGGTGTTAGTAATGACAAGCTGCGGTTCTGTGCAGAGTTCCAACAGGAGGCGCCTTTTGTCATTGCACTTGCCGACACCATGATTGCCAAGGATTCCCGTCCAGGTTTCTGAGACTTTGCCGATGCGAGCGTTGAAGTCGCCAAGGATGACAACCTTGTCGGCTGTAGGGGTGCGTTGGATGAGGTTGCGCAGATCAGTATAGAACTTGTCCTTTTCTGCTGGTTCCGCCTGGAGGGTTGGAGCATAGACACTGATGAGAGTGATTCGTCGCTTGTTTTGAAGGGGGAGTCGCATGGACATGATCCGGTCAGATTGGCCTGTCGGGAGGTTTTCGAGTTTGGAGGCAATGGAGATTTAGACCATGAAGCCAACACCAGATAGGCGTCATTCAGCCTGATGCTTGCCAGACCAGTAGAGTGGGAAGCACCGACGTTCAGGTCGGTGGCTGTCAGCCTTGTCTAGTATGGTTCTGATGTTCCAACATGTTAGCTTGAGTTTGTGTGCATCTTTTGAGGGGGAGGAAGTGGACCTGTCTTCGGGACTGCACAAAGGAGCTTTTAGGTGGAGAGCAGTGTGCGCAGTACTGGCCCCACCCTTTACACCCATGGTTCGTGTGCCGTGGCCAAGCAAGCTGGGATGTGGCAGGGAGGTCCTTGGGTCGTAAGTTTTATATCGGAGTGACCTTCTCCTATGCAGGTTGCCTAACCGGGCTGAAGAGGCCTGCCTCCCCTTTTAGGTCGAACCATTTCTGGAGATCTACGACCGCTGTCTCCAGTTATGGAGTGGTGCTCCCTGGAATCGGCCTGCGTGTGTTTACTCCTGCCGCGGCCGAGTAAAGGGGATGCAGCATTGGTTGAGGATCAGAAAGAAAAGTTCTAGTAGAAATTTTTTAAGACTGGAGAGAACTCTGCAATGGAGTTCACAGTTGTTAGTGTTTAGACTAGAGTGGAAAGAGACTGGTCGTGTTATGTAGATATAGTATTGTGCTTTTACTTTCTGGTTTAACCCATTGTTAATGGCCGCATCGCGGGGAGAGACAGCCAGCCGAGACCGGGCCTGCCCGCACCGCTGCCCGAGCACCGAACACAGGCCGCCGTCGCCAGGCAAACCCCGGCAGCCCACACAGCCCGACCGTTGGCAACCGAGCCCCGGGCTGGGAGCGGTCAATGAGAACAAGCACAATAACATGGTCTAACAGGCAATTAAAAGGTTAATTGGCCACTACAGATTGCACATAGTGTGTAGGTGAGTGATCAGATCTGGAGGAAAGCAATGATAATCTGGGGCCTTAATGAGATTATTGCAGGATTATTGTCAATAAGTGGTTGATGTTTTCCCTACTTTTGCTGGGTTGAAGGGTCTGGATCCTCGTTGTACCTATTTGACTCTTAGAAAATAAAGTGACTATAAATTACCATATCCCCAAAAGTGTTAGCTGATTGCATGTTGAAATAAAAAGAACACAAACAAATCCACATTGATTTTGAAGGAGAGGTGAATTTAGATCCTATTTCATTCATTGGGAAAATGCTGGAATAAATCATTAAAGATGTGCAATTAACAAACTCTGCCCATTCCTATTCCCTTGCGGGTTTTCAAAATGAATTGAAAATTGAAATTTTTGAGGATGTGTCCAGCAGGATAGACTAGTAGCAGTGTTATGACAGGGTTTTCAATAGCCATTTGATAATGTACCACACAAAAGTTGTTGAATTAAATTATGGAGAAGGCGTTAGTCATTGGACAGAAAATATAAACTATAAATTAAGGAGTCATTTTCAAATGGGAAATGATTTACTTGTGGAATAGTGCAAAAATCTGTGCTGGGCCCACAGCAATTTATAATATGAACTATTTAGATGAAAGAAGTGCTTACACACTCAATGACTGGCTGACTAATGCTTAGAAGGGTAGAACCAGAGGGGAGTGAGGAGATAGACTCAGGATAAGGATTAAATTGTGCTGGACTGAATTGGAGAGAAATTTCTTTATGCAGAATTTGATTCTGTGATATTCTGTTCTTCAGAAGCCAATGAATGGTTAGTCACTAAGTGTACTCCAGCACAATAGGGGAATTGAAGCTAATTAGAAATGTGAACTCAGAGGAGATGACACAAAGAATCTGGAAAGGGATATTGACAGTTTAATTGAGTGAACAATAAGGTAGAAGATGCATTGCAATGCATAAAAAACGCAAGGTAGCTTTTATAATGGGAAAACATTTATCTTACATGCTGAGAGACTCATAAATGTTGATGTACAGAGGATCCAGCTAAGCTGCAGCATGAATTGAAGTTAACATGCAGCTACATAAAACAATTAAGAAAGCAAGCAGAAGGTGCAACAGAACGTACTGCTGCATTTGTCCAGAGATTTAGTGAGTCTTCAGCTGAAAGTTTTTTTTCATTATTAAGGAGGGGGATAAACAACTTAGAGTCAGTGCAACATAGATCATCAATGTGATTTTTGGGGATCAAGGGATCAGAGATAGGGTTTCTTGAGAAGGGAATATATTTGCCTAATTGTCACGAACTATGAAGAGAGGTTTTTTTGTGTGCAAGGAATAGAAGGTGTCATTACTACCAAATGCATTCTTACAGTGTGTGATACTGCCAGTGTATCTTGCTGTGTAGGTCCAAGACAGGAACAGGTCTGTCTGTGATCAACCTCCACCTTTGCAATAAACCCAACTGCATCTATAGCAAAATATAAACCATATTGCCGTGGAGCTGCATTGAACTACAAATATCTGCAATATAGCCATTGAAACACTCTAACTGACCAAAGCTGGATAGTGTAGAATGGAGTGGCATGATGAAGGGGGATAAATAGATTCACGATAAGGAGTAAACTATGGCAGATTGGAACCTTTTTTGCCCTTGAATGTCAAGGCAAAGAAAGATTTGGACTTAGTGCAGGGAAATGACATTCGTGTAGACCAGTGGTTTTCAAACTTTTTCTTTCCACTCACATACCACCTTAAGTAATTCTGATGCTTTAGGTGCTCTGTGATTAGTAAGGGATTACTTAAGGTGGTATGTGAATGGAAAGAAAAATGTTTGAAAAATCACTGTTTTAATCAAACCCAATTGGCTTGTTATGTGCACCGTTTCATAACTCCAAAGGAAATGGGCCAATGGTAATTTTTCTCAGCAAAATATTTCAGTAACTATTGGGTGTAGAGCAATGATTCTCAGCCTTTTTTCTCCCACTGTAGATGGACAAAAATGTTGACTTGATAGGCCAAACTGCCCTCTTCCGTACTGTTCATATTACAACTCTATCACATGAATTCACTTGCTTGGAATGCAAACCAAGTAGGTGGGAGTTCAGGAGAGAGTGGGAGTTGAATGCTAGATCTGAGTTGTGTAATACGTGTAGTCAAAAGCATTAATAAATTAAAGATTAAATTTAATAAATTTCTTCAATTACTTGCAGCACAGACATCAACCAAATGTTTAATCGAAGTATATATTCATTTTGAATGTGGTCTGGTGCACTATTGGATGCATGGTGGCCATCCTTATTGTTATTAATATTTACATCTGCCAGAAGCCTAGTATAGCAACATGTATGCTTTAATCAGTGAATTGCTTCCCATTAACATTTGCTACTCAAGCCACAAATGTAAATGTCAAAGCCATTACATTAAATTGTTCTCATGGCATTAAAAAAAGATAAATGAAAGGGTAGCCTAAAAAGAGATTTCCAGTTGTAATTAGCACGTACTCATCCATCAATTTCCTCTAAGACAAATGTAAAATAGCTAATTAAGACAGATAGACTGCATTTGGAATGGTTTTCTGTTAAGAGATTTATACGTTTGCTTAACTATTTTCTTTGCCCTGAGATTTGACCAGTGGATTGTGTATTTAATTTGTTTCTTTGATGTACTGAAGCTTTGCATTAGTTTTCAAATTCTGTGCTTTTGTGTTTTTTGACATTAACAGAGGACAGACTCACTGCCAGACTATTTGCATCACAGGAACAAGCAAGTGAAACCATTCTTTGCATTATTTATGGTTTTTAGACTGCAATGTCGAGAATATTGCACAGGAGATCTGCCCGAGTCCTAAGACTGCTTGAACAGATCTCCACCAGGGTATAGGCCACTTTCCCTTCTTGGCGCGTATGTTTGACGTCACATTGACGGGGAGCGCGACTGCACCACTCGCCCCCGCCTCCCTCAGCTCTGGAAGAAAGCTCCCAATGCTGCTCAGTATGAAGGTAACTCTGGATCAGCCTTATAGGCCTTCTCCATAAAAGTTAAATTCACCTTTTTTTTTCATTGAGCTGGCTTTTTAATACACAGTTGCACCATAAAAAAGGGCTTGTGAGTACTCAACACCTCTCAGTCATACAGCTGTGCCAGAGTGAAATATATATGCAAAACCTTTCTCAACAGCTTGGGGCACTACCGTGATGAAGTACTTTGAGAGATTGGTTGCAAAGCAAATCAACTCCTATCTCAAGAAGAAGCTGGACCCCCTTCAATTCTCCTTACCTCACTATAGCATAATCATGGAGGCCATTTTGCTGGCCTCCTACTTTGCATTCAATCATCTGGACCAGAAGAACTTTTTTTTCAGTATTTAACGCCATCATGACAACAAAACATATTATCAAACTCAGCGAGCTGGGACTCTGTTCACCCCTCTGCATCTGGATGGATACTCAACTCCCTTAATGGCAGACACCAAGCAGTGAGGATTAGCAGCATCGTCTCCTCCTCACTGACATCAACATAGGGTCACCTCAAGGCTGCCTAGTTAGGCCCTTGCTCTGTTTCATGTTTGCAATGCTAGGTTCAGCTCAGACCCAATCCATACATTTGTTGACGATAGCACCGTGATTGGCTGAATAATAGAAAATTATGGTCAGAACACAGGATGGAAGTCGAGAATCTGGCTGCGTGATGCCAGAACAACAAACATGCTCTCAGCCTCATCAAAACTAAGGGGCTTATTGTGGACATTAGGAAGAGGCGGCCGAAGAACCTTGCACCTGTTTCCATTGGCAAAACACCAATAGAGAGGATTCGCTTCTTCATGTTCAGGGGGGGGGGGGGTGGTCTACATATTGGAACACCTCTCCTGGGAGCAGTACATCGAAGCTAACATTATGAAGGCACACCAAGGGTTCTTCTTTCTGAGGAGACTTGGCATGTTGTCAAATACTCAATTGATCTTCAGCAGGTGTACTGTGGAAATTATGCTCACTGGTTGCTTCATGGTCTAGTTTGGTACCACAAGTACCCAGGCACAGAGAAGGCTGCAGAAAATGGAGCAGTGAATTTGGAACTTTTATAAATTATTTCGACATGACCCAGTTAATATAATTACTTTCCCTTCTGGACGATATTTAATTCTATTTCTTTTCTCTTTGTTGGTGAAGACCAAATGATTATTTTTTATTAATAAATTCTCAGGATAGACTGCCCAGAATGTTTTTGTTTCCTTGGGGTTTTTTTTCTTAGATCAGGTGGGGTTTTATATAATAAAATGTTTCTTCTTTTGAAGTTTGAGGAGATGAGAACATATTTGTTCATTGTGGTGTAATGCAATATGTTAAATGATGTCATCTAGTGACATATTTTTCTCCTTTTCAATTATGTTCACCTATGCTCCTCATGTATTGTTTACCTATAATATGATTAATAAAAAGATTAATGAAGAAAGTTTGTGAGGGTCAGAGAGAGGGTTGGTTTGAGGGTTGGTGAGGTGGGGTTTAAGGTCCAGGGAAGGGTCAGCACATAGTTTGAAGTAATGATAAACTCCTGGTGTGGCTTTGGTGGTGTGTTGACATCAGGGTTACTTGTGAGCAGTTCAATGGGTCGAATATAAGGGTTGTGAGCATGAGAGGAGGGAGGAAGGCTGATGGTAGGCTGGGCTGTAAGTTACTAAAGCTTGTGGGTCTTACGGTCCAGGAAGAGTCGGGTAAAGACATTACTTAAAGAGGGCTACATAAAGGGCATACTCCATCTTATCTGTGAAGGAAAGTTACCTGTAAGAAATGCCAAACAGGGCATTGGTTAATGTAGCAGTTAGCACAACTCCGTTACAGTTCCAGTAACCTCACTTTGAATCCGGTGCTATCTTTTTTTTCCTTCTCCCAAAGACATGTGTGGATTTTCCCCGGGTGCTCCAATTCCCTCCCACCCTCCAAAACATATGGGGTTTGCTGGTTAATTGGGTGTAATTGGGAAGCATAGGCTTCAATGGCTGGAATTGGTCTCTACTGTGAGGTAAATAAATAAATAAGCAAACAGACATTAGAGAGCTAAAACCTGACTCTGAAGGAACAGACCAGGGATAATGCACATCAGTGTGTTAGTGGAGGTCAGATTTGATATTTTACTAACATTACAAATGTATTCCCTATTTAAGATTTAATACTTATTTAAATAATTCTTGCATAATATTTTTAGACAGAGTAATATAAAAATATAAACAGAAGGATGCTATTTTGCCCTTAGTGACTGCTTCACTATTCAAATGTTCATGGCTGATACTTCATCTCAAACTATATTTCCAACATTTCTTGCAGCCCTTGATACATTTTGGATGCAGAAATCTATCGCTGTATTTTTTAAAAATATTGAATTGGCACCAAAGGCCAACCCCCCACCCCGGAAGAGAATACCAGAGAGTCAACATGCCCTGAATAATGGATTTTGTCTCAGGAAAAAAATACCTCAGGATGTTAGTATGTTATTCATAGATAATGATGATGGTTTTATTGTCTCTCACACAATGCACCAAAATTCTTACTTCCTACAGCTAAACATGTAAAGAAAAGCTCTAATATTAAACTAATATGATTAAATTAAAAGAGACAATAAATACACAAGATAGTTAATAAATATTCACAATAATCCTAATGCAAAAAAGGAGACTTCAATAGTGCTCCTGCAGTAGTCCCCAACAGGGTTTCCAAGGGAGGTTCGAGAGTCCGATAGCAGTTGGAAAGGGTGAAACACAAAAGTCTGCAGACGCAGTGATTGAAGTAAAAACACAATGCTGGAGAAACTCAGCAGGTCAAACAGCACACTTTATATTGTAAAGAGAAACTGTTCTTGAACCTGGAGGTGCTGGTTTTCAGGCTTTTGTACTGTCTGCCAGAAGGTAGCAGTGAGAAGACGTTGTGATCAGGGTGATGGGGTACTTCATGATGTTGACTGTCTTCTTGAAGCAATGCCTCACATAAATGTCTGCGAAGGGAGGTCAGAGATGAGCTTGGCTATGTTTGGTACCTTCTTAATATTTAATTAAGGATTATAATAATATTAATTCCTTGAACAAAAACATACTAAATGATGCAAATTGCATGAGAGATGAAGATTATGGATACTGTGAATAAAACTTCAAAAAAGGGTAGGAGACCTAAATGAAGGAAGGACTGCCAACAATCCTCCGTGTTGATCTGTGAGCATCAGTGAATAGAGAATAACATTAAAGTTAATCGTTTAAAATTGGATCGTAAATCTGCATGCAGATCTTATGTTTATTTTGGCAGAACCTATAAGGAAATAAATGATATAGATGAACTGCAGATTTTGAGTTGATTTAGAATGTGATTATGGATGCCTGAAATATCTGAAGTTGGGAAAAGAAAATAGTCTATAAATATACAAATAAGGCAAGACCTGGTGGTTCTGAATTTGCCAGAGGCAGTGCAGAAAGTGAAATGTCTCATCAGCATCATCAAGTGGCCTTTCAGTACACAATGCCTACAAATATATTTTTGGACTCAGAAGACAACTAAAGTGAGAATAATGTGTGCGGTGCTTTGAGTTACAAAGAGTTTCTAAAATTTAGTTTCATTTGGTGAATAAACAACAATCAAAATACTTGAATTACTCAAAATGAAAAAAAAAACAAACCTGACGGGATTTTTTAAAAAAACTATTGAAGAGAAATGTATGTGTTTTATCTGATCTATTAAGATGGAGTTGGCTTTGAGAACATGGAATCTACAAGCCAGGAGTTGCATCTCATGGTGAAACATAGAATGAGCTGAGAAAAACAAGATTGCTATTGTCTATGAAGAAAATCACTGTTTAAATTTGTCCTGAGGCAAAATTAAGCATGACTCACTCAGAGACAACTATTACAGAAGTACAAAAGTGCCATATGCAACATATGAATGCCAAATTCAAACAAGAATGTTTCCCCTCTTCATCAATGGTGTTGCCGTTGTATAGACTCCTTCATTTACTGAATTAAGATCCAGGAGCGTTACTGCACCACCAAAATTAATGTAATGGTTTTCAGGTGTTGGGGAAATTGAAAAATCACTGGAGACCCAATCCCATTACAGGCATCAAAAGATTTTTGTTTATTGCTAGTGGAGAGAAAGTCACTGTATTTGTCTTTCAAACAAGTTCTCCACATAATAAAGGAAACACATTTACCCAGTTCATTCCTGGCTAGTTACTGACCAATAATGTTAACACTTAATTACATACATTATGTGCATCCTTAACTAATAAGGTGAAGAGGTAAGGTTTAACCATTTTACAGAAAGATGATACAACAGGTCTGGGGCATCTGATGAAACTTACTGGAGACTCTGTTCACTGGCACTCAGTCAAAACAACGGCTCTCGTATTCAGAGGCCTTGTGTATTCAGCTCCAACTGCCTCAGGACAGATCGTCCCCTTGTCAGTTATGTCCATAGGTCCACAGAAATGGAGTCAATAATACTGAGTTACCTCTCTATTTTGTGCTAGTCTGTGATTATTCTCCATTTTGTAACATATCCTAGTGCATTTCTACCTATCTATTTTTGATATGCTGCTTTTGCCCTAGTCACTTTCACACCTGGTCAGAGTACATGATAATTTGTTGGTTATTTCCTGGTCCTTCAAAGCCTCTCCAAATAAACAATACATAAATCAGAAAAGTGATGAAGTATTCATACCCACTCCGTGGATGTGACTGGAAAACATGGAAAAACACAGAAGTTATACAGAGGTCAGGAAAAAGAGTTTAATACGGAGCATTCTCATGGCTCAGCATATTAGCTGACCAATTTAAATGCAGTTCATTTGCGGGAACAAATAAAAGTGAAACAGGTACAAACGGAGTGGCCATTGTTGGAGCAGCCAATGAGTGAGTGGCTCAGTGTAGGAGTGGAGAGTTAGAGGCTGTAGCTTGAGAAGCTTCAGCAACCAGCGCCTGAGGACATGATACAGTTAAGTACAAATTAGATATCCTTCATAATAATACAAATTAGATAGTGGAGATGGCAGCTAGGGCAGTGGGGTGCTCCAATTGCAGCATGTGGGATATCTGGGATGGAACGTGTCCCTGATGACCACACCTTCAAGAGGTACGTCCAGCTGCAGCTCCTCATAGACGTTGTTAGAGAACCTCAGCTAGAGCTGGATGAACACCAGATCATTTAGGAAGGAGAGGGGGTGACAGACAAAAGCTATAAGGAGACAGTCACACCAAAGAGACAAGAGACAGTTAAGTTTGGAGAGGGGAGGGGGCAGAGCACCTCCGTGGTCGTTCCCCTCAGCATATTGTTTTGGATATCATTGAAGGGCATAATCTACAAGAGTCAAGTCATAGTGGTCAAATCTCTGGAACAGAGTCTGACCCTTTGACTCAGAAGGGAAGGGGGAAGAAGTGGAGAGCTATAGTTATTGGCAATTCATTAGTTGGGGGAACAGATAGAGGGTTCAGATATTACATACATACATGATATCACATACAACCCTGAAATTCTTCTTCCAGCATGTGAGGCATAATTACCACTTATTGGTAGTGCAAAAAACTGTACTCAAGAAGAAGATTTGTATATATGTAAAGAAATATATAAATGGAAACAAACTGACTGTGAGTACAGAGAGAAAAAAATCAATAAAGTGCCAAAGCAAAGTTCCTTAAATGAATCCCTGATTGAATTTGTTGCTGAGGAGTCTGATGGTGGCAGGGTAGCAGCTGTTCCTAAACATGGTGGTGCTAGTCTTGTGGCACCTACACCTCTTACTTGATGGGACCAGTGAGAACAGAGCGTGTGTTGGGTGGTGTTGATCCTTGATGATTGCTGCTGCTTTCTGACAGCACCATTTCCTGCAGATGTTCTCATTGATGGGGAGGGTTTTGTCTGTGATGTCTTGGGCTGTGTCCACAACCTTTTTCAGGCCTTTGACAGTATACCAGTAGAATAAAGGGGACTACAGATGGATGAGAGAGATCCGGCTAAAGTTGATGGGAAAGCCACACTAGCAGGGAGGACAGTGGAGCAGCAATGGCTGGAGCTTTTGCAAGAAATACGGAAGGTGTAGGACAGGTAGATTCAGAAAAAGAAGAAATATTTTAATGGAAAAATGACTGAACTGGGGCTGGCCAGAGAAGTCAAAACCAAAGCAAAAGCGAATGAAAAGGTATATAAGGAAGGAAAATTAGTGGGAAGATAGAAAAGAGGGAAGGTTTTAAAAGTTTACAGAGGGCAACTAAAAAGGTCATTAGGAAGAAAAAGATGAATTTTGAAAGGAAGCTAGCAAATAATATCAAAAAGGATACTAAAAGCTTTTTTAAAGTACATTAAAAATAAAACAGAAGCCAAAGTAGATATAGAACTGATAGAAAATGATGCTGGAGAAATTATGAAGGGAGACAAGGAGATGGCAAAGGAACTGAATGTGTATTTTGCATTAGTTTTCACTGTGGAAGACACTAGAAATATACCAGACTTTTAAGGGTATCAGGGAAGAGAGGTGAGTGCTGTCTCGATCATCAAAGAGAAGATGTTTGGGAAACTGAATGGTCTAAGGGTAGATGAGGATAGATAGGTCTCCTGGACCAGATGGATTGCACCCTTGGGTTCAGAAAGAAGTAGCTATAGAGATTGTGAAGGCATTGGTAATTATCTTTCAGGAAACAATAGATTCTGGCATGGATCCGGTTGACTGCAAAATTGCAAAGGTCACGCTGCTATTTCAAAAGGGAGCGAGAGAGCAGATGCTAGCATAACATCAGCGGTTGGGAAGTTGTTGGAGCCAATTATCAAGGATGAGGTTACATGGAGTACTTGGCGGTGCATGACAAGCTCGGCCAAAGTCAGCATGGTTTCAGTAAGGGAAAATCTTGCCTGGCAAACCTATTGCAATGTTTTTGAGGCAAACACAAACAGGAGATGGAGCGAATGCTGTATATTTGAATGTTCAAAATGCCTTAAACAAGGAGTTGCATAATAAGGCTGATTAACAAGACAGGAGTCCATGAAATTACAGAAATAATACCAGCATGTGTAAAGCATTGGCTGATCAGAAGGAAACAGAGAGTGGGAATAGAGGTCCTGTTCTGTTTGGCTACCAGTTACCAGTGGTGTTCCGCAGGGCTAGGTTTTAGGGCCACTTCTTTTCACGTATGTTAATGATTTAGATTGCAGAATAACTGGTTTTATGACTAAGTTTGCAGATGGTACAAAGATAGGTGGAAGGGCAGGTAGTGATAAAGAAATGGAAAGACTTCAGAGAGACTTCGATAGATAGAGTGGCAAAGTAGCTAATGATATTCAATGTTGGAAAGTGTATGGTCATGCAATTTGGTAGAAGGAATGGGGAGAAAATTCAAAATTTGGAGGTGCAAAGGAACTTTGTAGAATACCCTAAACTTTAGGCTATCCATGCTGCCCAATTAACCTATAGCCCCCAGTATGTACACGTGGGTCCAAATGGCCTGTACCATGCTGTATGTCTAATTTAAAATTTAAAAGGTTGGCCACCCCTGCCCTAAAGCTTAATCTCCAAGTTGAGTTCAATGGTGAAGAAGGTGAATGCAATGTGTTGCCGTTCATATCTAGAAGAATAGAATATGAGAGTAGGATGTGATGTTGAGGCTTTATAAGCCTTCTTGGGGTATTTGGCTTATTTAAGAAAGGATATGTTGGGATTGGACATCCTTCAGAGAAGATTCACAAGAATGATCCCTGGAATGAAGGGATTATCTTATGAGAAATGTGTGATGGCCTTGGACTGTACTCCTTGAAATTCAGAAGAATGTGGGGACCTCATAGAAGCATTTTGATTCTTGAAACACTGGACAGAGCAAATGTTACAAAGTTGCTTCCCCTGGTAGGGAAGTTTAGGACAAGAGAGCACAACTTCATAATTGAAGAATGCCCAATTAAAACAGGTGCGCAGAAATTCCTTTGGCAGAGAATGGTGAACCCCTAGAATTTGCTATCACTGGCGGCTGTAGAGGCTACGTTGTTTGCTATCTTTAAGGCAGAAATGAACAGGTTCCTGAATGGTTAGGGTTTCAAATGTAATGAGGAGAAGGGATGGGGAGGGAGGCTGAGTGAGAGAAAGGATCCGCTCAGAATGGAATGGCGGAGCAGACTCGATGGGTCAGATGGCCTGCTTCTGCTCATATATGTTATGATCTTATGGTTTTAAATCCAATTAGAAATCAGACTCAGCAGCTCAAGTTAGAGCCATCGACCAAATGGACTGACAATAACTCTAGTTCACTGGCGTTTCAATATGAAAGAGGTACAGGTTGACTGCAAATATTCATGGACAGCAATCAATGAAGGGTGATCTATTTCCAACATCTTCATATATTCTTTTTTATTTCATCACGTGCTTCATTTTCAAAACTCAGTTGCACAGTTCATTTCCATTTATATATGTTCCATACTTAGCTCTTTGCTTTTGAGCACCAAGGGTAACAATGAAAATTTGGTGCTCTCTGGTAAAGAAAAAGGTTCTGTTATTGTCATGTAATATTACGTGACAATAATGGAACCATTACCTTTACTCTATGGTCTGTTAACATTATCAATTTTTACTGACTTGCCTCACTCTTATTAGCAGGTGAAAATTGGCAGTAGGTTATGAAGCAAGGACATAATTAGCAGGTGAGAAAACATAATCCCATTGAATATCATCTGAGAGTAGACTTGAGAGTTTAAATAATTATTAATCACAGTTCAGTATCTTCTTTAATACTTAAGATCAATTTACAGGTTGTAGCCTGTATGATACTGTAAATGTACACTGCAATTAAAAAAAAGAAGATTCATTTTTAGGCTCAATCATGTCAACAAATAATTTAATTGTTCAAAATATTTAATTAATATCACGGACTTTTCAGATTGCGTTGCTATGAAGAAATTGGTTTGTTTTGTCTCAACTTTTCATGTGAATTATGATGTCTGTGTATACAATATAACATGCCAACACAAACTCTTTACCAAGACAAGTACCAGTAGTTATTTTCCATCTTATGAGAATTGCTTTGTGTGTGTGATTTTTTTTGTTCCAAGAACATAATATCACAAAAGACACTGCAGCAGTCCATTCTGCTTCTTGTGCCTGCTTTGCCATTCCACAACATCATGGTCTTGTCACTTAGCTTCGCCTTCCTGCAGTAAACCATATATCCTTTGAATCCCTTGTTATCTAGGTATCAATTGGTGCTCCTCTGCCTCCATAGCGTGCAAACTAATGTGGTAGACAGGAAAGAAACAGGGTGATACGGTTAGTGTAGAGGGCAACGTGATCAGCGTAGTAGTTAATGCAACATTATTACAGCGACAGCGACCCAGGCTGTCTGTGTGGAGTTCGGACACTCTCCCTGTGTCTGCATGGTTTTCTTCCGGGTGCTGCAGTTTCCTTCCAGCCTTCGAAAACATATAGGCTTTGTGGGTTAATTGGTGTATTTTGCTCATAGGTCCTGTACTGTGATTTAAATGTAATATTGGACTAAATTTAATTTTAATTTAAAATGTATATTTAAATTCAAAATAATGCAACTTTTTTTTTATTAATACTTAGGTTACTTAACATTTATAGAGATTCAATTAACCCCGATGTCTATCAATGGTCTCATTGATCTAACTTTCCATTCAAAAACTCACAACTTAGACTATCTGTTCAAGATCGACGGGGCAAGGCCTCATTAATGGGTAATACCTTTCCCTGAGTTACCAAGTCAGGGTCCTTATTCTGCAATTGTTATTCCCAGGATGTAGTCAATGTTGTTGTTTTTTCTTTATCTACTTTTACATCATTCAGAATCCTTGGGCTCCTTAACTGAGTCAATCGAACACAGAAGGGTGCAGTTGACAATTTTCTCATGTGGGTCTCATGACTAGGTCTTCTCGCATTGTTACTTCATTGTTTACACTGAGTTCTTTGGTCATCTCTTTTCACCAGAGAATTGCATAACTCTTCCAAATCTTTTGCTTGTTTTGGAGACCTTGGACATCTGGGAAGATGTTCTGCAGTTTCTTAGTTCTCTACTTCCAAATAACTTTTTTTTTAGTTATCTTTATCAGGCATTAGAAACCTTGAGTCCAGCAAAGCCAGGAGCTCTCCACTGAGAATAATGAAACTGAGAGATTGTTACATTAGAAATATTTACCTCTCATGAATACCATATTTCAGTTTGTACCTCATTGATCAATTGCCACAGATGTCTTCTCAAAACAGCTCCTGATTCAGAATCCTATGATCAATTAATCAGTACCAGAGAACACTCACCCAGTTAGGGTTTTATCAATTCTCTTAACATTCTCAAAGAGCTTCACAGAACATTAACAATCCTTATGTGTGGCTTACTTAAACTGTACACATTGCTGTACTTATTTTAAATCTTTGCAAGCCACCTTTGTATCGTTCCATTTTGCTCCACTCAATAAACTGTCATTGGCATTGTCGAGGAAACACTATAACTCTCATCCTTGAATATATTGAGCCTCCACAGAATTCTGATAGAGTGCAAAGATGCAATAACCTTTGGGTGAAGAAATCTTATACCTCATCTCTCTCCTAGGTGGCCAACCTCTCATTTCGATGCAAGATCTGGAGAGCTTAGCAGGAGGAAATACCAGCCGAACAACATTGTCGAGTTGTCTAACAACTTTGTACGTTTGAAAAGAGATCATCTCTCAATCTTCCAAACTCTGGGGTAGTGGGAGGGGAGGTGGAATAGGCTCAGTCTGAAAAAATGGATTCTCATGTGAAGAAGAAAGAGATCATTCAAGCCATCATAGAAAACATGGCCAATGTTTGTTCCATATTTCCTTTTAATATGAAAAAAAGGCATTTTGGCCCCTGAATTGACACCAACTCACAGCTACCCCACCCCCCAGTCAATGTCCCTGTAATCTATTCCTCATTTTCAGCAATTTTTCCTCAACCAGTGGTTCTTAACCACTCGCATACACCTTAAGCACAGAGCACCTATGGCACTGAGCTAGAGACAACTTATAGTGGTCAATTAACCCATCTGAGCAATACCTGAGCAAAATGCAAAGTAATATCATTCATTAACATAACAGCAAGCATTATATTATGCATTAATATTGTGCACCTGCAATGAATCAGGAAACACTAATATGTAGTGCGTAAGCAACAAAATATTGTGGAAGACAGTGAGGCATCAATTCAAATCTTTGGTCTTTATTCAGATACAGACACATTCTTAATATACACAAATAATCCATTACTTGTATCTTTGCTTGCTTTAATGATTCTGAAAACAGAAGGTTTTTTTTTTCAGATTGTCACTCACAGGAATTTATTGCCTAGTGTACCAAGTCCAACTTTTTTGGAAAATATCTCCATTTTAAATAAAATTGACAAGCATGGTGAAAATGAGTGAATCAGAATTGTAACAGACTTCAGGCCAGGCGTGACATCAGGGTAAATAAATAGATGTAATGTTTTATAGTAGAGACTGAGAAAAGTAACTGATATTGAAAAAATGAAATGCAATTTTGATTGCATTCAGAGACTGATAAAAGTGCTGCATTATGAAAGAATAACCAAAGTAATATCTGTCTATATTCTGTGTATATTGTCTGGCTAATGGACCACATACTTAATATGATTGTTGTATCATTCTTTTGGGAGTTCAGAAAGAAGATATGTTCTGATTATGTCTTTCTTCATTACATTTTGGAAGCAATTCTATTGTGTAGAATTGAAAAGCCCTGTATAAACTTCAGACACTATATTAACTTTCAAAAAAAGTCATCTGGGAGATATAAACAATACACATTGTCCTGACAACCACTTAATTCATAATAAAATCTTTGCTGGAATTCTGCATTATTAATGAAGATAAACTCAGATTTTTTGTATAGACTTTCCAGCATGACATATAACCACTGGTCTGGTATCAACGTGATTATTCAAGTATAATCACAGAAGAGAGGGAGATTCACTCCAGCTTCCATTCTTTTTGGCCTTTGCAGTTCACTGCACTTCCCAGAAGTGCAAAGATGATTTGATGTTAAATGAAATTACAGCTTGTAGGTAGCCAAGAGGAAAAGTATTTAAAAAAAGAATCTGGAGTATGCCTTGCATGCAAATCATGGCTTGATCCAAAGGGTCAGATTTATAAAATCCAGCCCCAAGAAGCTTCATAGCAAGCAAGTTGGTTTGGGGGCTCCTTCTAGACAATGGACAGATTTCAGTCACACAAGGTAGCTCTCTGCTAGTTATCCCTTTTCTGATTTCAGCCAAGGTAGGAATAGGCCACATTCCTCCGAAATGTTTGTTGCTGCCATTGTTGGTCTATTTGTAAATGTTGGTGTAAAAAATTGCAACGTATTGGGCCAGAGTGCCTCAGGAACTGAATGCACAGTTCCAAGTGAAGGAAATGGCAGCACTGCTGGGAGTTTCAGTAACAGAAGTGCTGGCGCTGACCTGGGTGAGCGGGGAGTGGAGACACAGTACTGCTCTCTAGGGTCATAACACCCAGTCCTATTGCTGTACACGGCTTAAATGGCCTGTCAAAGGAGCCAACTGTGTTTTTTTAATCCTGCAACCACGGGAGTCTATGTCGAGATCCCACTGCCTGTGCTGGGCAGTGGACCATGAAGTTCTGAAGAATTCAAGGAGTAGCAAACTGGCACAGAACACCAAAAGAATGGAGAGAACATCCTCCCCCACCCCATTGAGAAGGAGAAGTATAGGAGACATCCCTCCAGGACAATGTCATGGCAGCAGACCAGTGAGGGGCTTGGCAGCTAAAATACTCACACAGGCTGTGGTGTGCTGGTGACTGACTCATGGGAACCAGGTTTTGGAACTGGGATTTGACTGGGTGCTGAGGGTGGGGAAGAAAGGTTCTGGAAGGGCCTGGGTGCTGAAGGCTTCTTGATTATTTTGGAGCTCTGGATCTGGAGCTCAGTTTGCTAATGGATCAAACAGGTGTGTGTATGGCTGCAGAGGTTGCGCGAATGCTGGAGGCAAATTCACAGACACTCCATGTCTTTCAGGGGACACTCTTTTACTTCTCTTTCTCTTACTAAAGGTGACTCTTTCTTTGCCTTACAGCAGACAGAAGAAAATTTCATCTAATATTACATTTTTTTTGTAGAATTACATGGCATTAAAATGAATCTTGAACCTAGAAGATTATGACTGGGGAAAGAAGTTATTGCTGACATGTTGGGAACAATTATGCACCAACACACACTGTGTCAAATACTTGATCCTACCAGTTTAATAAGTAGTGGCAATGGTGATTTAATCAAGTCACAGCATTCACCATCTATTTTAACTGCTTCCAATGACCAGTTTTGAGCTGGTCAAGATCCCAACCATTAGCAGTTAAGATCAACATGGGAAAGTCTGGCTGTCCTTTTGAGTCCATGGGGACATCATTGCAATTTACCCGTTGGAATTATAGAATTGCATCTTCTTTACAGACACTTTTATTGATGTATATGTGAAGGGTATTTGTCAAACTAAGGCCCTCTACTATGCAAGTTTATCAATATTGTATTCTTTAAAATTTAATGATTTTACTTTTTAAACTTTGTCAATCATAAGGCACATTGAGTGTGAGTCTTGGGCAAGAAATTTGTCTCTGTCACCTTAGGATTTATTTTTTGAAGACAAAAACCTCACAAGAAAAATTGTAGAATTGCATTAAATTGTAACATTATATTTTAAAACAAAGTTTCCACAGGTTTAAGGAAAACTGGCTGCATTTTTAAAAAATTTGGGTTATTAAGCCTAACCCTTTCGTTACAAGCCCAGAGGACCCATAAACCCAGCAGCAATAGATATTCACCAAGACAAGTGGTTACTTAAACAAAAGTTGCTTTTAATTATCTTTAAACATGCAAACAGAATCACATTTTAACTTAACTAACCTAACTTAACTCCCTTCTAATTCTAAGTGCACGTGTGCGTAAGTTCAGAAAAGTTATTTGGTTCACGGTCCAATCTCACTTCTCATTCCTCCAAGTTCACTGGTTGCAGGCAATTCTTATACTGTGCACAAAATTTAACATTTATAAAGTTCATCAGGCTTTGGTGCTTGAAAGGTAAGTGGTTACCGCTCAGGAGGTTCTTGTCGTTTTAGAGAGAGATTTGTTGTTCCAGGACATCCACAACTGATTCCTTTTTAATGAGCCACTCCAATGTCTTGCTGACGAAACTTTCCCCCTTCAGGGTTCTCCAGATGATAACCTCTTTCTTTCAGGTCACCACAGAGTGCCTTTTTGTTACTTTTATTCCAAGTGAAATGTTAGACAGCCAGTCTTCTCCTCATGCATGCACCACAAGGGCTTTGACCAGGCTGAACAAACCACTTACAAACCCGTCTTCCAAAATGGGGCTTTCCACAAGCTTGCCAGCTTATGCTGTTCCAGTCCCAGCTGCTCTTACTGACTGTAACACTGTAGAAGTCTCTCTCTCTCTCTCTCTTAGAGAGAAAGCCTATTTGATTCGCCCTGCTTGCAAAACCACATGAGCTCTTAGAACAACAAGTCCTCTTCTAGACAGAAAGTGGCTCCGACAAGATCTTTCATCTGTGGCGTTTTTGTAAACAACAATCCATTAGTGAAGTATCTTGGCCACTCTCCAAAGCTCTTGCAAAAGCTGTGGAGCCGATATGTCTAGCATTAGTAGAGCTCCAGTATTTTAAATAAGATCTGTTTTAAAGTGTTTGTATGTGACCTACTGTAATGGAAGATTTAAACTGTGTTTTTTACTTTTGCAGCCTTTGCTTCTGCAGGGCTGAGAACCTGCTTGTGTTTTAGAATCAGCAGACATAAGTTAAATTCCACCGAGGGACCAGAGATGCAGTTATCTGACGAAAGGACATCTGTGTACCCAGAACATTTAATCTTCCTGCTTGTATGGTCACAGACTGTCAGAGGCCTAGCCTTGATGCAAAATAAATCATTGTATTCAAAGTGATAAGCTGAAAATTATGTTATTCGATAGAAGCCTAGCATGCTAGCTTGCTCACTTATCTTTCTTGCTGTGCTGGGAATAGGTGCTTGGGTAATCAGTTTTTGGGTAATATAATGGTCCCGCTGCTGAAGTTTGAAACTCTCCGAGAGGTGGCAGCATCTCTCAGCAAGAAGAAGAACTTCTAGAGTCCAGCCAACGTCCCAGTCGGGGGAGGTGGAGAAGCTGCTACCGGCGCTCTGACAACCTACTACAAATGTGCAGTCGTTGCCTTGTTTCGGCAGTTGGGACCAGTACAAGCGTTGATAAGTATAGTAGGGAAGGGCTTGCATATTGTAGTTTGAAATCAGCTTTTGAATTTGTAATAAACATTTGTATAATCTGAACTGCTCTCGGTGTGTGTGTCTATTTTCTTTCGATAGCTCAAACACTCTGACCAATCTAAAATGAACAAAATGAGAGGTATAAGTTTACCCAAGACACCTACCCTAACAAACCTTTCCCAATTTATCTCCCAAAAATATATCTATATACTCTGTCACACTTCGCTCACCTCAGTGATGAGATACAAGAGAAAGAAAATGAACTTTACAGATATGGTAAGGACTTTTGCACAAACCTTAGTTGATTTGAATGTCAGTTTATGTTGAGCTTTCTGTGAAACAACTTTCATTGGGTGAAGACAGCATTCTGACATTGCTTAACAAGGTGGATTTGCCAATATCCCATTAATCCCAGTGCCTCCTTCCCAGTGTATGACAGGAGGCAAGGGCTGAATCAATGAGGTCAGTGTCTTTGTAGAATGGTAGTGGTGACTATAATGACAGTTTGCATGCATAATTTATTTGTCCTAACCACGGGGAATATTGAGTAGCACAAATTGATATGGAGACCTGCAAAACATGTGAATCTGTTTATTCTATTCACTCTCTCTCCCAAAACATGTTAACGTATCAAAAACATCAAGTGTTCACCTATTCAAAATTAAACAATTTTTCCATGTATTCCCATTATTTGCAAATATAACCTTGCTATAGTTTGGCTGAACCTTTTAGTTTTTCTCAAAGAAACACATCTTTAGCATCATGTTTACCACTTCACTTGAGGAAATTGTCACTTCATTAAAGATTGCTTCATCCAATCTCCACTGGTTCAACTTCTGGGATTTTCCACAATCATATAATTTCTCTTGTTTATCTTATGCTGGAATGAAGTGATTGACTTATTCATTGTTCCATATCTTTCTGCTATCATGGCAACATTCTGTTTACAAGCATGAAATTTACCAGGTAGAGTTGTCATTTTATTGCGCAATTCTGTTTGAACTGTTTCTCTCCACAACTCAAGCTATCATTTTGTTTGTGTCTCACCTGCCTCTGTTCTGCTCTCCTCTAGATTTGGCTGAAATGCAGTCAATCATGTTCTGAGTCTTCCATGCATTGGTAGCTCAGTATGAATAAAAAAATTGTTGGGAAACTTCAGCTCTCTTGTAATATTTGTTTTCTATTCAGTGCCACAAATATTCTCCCCGATATCTCAGCCGCAAATTCTTGCTTGATATAATTAAATAAGCTGTGCATAACATCATTTTCTTACAAGAAACACTCAAATGGAAATGAATAAACTGTTATCCAAGGCTCCCGTAATTCTTTGGATCAAGTCTGATATGTGAAAATAGATGTGAATTCTTTGATTATAAATTATGTTACAGGACAAAACCCAATAAATTTCTCCTCCAGCTATTTAGAGTGAGGATAAGTAATAAGATCAGTTAATTGATTAGCCACTTTCAGCTTTGTAAAGATATCTTCAGTGGCTTGACTCAGCAGTCTTGAAGGTAATGGGCCTGTTTACTAGCTCTTAAGAAATTTATCTAGTTCCAGCCAATAAATAAGCACATTCTCCCTGTGTCCTCGTAGGTTTCCTCTGGGTGCTCTGGTTTCAAAGATGTACGGGGTTGGTCAGTTAATTGGAGTCATTGGTATATTTGGGTCCAACGGGGTTGTGGGCCAGAAGGGCCTGTTACTGTACTGTATCTCGAAATTTTTTTTTAAAACTCAATATTAAAGAAAACCTCTTGCAATTGTTTTCATGCTAAGAATATCAGAATGTTGGTATGAAATTCGACTACAATTCTCCCTTCTCTACACATTTGATTTGATAACTGTTTTCATTAGGCACAACCTGTACTGTCCACATTCATAACATTAGTTATAGAATGGTTCCATGACTTTATCTGGACATATGTCTGGTCCATTCCTTCCTATTAATTTTTTTTTTTCATTTACTGATTTCAGAATAGTATTTTGAGCCTTTTAGGCTAAATCTATTACAGTACTAACTAAAATAATTAGTTCAGTTATTTACGATATAAAGATCATGTAAATGCCAATATGTAAATTCCTCAATGACAACCTTGATGATACATCTGCAATCATATTCTGTTTTGAACTTCAATGTTCAAGTGTCAACACTGTGATGTGAGAGAATGATGTAACTGATAATGCAGCTATTGCTGACTTAGGACCAAGAATTGCTGATAAAGGCTTATGCTTTATGGCCTGGGTAAAGCACCTACCCGATAGCAAGTGAACATATTTCACTCCTTTAGATTTTCTTCTCAATTTGAGCATCAATTACATGACTGGTTCATAAATCAAAACATTACATGCAGGGTAAAATATACATGATATAGCTCATGAACTAACAAGGATCTTATTCCTGGGTTCTTTTTACACAAGCTGAATGTTGTTTTTTGTTTCTTCTTCGTCCTAATCTAAATTTTCCTCTTTGTTAGTAATAATGTCAGTCTTGTTGCAATATTTGACTATAATTTAGCATTGTACATTACCTGGCCTGATAATAAACTCAGTATGGGAGGCTTTCACATTTTCCTGATTTTTGCAATTATTCAAGTTTTTATTTGACTGATTTCCATCTATTAGCATCTATTTTTAGCCAAGGATAATCCATTTATTGTTGTATAAACACAATTTCTTTAGAAATTTACATTTTCTTGTGTAGTTGGCCAAACACCTCAAATTGCCAGAGTTGTTATTCTTCAGTACTCCAGACTGGAGCTACAGCAGCTGGGTCACTTTGGCAATGATCTATATTTTACAGTATCTTTATCCATTTTAGCTTGAGAAATCTTTGGAGATAATTTCACACTATAAGTTAGTTTCAAGCACAAATAAGTACGCTCATGGGTGTATTGGTTGATAAAGGCAGTGCAGTGAACATGGTTTATATGAACTAGAGTAAGGTTGATGACAAGATCTCACAGGGGAGATGAAGGGGATCTGAGGCACTTTGGCAAAACTGGCTTGGTAAAAGGATGATGGCGGAGGGTGTTTATTCTGCCTGGCAGTCTGTAGCCAGTAATATACTGCAAAAATTCTATTAGTTCCACTTCCTAATAATTCAGAATTATTAAATATCTTATCTGGCATAAAGTCATAGTCTTTGATAATTCACATTATGTTGTTTTCAAGTTCACCTTATTCTCTGTCCGTGTTAATGTACTGAATTGACGTGGAGGTGTATCTTTGCTTATCATTACATAATCTCCTGTTGCGCTATTGATGTCATGTTAATGCATCAACCTTTTAACCGCATCTTTGTACTGACATGGTTTTGCCTTCTCCCATTCCACCTGCTAGCTTAATTGCCATGCAAAGCCAATTCTTTATTATTTTTCAGTGAATAGACAGAAGCTGGAGGGACTCAAAGGTCCATCGATGTTTTTGGTCAGGACGCTTTACCTTCTTACTACTTTACTTCCTTGCTAAATGAAAAATGCTTTGCTTTCCAGACTGTAAAAATAATTGCTAACGAGATATACATTTCAGAACCCTCTTCAGTTGAATGTTTCTTGCTCTCCTATAAACCTTGCGTTGTCTCGCCATTATTATCAATTGCCATCGTGTTATTTGTTTTAAATAAACATTTACACAATTTCTCTCTGTGAAATGAAAAGCTCGTGCGACTGACCCAAAGCTTTCCCTATTAAGTGACTCGTCAGTTTGTGGACATCAACCTTTGGTGCATTAAAATAACCGCATAGGCTTTTCTAGTACATCCAGGACTTTCCCTATCCCATTGAGCACGCACACATGCACACCAATTTGAAGTCACTCAACTGCCCTCGTTATATATTCTCCACAGGCCTTGCCCAAAGTGCTTCCTCTCAAATGATCTATCTCGTAACCAGAATTTGACTGCTGTCCTCGACAGGATTAGCTGTTGCAACACTACTGGCGCCTCACATCATCTCTGTGGTCGCTAACACCCATTGGCTCAGTCTTTTTTGGAACAAAGTGTTGTTTTTCATAAATAAAAGCAACAAAATCTTAGAAACATTCACTATCTACCAAAAGAGAAAGTATTTAATGTTTTAGTTTGAAGACCCTTCTCAGCACCAAGAAAATAAAAGTTAATTTTAGGTTGCAGAGAGAGAGACCTGGGTTGCCCAGGTGATCTCATTATATATGAGGAACAATCTTGTCAATAGACAATGAAAGAAGTAAAAGAGAAAAAAAACCAATAAAAGTGCATGTTGAGGTTGCTGAAAGCCAAATGAGATTGTTTTAAATGCCCAGTATTTCAGACAATATCTCTGAAGTGAGATAAATGGAATTAACTGCACACGTGAATGACCTTGGAGCAGATCTAGTCAATTCTGATACAAACAAGAGAGGTGACATATCTGAAATTGTCTTCTGTCAGATCACCTATTTAACCACATTTTAAATTTCCAGCTGTTAGTTTGGGATTTGAGATAATGTCTACAGATAGATTCTGGTTTTGTGCCTTAACAACTGGAACATTGTCCTGTTACATTAATTCCTGATGTCCTCTGTACTCTCTCCAAGTCCTTGATGTCTTTCCTAAAGTATGATGCCCAGAATGTACTGAATACCCAAGTGAGGCCTAATTAATGATTTGTAAGGCTGAGCATGACTTCCTTAATTTAATATTAAATATTTCTGTTTGTAACCTTCAACAATTTGTCAGTAAGCACCACTGACCTTCTGTTCTTCCACCTTCCCAAATTAATGCCATTTAGATTATCCTGTCTCTTCATGTTGTTTCTCACGGACCATGTTAAATTCATTAATAACTTTCTTAGCCAAAGGCTAATTATAAGTGAGGTATAACTGCTATACAGTAAGGGCAAGGAAAGAGTAATTGGACGATGCATGAAAATGGCATTGATTTAGCCATGTGAATTTGTCCCATGCTCATTGGAGTTCATAGGAGTTGCACAGGAAATTTATGCTCAGACTTCATGACTATGATAATAATTACTAATTGTTCTACTGTTCTCATTAGGTCCTCTCAGTTTGAGGAGTGACAGGTTGGAATGAGATAGCAATAATTATCCTCAGAAAGGGGGGGCTGCTTCTTGACTGTGAACAGCATCATAATCATGCCACACATCATAACACAATTGAGCAAATGATAATTAATCAGAGAAGGGAGTGAGACCTCCATTTCTTGTCGGCAAAGGTGGCCAAAGTGGAGAGGAGGAATGTTGTCGTTTATAAAACAGCGAGGATAGGAAGCTTTCTAGGCATAACATTAAACCATGGTTGGAGGAGACCACAGATAAAGCCATAGATCCTGCAAGGTGACAACTATTTAACTATCATATGCATAACACCTATTACCATTGTAACATGTCCTTCTCTTTGACTGATAAAGGTGTTACACAATTTCAGGCATTAACAACAAACTAGCAAGAGACTGATTCTATATCCTAGTTGTGACAGAACCAACAGCCACAGGACAGACAGAGAGTTTGGAAGGTCAACCTACATTTGAGAACAAATTCTCTTTCTTGCATTCATTTCTTCTTTATCCACTTTTGACCACTCTGACCCAGATGATGTCGGTATGTACCTCTTAATTCTCCCTTCCCCTCTTCAGTAGTAAAGGATAAAATGGAGCTCCCTAACTATCATACTACGAGGGGGAAGAAGACACCAAGTAATCTGACCTAACACATGCAGACTCCAGATAAACAATGGAAATTTGCTTTGAGATGGGAAGGAATGGGCTTATGATAGTTGGGGAGGGGGGCAGTGTTAGTAAGGAAGGATAAACCAGGTGCCAGCTTCTGAGGGCATAAAGCTATACAAAGCTGATACGCATCAGAAGAGGGCAGATTTTAGATGATGCTGATGGTCATCCATAGTCAAATACTTCGGAGATTGGTTCATCTTCCAGTAAGCCTGAGAATCCATCCACTCTACATAGTTACCTTCAGGTATATTGGATAAAAAGATGTTAGACCAAGATGACCATGAAGGACAATGTGTGGACATAACAACCATGGTTTGAAAATATTTGTGAAGGTGTAGATTCATGATGCAGTAGCACTGAAAACAGTTGAAAAGTGCTTGGAAATGAAATAACTAGTTAAATAACTCACAGGCAAATCATAGTACCAAGAAGATGGCAGTTCGAAACAAATACCCATCTTAGCTAATCAACCAATGCCCTTGCTTTTACCTGCCAGGAAGCCAGTCTGCACCTATGTCAATCATGTTAATGGGGTGTTGTGAGAATCATATATTAGCCACTGGAGAACACTGTATGGGAGTACAAGGCCACATTTATGCCATTGGAAATCAGTGCTAAGGGGAAGCTCAAAGGCGAATCGTTGATGGAGACAGAAAGGGGCTGGAATTGGCTGAAGGCACACTGATGTTGAGGTACAGAGTAAGAATAAAACCAATCTTGCCTTGGATGCTTAAAATAAAACAAGCTGCGAAAGAAACTCAGCAGATCGGGTAGCATTGTGGAGGGTAAGGGATGGCCAACATTTTGCACTGAGATCCTGCATTAGGACCTCAGTCCTTCTTCTCTCTCCCTTCACGACCTCCTGCTGTGAACCATTAGATCAAAACCATGGCTTCAGTGTGCACGCTCCATGTTTTAAGAGAGGTTCAGTCAGTCTCTCTAAATGCCAACTTTGCAATTTTTTAATAGTTTGAACAGATCACAAGGTGCTCCCCATTATACTCTTGTCTGCTTTGTGTCATCCAACATACACCTGACAAATCTGGGACCAACCATTGCCAACAGCAGGAGGAAATGCTGAAGAAAGAAGATGAAATTTTAACATTAATATTAACAAAGGATTAACTTCACTCCACTACCATGAACATTTTAGTACAGTACATTTAAGATACCATGAATGGTTCTGAAGCACACATTAATGACGCACACTTAAAATAGAAAGCATTTTACTGTTCGTTGCTGTGATAAAAGTGATTGTAAGGAGCTCAACTTTGCCCTAAAGACAGCCATTGTTCTGTTGAATATAGTTGCATTATAAAAAACCTTCAATTATAACAAAACAAAAATGAACTTCAGTAAAATGTGAAAAATGAGGGCTCAGGAGTGTGAAATAGGTCTATTTTCTTTGCATTAAGAAACATATTAATGCAAATTATTAAATCTGAATAAAGCAGCAGGCATTAATTTATGCCAAAATTGACACAACTTAATAACCATATCATTATCTACCCACTAATTCTCAAAATGTAGGTGCCAGTATTGCTATCTGGTAACAGAGGGTTTCAAATGAATTAAAACCTTTCAGTGGAATATGCATTTAATCAACTCTCTGCTTCTATCCAATTAACAAAATAAAAACACTTACAAAGTCCTGATTATAGCCATTTCTACACATTAGCACGCCCATCCCTGTAGGCAAGAGAAAAATCAGACGCATCAGAAACCACATATTAAAGAATATTCAAATTTTGGATTATTTGATGCCAAGCTTAACATTTTGGCATTTAATGAAATTTAAATTATAAGGAACAGATCTTACAGAAAATGTTGGGAAATAAAATTTGTAATGAATTGGCGTCAATACAAATATCTTACACTAAGCAAGCTTTAACTACAGGTACAAACTTTCTTATAAAATGAGAACTGTTCCACTTTTGGCTATTATTGGGGAAGGGATCAATTTTTCCAGCAGTTGGCTGGGTAATTCACAACAATTACAGTGCACAGTCATGTGTAAAACTTCGACTTAATGAAAGTCGATTTAAAATTTTCACTGATGTGGTATGCTTGCTGGTTTATAACAAGCTTTAAATGGAAAAAGTTAGGTGATTTTTTTTATTTCACAAGGAAGGTAAAGAATGCAATCAACTCAATGATGATGTGAAGTGGACTTAGAAAGCAGTGTGCATTTGTGGCGCGATAATATATCACAAGTAAGCATGAAGTGAGTGATTAAAGGCTTTAATATCCTGAAACATCGGGCATGCCTCTACATGCTGCTGGCCCGGATCCAAGGCTGGTATGAAGGGAGGAGACAAGGGCTATCAGCCTTTATTGGAAATCTATGGGGAGGAGTTACAGGGTGGGCCAGCCTGTACAGTCTGGTGAGGCCACACCTGCACTACTGTGTTCCATCACAAAGTGAAGAAGATTTACATATAATTTAAAGATTGTGGGATAATTTCAAATCATCTGCTTGTTGTGTCACTTGCTCATTGGTGATGCAAACCCCATTGATTTAAGTCAGTTTCTGAAAATTTATTTGGTCAGAGCAAGTGATGAACCAAATATTTCCTGCTGGTCTTGCAAGTAAAGGAGGCTAATTACAGTCAAAATATTGGAGCGAATGATACTAAGGCTTTGAGGCAGATGGTATCTTATCATTTCACCTTCAAGGGAAAATAACAAAAAAAGATGGGGTTAAAACTGTCCTTTCACTCAGTTTTGCAGGTCAGATTAAAATCCTTGTTTTTAAAAAAAGGGAAACAATCTCATTGATCCAATGTACTTTTTATAGCCAATACTTCACTAAAAATACTATTTAATTGGAGATGAAATTTCAGTCAACAAGGAAAGTCCCCACAAACAAAAAAATGTGTCAATAACCAGATAATTGGCTTCACTGATGTTAGATTAATAGTGGTAGGAACGATGAGATAACTCTTCTGCTCCTTTTGGAACTAGTGTCGGTAATTTTTTTCATCTGTTGGAGAGAGCAAATCGAGGTTTAGTTTACATTTCATCTGAACGGTAGCTACATTACCAGAGTAGCAAGCCCTCAATGCTAGTCTGGAATGTTGTTGTAAAGTCTAAGCTTGCTCTGAACCCCAAATCTATTGCCTTGGTAGTGAGAGTTCTATTAACTGGCATTGTTTCAATACTGCTGAAATGGATCGAGTTCCGAACTAAGTCAAATGTTGGAAAAGTGCCGCCATCCTGGAAGCATCTCAAACAAAAATACTCATGTAAAATTAAAATACTACAGGTTCTGGAAGTTTAAATAAAAGTAGAAAATAAATGGACATGCTCAGAATATCAGTGGGCATTTGAGGAGAGGGAAAAAAAAATCAATCATTTGTTAAGGCCATCAGAAGGAAATAAATAGTTCCACAATACAACAGAATGTTTCAGTAGGTGGAAAACTTAGAGGAGAGACTTTTACCCTTATCATAATTTTCTTATGAGTTTGTAAACTCGACTATTGTATTTGCAGTGTCAACCAAGGCTGGCAGAGCAATCTGAAGTTGTATTCATGAAGTATTAAAGACCAGGGGAGGATCACGTCATGTTTGGTCACTATCTCTTCAAATATGCTGAGAATATTTTCCCTTGCTGTGTTGAAGTCAGTGAGACCAAATGTGTGGCAGTGAATGCATTTGGTGATTAACATTCATGTGCAACTAGAATTGATGACCATAGATGAATTTCTCCTTCCCTAGTTGCTTTTACTTCTTGGATACAACTTGGCATGACTTTTATCTTCAGAACCCCAAATAAAATAAAGTAATTGACTTAGCTGGCGTGCCTACCAGTGTCGTGTGACACTGGGAAGAAAGTTTAGTACCAGGAACATGTGAAGCAAGTTGTCCTGCTATAAGGATTGGAAAATTGTCATCGTGTTATATTCCCTGAAGTGTCTTGGGTGTTAGCGTGCCTCGTTCATTGTCTGAAGTGACATAAATTTTCTGTGTTATGCACAATGTACTTTTTTTAAATTGAATTTATATGCCATCTATACAAAAATGGTGTTACTTGTTCTACTTCCCAACCACCGGTTGGCAACATATTCCATGTCCAGTTTTCCTTGTTAACTTTAGTCAGAAATATACTTCATATTCAAGTAAACAGTTTATTGCAAAATTTACTAAAAAAAGATTTAGCAAATCCAGTTCCCAGAGGAGTGGTACTTTTACAAACAATTATTTTTTGTCACAGAGAAACCCATAAGTGACTTGTCAGTTAATGACTTTTCCAGAGTTTCCAGCAGAGATTAAATCAAGGGAATTCTAATCCACAGTGTACCAATTAATTATTTTATAAACTGTAATCAGTAGGAGTTTGTCTGTTTCCTTCTTTCACTGCAATTGCAACTGAAATTTAGACTGTTCTTAATACTTACAATCATTGTTTAAAACCATAGCACAATTACAGCACAGAAGCAGGCACCATTTGGCCATTCTAGTTTGTGACAAACCATTATTTTTTGCCTAGTCCCACTGACCTGCCCCCTGCCCATAGCCCTCCATACCTCTCCCATCCATGTACCTGTCCAAATTCTTCTTAAATGTTAAAATTGAGCTATATTACCACTTCTGCTCCAAGCTCATTCCACACCCCTATCACTCTGTGTGAAGAAATTCCCCTTCATATTCCAACTAAACTTTTCCCCTTTCACCCTTAACCCATATCCTCTGGTTTGTATCTCACTTACCCCCAGTGGAAAAAGCCCATCTACTTTTACTTGGTCTATCCCCCTCATATCCCCTCATTCATCTACACTCCAGGGAATAAAGTCCTAACCTATTTAACCTTTCCCTGTAACTCAGTTCCTAAAGTCCTGGCAACATCCTAGTAAACCTTCTCTGCACTCTTTCCATCTTATTGATCTCCTTCCTGTAGTTAGGTGACCAAAACTGCACAAAGGTTTGGAATGCAGCACAAAGAGAAATCGCTACCCTGACGGTATTGGCACTTAACGCTGTTAACAAGAAGTCAAGCAGATTGACATTTACATCATTTATATCTACTGTAGCTTTGGGGAAAAGTCTAAACATTGGATCTCCCTACTCAATAGCAGAGTAGGGAGAGCCTTCATCGTAGTAACTGCATCAGTCTAAGAAGGCAGGTCATTGAAATCTTCTCAAGAACAATTGAAAATGGATAAAGAATTCTAGCCCTTCTCATAATAATGAATAAACCGAAAGAAATATTTATATGTGGAAACAATATGGTAGAGGTAATGGTCATGAATGAAAACTGATATGCACGAAGGAATTTACATGTCAACTCCTCAGCGAAACAGTGGGCAAGGTCAATATGATTGATTATATATGCAGACGTATGACCTTGCACAATTGCCTTGCTTGTCCATCATGATTGATAGCTCAAGTATCAAAATTAAATCCTTATTCTGTCTAATAAAGTGGTTCTCAACCTTTTTCTTTCTACTCACATCCCACTTTAAGTAATCCTTATGCCATCGGTGCTCTGTGATTAATCAGGGATTGCTTAAGGTGGGATGTGAGTGGGGAGGGAAGGTTGAGAATCATTGCTCCAGACCCAATTATTACTGAAATATTTGGTTTGAGAAAAATTGCCATTGGCCCATTTCCTTAGGAGTTATGAATCCGTGCACATAACGAGTCAATGAAGTATGATTAAAACAGGGGTTTTCAAACTTTTTCTTCCCACTCACATCCCACCTTAAGCAATCCCGACCGTCACACAAACCATTTCACACCTATATTCTCAATGTAAGGGAGGAGAATAACAGAGAAAAGAAATAAAAGCAGTACATTCCTTGCAGTAACTGTCTTGCTCATTTTTCTCAAGCCAATCCTGCTCCTCCAAGTGATTGCACTATGCCTCCCCCTCTCCCCACCCTATACTCCCCCTACCCCCTAGCTGTCATTTAGCATTGTCTTCCTTCCTTGCCTTTTTGTTAGAATGAATTGATAAGATGATGTCAAGCACCATAATTCCACAGACTCTAAGTGAAAAAATATTAAACCCAGGTTTACATTTTTTTGCAATCATGTTTGACTACATTGTGTGTCATGTGGAAATGAAAGATGGGACCATGATTTACAATCAAAGCTGCCAAGAAGTCAAGTGTACAATATTCAATACCCATTCCAAACACATTATTCCTTGAAATTTCACACACTTGTGGTGAAAATGTGGCCTTTGCTGTGTACACTGTTCACTGGAGCACTTGTGGGGAAAAAAAACCTTCAGTCACGGGGTGTAACAAGAAAGTCTGCAGTGCTGGAGAAATTCAGTAGGTCCCACAGCATTCATAGGAGGTAAAGATATGTAACCAACATTTCGGGCCTGAGCCCTTCGTCGAGGTATGAGGAAATACCAGGCAGCAGGTGGCTGGATAGAACATTGGTGGAGGAGTGAAGCAGGGGCAGTGGGGGTGGTTGGGGGGGGCGGGAGGAGGGGAGCAAAGAGCAACTCCCACATGGACATAGTTGGACATGGATAAGAGGACAGGAAAGAAAAGCTGAGAATTGATCAAGGGAGGGCTGAAAGAAAGGAGACAGAGGGATGGGGAAGGAGAGAGACAATGGGACAGAACCAAGGTGATCCTACAGCCAAACGCATCATTCCCTCTCTTCCCCTCTCCGCCTTCCACAAGGACCGCTCTCTTGGTGACTTCTTCCCACCAATCACCCCCTTTAAACCTATTTCTGTGGCTGCACAATATTATCCACTTTCTCTCCTCCCTCACCACCATTCAGGAGCCCCAACAATACTTCCCAAGTGAAGCGACACTTCACTTGTAAACCTCCAGGGGTCTTCTACTGCATCTGGTGCTTCCGTTGTGGCCTCCTTTACATTGGAGAGTTTGGACGCAGACTGGGTGATCGCTTCATTGAGCACCTTCACTCTGTCTGCTGTAATAGTGGGATTTCCCAATTGCAACCCATTTCAATTCCCTGCCCCAATCCCATATCAGCATGTCGATCCATGGTCTCACACACTACCCGACTGAGGCTACCTGCAAATTGTTTGGGCACCCTCCAAACAGATGGCATTAACACTGACCTCCACTTTCTGTTAGTTCCCCCCTCGCCTCTCTCATTCCCTATCCCCATTTTCCTCCAGCTCCCCTCCCCTTTCTTTCTTTCCTCTGTCCCCTCTCCTGCAGCTTTGCATTCACAGATTTACCCCTTTCACCCAGCCAATTCTCAGCTTTTCTCTCCCACCCTCCCATCCATATGACCTCTTGGCTGTTGGTCTATGCTCCTCTCCCTGCTCCTTCTTCCCTACTTTTTTATTTAGCCTTCTGTCTCCTTTTTGCTCATGCCTTAACAAAGGGTGTTGGCCCAAACTGTTGGTTATACTGTACATCTTTTGCCTCCTATCGATACTGCAGGACCTGCTGAGTTTCTTCAACTCTTTTGCGTATTTCTTCAGTCAAGGGTTGATATCTCTCCGATCCACACAGTTTTTTATTAGTTTTTTTTTTAAAAGGGTGTTTTAGACAGCTTTAAAACAAAATCATTGCAGCCACTCTCAAGAAAGTAATCAATTGCATGGCTGGTGCTCACAAATGGGCAGAACATTGAGAGGCTTGAATCTTTGCCAGTTGGACAAAGTCAGCAGAGCATTAATCAGTGGAGCAGGAAATACCCATGAGAGGCCAATGTATGGCTCCTTACACCTTGGAGGGGTGTCAATCCCATCTGTTAAATTGCAGTGCTCTGTCATGCTGCCATCATCTGAAAGTGGAAGGAAAGACTTGCTCAAGACTTTAACCATGATTTTCCCCAACCTCCCGAACACGGTTGATCAGCTAATATTATTGATTTTCTGAGTGATATGTGGGAATGACCCTGAGGGCAGAATCACAAACGGCAATGAGGAAGCATACAGGAGGGAGATAGATCAGCTTGTTGGATGGTGTAGCGACAACCACCTTGTGCTCAACGTCAGCAAAACCAAGGAGATGATTGTAGACTTCAGGAGGGAGTCAGGGGAACAGGATCCAGCCCTCAAGGGGCTCAGTAGTGGAAAGGGTCAAGAACTTCAAATTCCTGGGTGTCAACATCTCTGAGGATCTGTCCTGGAGCCTCCCTGTTGATGCAATCACAAAGAAGCCTTACCGGGTGTCTGAGGAGATTCAGTATGTCACTGAAGACTCTCGTAAACTTCTACAGTGTGTGTGTGTGTGTGTGTGGAGAGCATTCTGGCTGGTTGCATCACTGCCTGGTATGGAGGCACCAACTCTCAGGACAACAATAAACTCCAGAGGATTGTTAACTCGGCCTGCGACATCACAGGTGGCAGACTTCACTCCGTCAAGGACATCTACATGAGGCAGTGTCTTAAAAAAGCAGCCTCTATCCTCAAAGACCCCCACCACCCAGGCCATACCCTCGTTGCTCTTCTACCATCGGGGAAAAGGTACAGGAACTAAAAATGAACACTCACGCAAGGACAGCTTCTTCTCCACTGCCATCAGATTCCTGAATAATCAATGAACCAAAGACACTGCCTTACTTTTCGTGCCCTGTTATTTTTACTCTTTTATAGCATCGAGTCCACGCTGCTGAAGATCCAGCTGCGCTGGATGGGTCACGTCTCCAGAATGGAGGACCATCGCCTTCCCAAGATCATGTTATATGGCGAGCTCTCCACTGGCCACCGTGACAGAGGTGCACCAAAGAAAAGGTACAAGGACTGCCTAAAGAAATCTCTTGGTGCCTGCCACATTGACCACCGCCAGTGGGCTGATAACGCCTCAAACCGTGCATCTTGGCGCCTCACAGTTTGGCGGGCAGCAACCTCCTTTGAAGAAGACCGCAGAGCCCACCTCACTGACAAAAGGCAAAGGAGGAAAAACCCAACACCCAACCCCAACCAACCAATTTTCCCCTGCAACCGCTGCAATCGTGTCTGCCTGTCCCGCATCGGACTTGTCAGCCACAAACGAGCCTGCAGCTGACGTGGACTTTTTACCCCCTCCATAAATCTTCGTCCGCGAAGCCAAGCCAAAGAAAGAAATAGTAATGTCATAAGGTGGTTAAACTCTGAGCATTTTCACTATGATACGGCTTCAGAACATTGAATTTCATGACAACCAAGTTTGACTCTGATTCTGAAGTACAGTAGTATGAGGCTTTTTTAGATCTTCACAGATATATGATGAGAGGAGCTTTAGGCCAGATGGTTGTAAGTGGATAATTAGGTGATAATGTAGAGCATCATCTCTGTCAGCACTGTACTCTGGTGGAGAGGGATATGCGAGCAGCCAGATCCTCTCATTTTAGAGCTAACAGCATCAACACCTGCAAAAGTTGTTGATCTTTGATTATTTTCTCAACCATCTTGTTTCAATACATCTTGTTTTTCAATAGCACCATCAACCGTAGATTTTGTAAACTATTAAATAGGTTTCCAACATTGGGATGAAGCAACAAACATGAGAATTAAAATCGGCGACAGTGATCAAAACTGGCTGAACCATAAGTGGTGGGTGAGTCCCTTTCCTGGATCTTGCTGTTGCATATCAAGACTGACTTACACATTTGGAAAAGACGTGACAGCATTGTTTTTTCAGAACATGGTGTGAGCTAGAGGTGGTAATAATTGAAAGTGAACCAAAATATTATCTAACTTAAGAACCCTGATCAGATCAGAGTAGCCAATTAAAGGGCAAATATTCAGTCTTCAATATCTGCTCCAGTCATGAATGCCAGCTCGTCTTCCAGAGGCTAAATTAAACATAGAAGAAGTTTTCATGGAGACAATTCCTATTTATGGTGAACTCAATCGGTTTAGCCCATGATTTAGTAACAGAAAATGCATATTAATTGTCTCATATAATCAGTGGTAATAAGTAGACTATATCACGGAGAACAATTTCTCCTGATCAACTTAACTTCCTTTTAAAGAAGGTGTGAGTTATTCATTTATGTATTTATGCAGTTCATACATTTGAATTAACATTCAGGTGCACAATTATGAAACAATGTAGCCCGACTATTTCCATTGATTTCCATGCAAATAATTGTCACCCTTTATTATAATGCAGCGTAAGTACAAAACATTATCAATAAGAGATCTCTCATTATCAAGTTTGCCCTTCAAATTGCTGTCTTTGGAAATGCTTTTTATTGCTAATTATAATATCGTGACTTGTGTCTTACTTTTTTGGGTAACTGCTGTATTGATTTTTCTAAATCTTAAAATAGGTTTCAAATGCTTAAAATGGACATGAATTGAAGTTTGTAAATAAAAGTTATGTACAGCCCCATTTTTTGCAATCACCTGAAAGCAAATATCAGTAGATTTAACTAATGTGAAACTAGTTCAGAATCAGAATTTAATCATGAACAAATCATGAAATTTGGTGTTTGCTGCAGCATCATAGAGGAAACATACATATTATAACCACTTTACAACATTACTATATAAAAATATAGTACACAAAATGTAAGGCAGTCTTTGGTTCATTGATTATTCAGGAATCTGATGGCAGCAGGGAAGAAGCTATCCTTGTGCCACTGAGTGCTCGTCTTTAGGTTCCTATACTTTTTCCCCAGTGGTAGAAGAGAGAAGAGTGCATGGCCTGGGTATGGGGGTGGGGGGGAGGTCTTTGAGGATAGAGGCTGCTTTTTTAAGACACTGCCTAATGTAGATGCCCTCGATGGAGTAAAGTCTGGTGCCTGTGATGGCGCAGGTCAAGTTAATAACCCTCTGGAGTTTATTCTTGTCCTGAGAGTTGGTGCCTCTATACCAGGCAGTGATGCAACCAGCCAGAATGCTCTCCTCGGTACACATGTAGAAGTTTACAAGAGGCTTCAGTGATATCCAGAATCTCCTCAGACACCTCACAAAGTATAGCTGATGGTGAACCTTCTTTGTGATTGCATCAACGTGGAAGCTCCAGGACAGATCCTCGGAGATGTTGACACCCAGGATTTTGAAGTTCTTGACCCTCTCTACTACTGAGCCCTTGAGGAGAACTGGATCATGTTCCCCTGACTTCCTCCTGAAGTCCACAATCACCTCTTTGGTTATGCTGATGTTGAGCGCAAGGTTGTCATCATTACACCATTCAATGAGCTGATCTATCTCCCTCTTGTACACTTCCTCATTGCTGTTTGTGAATCTGCCTACAACTGTGGTGTCATTAGCAAATGTAGATAGCAATGGAATTGTCTAGCAACACAGTCATGGGTGTATAATGAGTAGCGCAGAGGCCAAGCACGCATCCTTGGGGTGCACCTGTATTGATAATCAGTGAGGCGGAGACATTGTTTCCAAATGGTATTGACTGTGGTCTTTCGATGAGGAATTCAAAGATCCAGTTGCAGAGGTGGGTACAGAGACTTAGAGTTTGTAGCTTCCTGACCAGCACTGATGCCTTGTGAGATTTGTTAGGTACCGATGCTATTTCCTAACTGAAAACAGCAGAATATTGGTAATCTTTATACTGACTGAAATTGACATTAAAATGTAGTAAATTATACTATCAATTTTAAACTCAAATTTGTGATTTATACATATTGATTTTTTAAAATCTAGATTCGTCAAATTACAGTGAAGAGCATCAGTTAAAAGGCTACACTTTGCTAAATTTACTTGTTCAAAGTGATTCTATCTGTTTCTCCTTATTCCTGAACATTTACAACATGAGGTTGAATGTAAAAATAACATTTATGAAGTACACCTGTCAAAAAAACATATTCCTTCTTCTTAGAAATGCCAGAATTTTGAAGCTCGTTATTGCTAGGACCAATTGACCGTATTATTATTATTGTATCCTGTGATTACTGGGAAGTGACATGGTTAACTAAATGCTTTTCTCTCCTTTGATATTTGTAATGTAACACAAGAATAGTGAAGTTTATTTGGAAACATCAGAATATTAATAAAATAAAGTGAAGGAAGTAATTAAATATATCATTAAAAGTAAGAAAACAAAAATGTGGAAGTGAAATAATGTTGACATATTTAAATACTCTTTATCACTGAATGTAAATCTCTACCAATCGCTGCAATCAAGTCGACCTTCCATTTTGCTTCAAATCTGATTTAGTCCACGAGCCAAATCCCCAGCTCACAAATAAAAAACCAAGAGTTCAAAAATACAGCAAACCGATGGCCAATCTGCCAATAAATCTGGTATTTCTGAACCATTGATTAACCAGCTGAATTCTAACAGTTCTGCCATTAACCAGCAAGATTCCGCCCCCTCTTTAAATGATGTCATTTCACACTAAACACATGACAGAAGGCCTCCAAAAGAATTCTTCATTAAAACGAATGTGTTGTCCACTGGAGCACAGTACAGACCGTAGTGCTGTTCCTACCTACCCTACCAACTTCATAGCCCTCCATTTTCCTCAGTTCCAAACGCACCTGCCCCCATCACTGCAGCTAGCATCCACCACTCTCTGTGTGAAAAAGGTTCCTCTTACATCCCACCTATACTTACTCCCAAGCACCCCCTCAATGTCCACTCTTCATTATCAATTTCTACAAATGCATAATCATTTAACATGAAGGCTGGGTACAGAATTTGTACATAAATGTTTGTACATAAATGTTCTTCATGGTGTGCCTCTCATAGCCTATGACAACCAAGTCCAACCCCTGGCCTTCATGTGTGGCATAGTTCTTATGCCCGGCGGACAGGAGAAGGGGAAAAGGCGGGCCACTGGCACCCTGAAACCAGTTGCTCGGGGCAGATGGGGCTCATTAACCACGGATGGTAACTCACCTAGGAGAGGGAAAACTCCGATTTCAAACCTCTGCTGCCTTGTGGCTATACCCGCTCACAGGAAAGGCTTTAGGAGTAATCCCCAAGGAAAAATCCAGAGTCAGGGTCCCGAAGGTGGTTGACTGCTGTACCCAGCACCGGAACGGCAACTCCTGCAAAGCTGCTCCCACCAAACTCTATTGACTTTTGTCATTACTCTGGACCTGTCATTGTCATGGGGGGGGGGGCACTACAAGGGGACAGACGGATCTCCATATCAACTCTGCTCTGGCTTACACCTGGAGAGGCCACTCCAGCTTCACTTTAGGTGGCAGTACCCATGGTCAACCATGACTGATGGAGGCCACAAGAATAGTAAACTAATTGAATATAATTCAAGTGACAATAAATAGATAAAACAGATATAAATACAATAAAACCCCTGGTATCTGGCACCAATGGTGATTGGTAGATGCCAGATAAATGTATTTTCTGGTTGCTTGAGACTTACTCTTACATTGCCTAACTAATACACCTGCATTAAGAATGAACAGTTTTAAAGACAAAAGACAAAAATACAATACTGTACTTACACTGAACAAACTTCACTTGCATGAAAATATAAACCTTAAAGCACTTGCCTTTACTTTCAATCACATTCTTTGAAAACATTTAACCATCACCTCATCTGTAGGTTCCGCCCCCTCCACGCAGCTGCCCAAAAGATGAACAATGTCATTACAGATAATTTAGTCCTCCCAACTCACCCATGTTTACAGATAAAGCCTCTGACCAGGGCAACTCTTACTAAACAGGAATAAGGAGACACTTGAAGGTCAACCCAATGGTGAGTGGCATCCACCTTCACTTCATACTGGACGATGCCATGGCTGTTTCACACAAATTTATTCAAACAGTTGCTTCAAGCAAAGCACGACCAAGGCACTCCACTGGCTGAATATTTCTTTTCAACTTAATCCAACGTTTATGTGTTACTTCAAAGAATATTTAATTTTATAATTTTAAACTTCTGTATTTTTAGCTATTTTATTCTTATTTACTTTATCTTATTATTTTCCTTGATTATATTGCCAGTAGCTTGCATTTCACTAATCCTCATGCAAAAATAGTGACTTGCAATGGTGCAAACAGTCCTCCTGTGCTGTCAGAGCAGTCTATGATTAGTGAACCAAGGGGAGGTTCAAGAGCCTGGGAGCAGTTTAAAAGAATCTGTTTTTGAACTTAGAGATGCTGATCTTCATGATCTTTGTTCTGAAGGCAGCAGAGAGAAGAGACTGTGACCAAAATGATGTGTGTCCTTGATGACGCTGGCTGCCTTCATGAGGCAGTGCCTCACATAGATATCTACAATGGATGGGAGGTCAGTTACGATTGATCACTATTTATATGCCAATGTTTTAAACATATGAGAAGAACAGTCATGTTGATAGAAAGGCAGCCTTTGACAGATGCCAAACTGACTAAAGACAATAAGTTCCAGTTTTAGGGGAGCTGAGTCATTTTTGTGTGTCGAATTGTATTTTTCCTCCGACTCTGCTGTCAGTTTTGTGCCAGTGGATAAGAGCAAAGGGCAGTGCTGAAAGGCAATACCATCCAGTTGCCTCCAATACATTCATTGCAACTGCCATAATTAACATTTATATTTTCCATTTTTAGAGTCTGGCTGACTGGTCAACAATGTCACTGATTGGCTTTGAATAGAAAGGATTGGGATGGGGCAGAGTGGCTCCATGAAGATGGCAAAATAAGAAACAGATGGAAGAGGTGAATTCTATATTCCGTCACTTTCAGATTCAGATTTCAGCTGTATTGTCAGAGGACATACATGACATCACATACAACCCTGAGATTCCTTTTTCCTGTGGGCACGGCAGAATTTACCACCAATAGGCAGCACAAAAAATAAACTGTACACAGCGTAAACATATAAAAGAACTGTAAACAGATAACAAACGTAAAACAAACTGACTGTGCAATGCAGACAGAACAAAAGAAAATCAATAATGTGCACAACTAAGAGTCCTTAAATGAATCCCTGATTGAGTTTGTTGTTGAGGAGACTGACGGTGGAGGGGTAGCAGCTGTTCCTGAACCTGGTGGTGTGAGTCTTGTGGCACCTATACCTCTCTCCTGATGGCAGCAGCAAGTGCTAGGTGGTGTGGGTCATTGATGATTGCTGCTGCCCTCTGATGGCAGTGTTCCCTGTAGATGTACTCATTAGTGAGGAGAGTTTTGCCTGTGATGTCCTGGACTGTGTTCACTACCTTTCAGAGGTCTTTTACGCTCATACCAGACCGTGATGCAACTGGTCAGCACTTAAGATCAGAAGTGGAGATGCTCTCTAATATTTGCACAATTTTCAAATTCATTCTTAATACCTCAGTAACTGAAACAGCTTCTGTCTGTAGAGCAATAGGTCTACACAGGTCTGTGGAGACATGTTAGAGTACAGGATGATAAGTTACAATGCCACTGAAATGCCAGGCAATAACTATCTCCAACAAGATAATGTCTACACAGTAGCATTTCCAATGTTGAACACCCACCCCCTTTCCATCAATAGCCTGGGTGTCACTATTGACTAGAAAGTTAACTGCATCAGCCTTTTAAATACAGTATTAAGCCGCAAGAGGCTGGATATCCTATGATTATGACCTAAGGTCTTTCAACCAATTACAACACATGTCGGGAGCAAAATAGAATAATCTCAAAGTGCCGAAATATTTGCAGCTCTATCGACATTTAGAAACTTTATATTTTGCAGGATGATGCAACCCATTTGATTGACACCACACCAAGCATTCTAAACATTTCTCTTCCCTCCTCCTCCCCCCCCCCCACCCAACCAGTGCACGGTGGATGCAGTTTTCTTTAATTTTTTTTCATTAAATTTAGACATACAGCAATGGTAACAGTCCATTCCAACCCATGAGTCCGTGCTGCCCAAAGACTAACCTACAATCCCCATACGTTTTGAAGGGTGGGAGAAAACCAGAGCACCCAGAGGAAACCCATGCAGACATGGGGAGAATGAACAAACTCCTTACAGACAGAACTGGATTTTAACCTGGGTCGCAGGTGCTGGACTAGCATTGCACAAACCTCCACGCCAACAACATGCACTACAGTACTCATCCGGTCTATTCCAACAGCATGTCCAGTCTCCTCAACCTCCACAGATATGATGGTATGGTTTTCATTAGCTGCAAGTTCTTCTCCAGGTTTCACCATGCTGACGTAAAAATATGTTGCCAAGTCTTTCACTGATCCCACATCCAAATCCTGGAAGTCCCAACCTAATTTCATAACAGACTACCTTCATCTCAATTACACTTGGGAAATAAATGCTGGACTTACTAATTCTGAAACTCAATTTACAAAAGAATATGGATGCGCAAAAACCCAGGTGCGAGAGGGAAATGTTTTTCGCAAGCTAAAAGATTACTCAAAATTCAAATTATTTAGTGCAAGATTATGATTGGATTTTTGAGGAGATTTGGGGAACATTTTTAAGCAAGTGTGCATTTGCTTTGGGTTAATTGTAACTGATTAACGGCCTGAAAATCTTAGACTCTCTAATGCAAGATAGTTTCAGTTCTGCACCTACAGGGACTGTTGTGCTTTGGTCTTCACTGAAACATGGCTCAGTGACGGAGTCCCGAATGCCACCACTCAGCTGGATAGACTCGCTTTATTTCGGGCTGACAGAGATTCTGCTCTGTGTGGTAACGTCCATGGCAGAGGCTTGTGTGTTTACATCAACACAGAATGGTGTAAGGCCTCTGTACTGGTCTTCAGTCACTCTGCTTGCCACACATCGCATCACCACCCCCCCCTCCACCCATCCCAGTGCTAATGCTAAGGAGGCGATCTGGGAACCATATGGGGCTATAAGCAAACTGCAGACCACACACCTAGATGGACTGTTTATTATCGCTGGGGATTCGAACCAAGCGAATCTCAAGTCAGGGCTACCTAAATTCCATCAGTATATGGATTTTGCTACAAGAGGGGCAAATGCATTGGACCTTGTGTTTACAAAGATTTCCGATGTGTATCGGGCAGAGCCCCGCCTCCACCTCGGATACTCAGATGACATCTCTGTAATACTAATCCCAGCATAAAGATCGCTCGTCAGACACTCCAGACCTGCACTTCAAAACTGTTTTGCGTCCACTGACTGGCACATGTTCAAGGAAGCAACAACTGATGGCGACTGCATCAATCTGGAGGAGTATACAGCATCAGTGACCAGCTACATTAGTAAGTGAACTGACGATGACACTGTGCCTAAGACCATCAGTGGTCACTCTAATCAGAAGCCATGGATGCCTGCGGAGGTGCATGTGTTGCTGAAGACCCGAGACTTTGCCTTCAGAGCCCTAGCTATTGCAAGAGCCAAGCTGTCTAAGCCCATCAGGGAAGCAAAGCATACACATGCCCAGCACATTCAAAGTCACTTTCTGGATAGCAAAGGCATGCGACGCATGTGGAAAGGGATCCAAGATATCACCAACCACAAGGCTACACCATCTGCCCGTACTAGAGACACCTCCCTCTCAGATGCACTGAACAACTTCTATGCATGTTTTGATGCAAATAATGATGTGTCTGTGAAGAAGACCACCTCTCCTCCAAATGATCAGGTGCTGTATCTTACAGTGGCCAATCTGAGGAGAGTGTTAGGAAAGGTCAACTGATGGAAAGCTGCTGGACCAGATAACATTCCTGGCAGAGTGTTCAGGGGATGTTCTCACTGACATCTTTAACATCTCCCTGAGAAGCGCCATGGTCCCAACATGCCTCAAAGCTGCCACTATTGTCCCCGTGACGAAGAAGTCGTCCGTGTCCTGTATGTACGCCCTGTCATATTCACGTCTACCATCATGAAGTGCTTTGAGAGACTTGTCGTGGGGAACATCAAGCTTCTCCTGCCCCTGTCACTGGATCTTGCAGTTTGCATACAGATCCAACTTCTCTATTGTTAATGCTATTGCTACCACCTTCCACGTAGGCTTACCCACTTGGAAAATAAGGACAAGTATGTTCGAATGCAGTTTATTGACTTCAGTTCGGCATTCAACACAATCATACCTCAGTACCTGATAAGGAGGTTGGGTCCACTGGGACTAAACACCTCCCTCTGCAAATGGATCCTTGACTTCCTGACAGAGAGACGTCAGGCAGTCCAGATCAGAAACAGCACTTCCAAGAGCATCACATTGAGCACAGGGGCTCCCCAGGGCTGTGTGCTTAGTCCACTGCTGTTCACTCTGCTGACCTACCATTGTGCAGCAAAACACAGCGTGAACCACATCATCAAGTTCACTGACGACATGACTATGGTGGCCCTGATCAGGAAGAATGAGGATTCAGCGTACAGAGATGAGGTGCAGTCGATAATGGGCTGGTGCAAAGTCAACAACCTGTATCTGAATGTTAATAAGACAAAAGAGATGGTTGTCAACTTCAGGAAGGCCCAGAGGGACCGTGCTCCACTGACCATTGATGGCTCTACCGTGGAGATTGTCAAGAGTATCAAGTTACTTGGAGAGAACTTTGTGGAAAATCTCACCTGGTCCCTTAACACCAGCTCCATAGCCAAGAAAGCCCAGCAGCACCTCAACTTCCTGTGAAGGCTGAGGAAAGTCCATCTCCCATCCTCCATCCTCACTACATTCTACAGAGGATGTATTGAGAGCATCCTGTCCAACTGCACCACAACCTGGTTTGGAAGCTGTAACACCCCAGACTGAAAGACCCTGCAGAGGATAGTGAAGTCATTGGAAAAGATCAATGGGGGCTCTCTTCCTACCATGTCGGACATCTACAACACATGCGGAAAGCAATAAACATTGTGAAGGACATTGCACATTCCTCAAGTAAACCTTTCTCCCTTCTGCCATCCTGTGGGAGGTACCATAGTGCTCATACCCTTATGTCCAGATTGGACAAGAGTTTTTCCCCCCTCCCCAAGCCATCAGGCTCCTGAATTCCTAGAACATATGTAAATAGTGGATAATACTGTGAACTTTTACTGTATATGAATTAATATTTTAATATCTCAATGTGTTTAATTTCTATTCTAACATATTTATGTATGTATGCTTCATGGTCCTGGAGAAACGATAAATAAAGGTGACTTGACTTGACTTCCTGTCCTGTGCAATGGCACCTCCATACCAGATAGCAGACAGTGCACCATACCAGATTGCAGACCATCAGAATGGTCTCCATGGTACACCTTAGAAATTTGCAACAGTCTTTCATGATATATCAAATCTCCTCAAACTCTCCACGAAGATAGCTGCTGGTGAACCTTCTTCATGATTGCATTAACATTGACAAATCTTCAGGGATGTTGACACCCAAAAATTTGAAGTTCTTGAACTTTTCCACTGCTGACCCAATGATGAGGACTGGTTTGTGTTCTCCTGATTTCCCCCTCATGAAATCCACAATCAGTTCCTTAGTCTTGCCGATGTTGTGATAAAACTAGCTGATTTATCTCACTCCTGTACGTTTCCTCATTGCTATCTGTAATTCTTCCAATGATCATGGTGAAATTTGAATTGTGTCCTGCCACACAGTCATGGATGTAGAGTGAGTAGAACAGTTGGCAAAGCATGTCACCTTGAGGTGTGCCCATGTTGATTGTCAGTGAGGAGGAGAAGTTGTTTTCGATTCATACTGACTGTGGTCTTCTGATCCAGTTGCAGAGTGGGGTGCAGTTACCCAGCTTTTGGAGCTTATTGACCAGTACTGAGGGTATGATGGTGTTGAAAGTTGAACTGTGGTCAAGGAAGGGTAGCCTGATGTATATGTTGCTGTTGTCTAGGTGACCCAGAGCTGAACGTAGACCCAGTGAGATTGCATCTACTGTGGAGCAATTGTGGCAGTAGACGAACTGCAGTGGGTTCAGGTCTTCACTTACATGGAAGTTAATTCTGGCCTTGGCCAACATCTCAAAGTATTTCATCACAATACATGTGAGTGCTAATGGGTGATAGTCATTGAGGCAGCTCACTCTGTTTCTCATGGGCACCAGTATGATTGATGCCCCTTTCAAGCAGGTACAGCAATGAGAGATTGAAAATGTCTGTAAATACTCCAGCTGGTTGGTTGGCACAAATTTTCAGTAGCTTGCCAGGTACATCCTCAGGGCCTGAAACTTTGAGAGGGTTCACCCTCTTGAAGGATGTTCTGATATTGGCCTCAGAGACCGATATCACAGGGTCGGCAGATGCTGCAGGGATTCTCATTGGTCATGTTGAGTTTTCTTTTGCAAAGAGAGTATAAAAGGTGTTCACCTCATGATGTAGTGAAGCATCACAGCCATTTATGATGTTTGACTTCATCTTGTAGGATGTAATGGCCTACAATCCCTGCCATAGCTGAATAGTATCCAGCTCTGTCTCTAGCTTCCCTCAGATTGCCTCTTTGCTGGTGAGATACCACGGCCTCCATAATGTTTTGGACAAAGAAACTTTTTTTTTCCTTTATTTCCCCCTGTGCTCCATAGCTTTAAATTTGTAATCAAACAATTCACATGTGATTTAAGTGCACGTTCCAGATTTTATTCAAGATTTTAATACATTTTGGTTTGTCCATATAGAAATTATGGCACATTTTAAACATAGTCCCTTCATTTTAGGGCACCATAATGTTTGGAACATAGCAATGGTATGTATATTAAAGCAGTCATGTTTAATACTTGGTTTCATATTCCTTTCTTTTTCAATCTTTTTATTATTATTATAATTTATAAACACATACAGTTCAAAGAGATAAAAAATACATAGTAAGTAATGAATTAATACAGAGATATTAAACAATAATATTACAGAATAAAAATATATCATAATTTTTTTTTATTATAATTATACAATGTTTAAATTTAGAGAAAATTAGAAACTCTGTCTATGAATCCCCTTCTAAGTTTGAGTTAACCTGGCAACCATTTATTCAATATTTTCATTTGTGGTGAGTTGATCTGGCTCTGTTTTCTTTCTATGATTATGTATGATAATTGGGCTGTAAGATGAGATCGGAGTGATCGGTGTGGTTTAGCTATATCTGTAGGTTTTTTTTTAAGTTTTTTTTAAATTCAGATTTTTTTTTTCTTCTTTTTTGGGTTTTTTTTTCTCTTTTTTCATATATTGTTATTAATTATATCTTTTTTTTTAGAGATAGTTCACACCCTAAACTGATCTAAAATTTTTTTTTTATATTCCTTGCATGCAATAATTGCTTGAAGTCTGTGATTTACAGGCATCACCAGGTGATGAGTATCTTCTCTGGTGATGCTCTGCCAGGTCTCTACTGCAGCCATCTTCAGCTCCTACTTGTTTTCTTTGGCATATGGAAGGCATGCTCAATTGGATTTAGATCAGGTGACTGACTTGGCCATTCAAGAATTTTCCAATTTTTACCTTTGAAAGACTCCTTTTGTTGCTTTATGTTTGGGATCATTGTCTTGTGGTAGGTGAAGCACCGTCCAATGAGTTTGGAGGCATTTCCTCAAACTTGAACAGGTAAGATGCTTCTATACACCTCAGAATTCATTTTGCTACTGCCATCAGCAGTTATGTCATCAATGAAGATAAGATTGCCAGTACCTGTGGCACCCATACATGCCCAGGCCATAACACTCCCACCAAGTTTCACAGATGAGGTAGTATGCTTTGGACCTTGGGCAGTTTCTTTACACCTCCACTCTTTGCTCTTGCCTCACTCTGATACAGGTTAATCTTGGTCTCCTCTGTCTCCAAAACCTTTTCTCCAGAATTCTGCAGGCTCTTTTAAGTACTTCTTATCAAACTGTAATCTGACTATCCTGTTTCTGTTGCTAACTAGTGGTTTGCATCTTGCAGTGTAGCCTCTGTATTTCTGATCATGAAATCTTTTGTGGGCAGTGGTCATTGATACATCTACACCTGCCTCCTGAAGAGTGTTTCTGATCTGTTGGACAGGCATTTTGGATTCTTCTTCATTATGATGAGAATTCATCTGTCATTAACAGTGGAGGTCTTCCTTGGCCTACCAGTCCCTTTGTGATTACTGAACTCACCAGTACACTCTTCCTTCTTAATGATGTTCCAAACGTTGATTTTGGTAATCCTAAGGTTTGGGCAGTGTCTCTTATTGGTTTTTTTTCCTGTTTTTCAGCCTCATAATGGCTTCTTTAACTTTCATTTGCACAACTCTAGTCCTCATGTTGAAAAATTGCAAATCCAGACTCCGAAGTTGATCAAAAGCTTAGAAGCAAGCCTGGCTCTCTACCTGCACCAATGAAGCAATTAAACATACCTGAGTACTTACCAACATCTGTGAAGCCAAATGTCCCAAACATTATGATGCCCTGAAGTGAGGGGACTATGTATAAAAAAGTGCTGTCATTTCTACATGGTTAAACAAAATGTAAACAAATAACCTGGAAGAAAATCTGGATTGTGCACTTTAATCACATGTGAATTGTTTGATGACAAATTTAAAACTGAGGAGCACAGGGGCAAATAAAGGAAAAAAGAGTCTTTGTCCCAAACATTATGGAAGGTACTGTAGACATCCCTATGTCATACCTATACTTGTTGTACAGATCTGGATCACCGGTCTTAAATGCAATCGATCTTGCCCTCAGCAGATTGCGAATCTTTTTGTTCATCCACAGCTTCTGTTTGGGATACTCATGTTATGTGTATGTGTGAGCATATTCTTATCCACGAGGGTCTTGATGAAGTCAGTGACAGCCATGGTATAGTTGTTCAAGTTTGAGGATGTCCCTGAATATGGTCCAGTCCACCAATTCAAAGCAGTCCTGCAGCTCCTCCTCTGATTCCCTCGACTGTACATTCACTGTCTTCACTACTGGTGCTTAGTCCTCAGCCTCTTCTTGTACGCTGGAAGTAGAAGTTCAGCCAGGTGATCAGACTTGCCAAAGAGAGGTTATCGGATGGCTTGGTAGGTGCTCTTCGTGGTGGTCAAGTGTGTTGGCTCCTCTTAGTTGTACAGGTAATATGTTGGTGACAGTTTGTCAGAGACTTGCTCAGGCTGGCCTGGTTGAAGTCCCCTACAATAATCAGGCTGAAGTCCCCTACAATGATCAAGATGGCATCAGGGTGTGCTGTCTCATGGTTCTTCTTCACAGTTCTCAGCTCCTCCAGTGCTAGCCTGATGTTAGTCTGGGGTGAAATGTACACAGCGAGCAGGATGATGGCAGTGAACTCCCTCGGCAAATAGAATGGATGATACTTGATCGCCATATGTTCCAGGTTGGGATAGTGGGACTGGGACATGATTGTCATGTTTGTGCACCATGATGTATTGCTGATGACACAAACACCATCACTTCAGGTTTTTCCTGGCGCTGGTATCCAGTCTGCAGGGTGGAGGGTAATGCCCTTGGGCTGAAGCGGTGCTTCCTGAATGCCCTCATTCAGCCATGTCTCGGTGAAGCACATCACACAGCAATCCCTAATGTCCCTCTGCTGGTGTAATCTGGCTCTAAATTTATCCAGTTTATTTTCCAAAGGTTGTAGCTTGGCCGGGAGTATGGTGGGGAGCAGGGGCCTCAGGACCCAACATCTTAGTTTGAACTGCAGCACCCTCCCCCCTCCCCTTGCATCTGCATGGTCGGGTCTTCTCTAAATGACAGCTGTTTGAATCTCCCGTAGTCCACCATACTGGGTATCAAATACCTATGTATGATTATCTCAATTTTAGCTCTTGGAATGTAGACTTCAATTCCAGGGCATTTGGAGTACTCAACTAAATAATTTTTAAATATTCTGAGAGCATCTTGTTCCATCCTCAGGAAATGTATTCCAGAATTTAACGACTCTGAGAAATACATTGGGGTTAATGCCATGCTATTAGATTTAGGAGTCTGAAGTTTAAAATTTCACCAATACAATCAGTGTGCTTGAAAGCAAACTTTTCCCATGCAACATGTTAGAAGCCTGAATAAATTGTTCACTCAGACCAAATAGGTATGAATAGACATTTAGGCAGCTACCCTAAAAATTGAGAGTTAATCAGGTTATTCCAAGTCAATCAAAACGATGCCACTATTATTTTTACTGTATGTTGGATTTGTGATACCATTTTAGCTCTTTAGTAAGGATATTACCTTTAGATGTTGTGACAATCAAGTAGTTGAACTAAACCTGACCTTAATGTGTTGCAGAGTTTAGTGATGCCAATTAAAAGATGTTATTCATGCACTCCAGAAGATTTCAATCAGTTATTTAATAGCTTGGATCTGCATAAGGAATATTATTATTTAAAATTAACAGGATAGTGCGATACAGAATTATAATGAGAAGATTCGCTTGGTAGAAGAAACTATCAATAATGTAAAAAAGTGGAAGAAATGTGCTATTTTTATGGAAAAATTACTTGTTAAAACTAAAGTTATTGATGAAAGGACAGGCTCATTAAATTTTCCATATATGGAGTTGTGTTGTATAATGTGCAAATGTGCGATTGTCATACAGAAGGTGCAAGAACACAGCATAAAAATAGCTGTTGGAAAAGATACTTGGGATTCATGAAGACTTAAAATTCTGAGCAAAGAGCATTTATCCTTCGAGTGAGTCTGCAGGATTTAGCAATAAGTATGGCTTCATTAAGTGCATCTTTAATTAATATATATATTTAATTTACTTGTGACAACTGTCATCCAATGTCTGGGAGCTTTAGAAAAAAGCTCCTAATTAATGCACGCACTGAAGGAAAGCAGGTTTAGAATAAAGCATTTTTTTCCAAAGTGGCTCCAGCATTCCACTATACTTTACCTTTTGTGGATTTTGGCATTCAGTACCGCTGTCCTGGTGTCATTTTGTTGTCAACACGGTCGGAAGATTCTATATTCAAATCCTAATCTAAACATAAGGAACTTTCTGCACCTGCAAATGTGCTTGATTTGGACATATGCATGGCATATCGATTTATATCATCTCTCACATTCCATACAGCTTCTCCCAGAGCAATAAATATTCACGTATGCAGCTTTGAAGTCAAACAACAGTTATTTTATAAGAAATTCAACAGCTAATTTAAACAAAGCCTGCTCCCATAAATATAAAAAGTATAGATATACTGTGTAAATTATGTTGATAAGTGAATAAACATTACCCAGATTTGCTCCGTAGTTCTTATTCTTTTGCTTCTTTTACATTCACTTGTGAATAGATGGGATCTCATTAAAACATTTCAACCAAGTATCAAATTCAGTTCAAACATAGTAACTGAATATCCTGATGATATTGCAATGATTTGGGGATTAAGGTCTTTATCCCCCACCTTAGTCAAAGCAATGTTAGAGATGTATTGTCCAGATTTTTTGACACTTTCTCCCTGGTCACTTAGATGATCAGTGTACAGTGAAGGTGTATAGTTTGTGGTAATAACAGAGCACCTGTAATGTTCCAGGAAGCATGTCGGTGCTGAACCACTGCTTCGTTTTGCCCGGACCAGGCGGGATTTATGCAGACTGATTTGTCTGAGAGACCTCTGATACTCCGACTGATCTCTCATCACCATGGTGAGCATCTCCCTGAAGCTGCTGCTTTTTAATCTCCTGAATAGAGCGAGAGCAACAGGGATCCAGAGCCACGTAAAGTCGAACAGAAACCATGGAAGAGGGAGCCTTCTGGCCTGGTTCAACTTGCCTTTCCCTTCCTGGTGCCACATCTTCTGCATTTGTATGCCCTTTCTTTTTGGGACAATTCTATAGCCAGGACTTGAGAAAGATCTTAAATTTGGTGAATCTGCAGTGACCAGCAGATCTTCACAGGATGCTAATTAAAAATACCCACAACAATGGAAATTGTTCTTCGCATTCTGAATAAATTGAATATTGAAACCAGCTGAACAGTTTTTCAATGGAAAGATGCAGATAGCAGCTATAAAACCTTGGGCGCCTTGACAAAGGAGTTTGGGGTAAGGGTGGGTTTCCATGGTGACAATATTTATGGAATAGAGGAACAGGCTCCCATATTCTTCTCAATTAATTCCAAGTATCAAAGGGAAAGACTTTGGTGAAGCTGTGCTGAGAATATGAACATGGCTTGTTACTGTTACAAAATAATTACTAGTTAAAATCATTCCAGCAATGAATGCTGTGTGGCCCTTCATAGAATGGTCCTTATTTACTGACCTCTCATTAGAAAACCAATGTTGAAAGTTCCCAATTCAAAATCTCACAGACAAGCAAACAAACCAAAAACTTCCCAGCCATCTTCTTTGATACTTCCCACGTTAGTTATTTAAAATAAACTTTCCACAAGTCAGTTAAGCTTATGCTCCCAATCCTGTACATTTTAAGATTTTTAATATAACTACCCCCACACCGTTGCTGCTACCACAACCAACATTTCCAAAAATATAACCAGATTTTCACACTTGCTTAAATTATAGAGTAAAATTTGAAAAATCCGCCCTCTAATTTAGACCCAATTTCTGTTAATGATGCAATAGATGACTGAGGAGATCCATTGGAGCCCCCAAGAACTATTAATCCTTCAACTAAAATCAGCACCAAAACCAATTACATCATTAATTTACAACGCCTGGTACATTTTGAATGGTGAGAGGAAACTGGAACTCCCAGGGAAAAAACCCACAAAGACACAGGGAGAATGTACAAACCCCTTACAGACAGCATGGGATTTGAACCCTGGTTCCGATCGCTGATGCCATAACAACATTGTGCTAACCACTAACGCCAATCGAACTTCAAAACTCTTCATCAACATTGCGTTGGCAGGACCTCCAGTGACCAAGTCAGTTGCCTTCTTCAGGCACAGCTACCAGAATGAGTCTGTTGCATCTGACAAATCACAATGCGAGATAACTATGTGACTTCATTATTAACCATCTACATATACTGAGTGAATCAGTTCAAGTGATTAATGCACAGTCATTACAGAGACAAAGTCCTGTCTTTTCACTGAGGACACCCTGCATTGTGTTCTGTGAAACCACAATTCAGCTGAAAATGAAAGAATCAAAACAGATCCAACAACTCAAAAGCAAATGTCTATGAGACACAATAGGTCCATCACTTGTACATTACTATGAAGCTAGAGAATCATCACTAGGTCAATGAGAGTATAATAGGACATTCTGGGAACAGCCTCAGTCATAAGTAAAAATGATGTGTCAAATCTGGTGATCCTTCATCATAGACTACATCCATGTAAATGGCAAAACCAGAGTGAAATAGATGTTGCTAAGCCCTCATGCCCAATAGATCAGATCAGAACTTTGCAGACCTACCACATCCAGCTGTGAATGCTGGTGGACAATTAAAATTAGGAAGAGAAGGAAGCCTCAGTGATGGAACCGCCCTGTGTGTGAGTACCAGAAGTGTTTTTCATCATTATTAATTATATTATCACTGTTTGTAGGGCTCTATATTGGGGCAAGTATATTCATGAAAAGCAGGGGATCTAAGACTGATCTTGGCAGAATCCCAGTGCACACAACCCTCCAGTCACTAGAACTCAAATAACCATTACCCTCATCTTTCTGCTGCAGAGAAAATATTTAGTCAGCCCTGTAAATCCATTGAACCCCTTGGGATATAATTTTCTTGATCAAACTGCCATGTAGGATTTTATCAACTCACTTGCTAAAATCTGTCATTACTACATCAAATGCTCTACTCTCATTTGAACTGCTTGTTACCACCTTAAAACTTTCTGTTGTTCATTTGACACAATCTTCCCCTGGAAATCGACACTGGGTGCCCTTGATGAACTGCCTCTTGACATTTTGATTTGACTTGTCATTCATATTTTTCTTCAACAACTTGCTCACAACTGATGGGCTGATTGATCTACAATTGCTTACTTTGTTTTGCTTTCCCTTTGTGAACAATGCTCTCACCTCAGCACATTTCCATTCCTCTTTCACGACGCCTTGGGGAAAAAAAAGCTCTTCTTGAACCTGCTGGTTCGAGAATGAAGATTCCTGTCATGCCTACCGAATGGCAAGTGAGTTGCATCCTTGGTGATGCTCTTCGCCCTGCCCAATCAGCATTCCTGATAGATGTTCTCAGTGGTGGGTATTTGGATGCCAATAATCTGCTGGGCAGTTTTCATCACCTGCTGAAGTGCTTTACAGTCAGATACCAGACAATTGCTAAACCACACTGAGATGCCAAATAATCCATCATTATCTTGGGACAGGGCTGTACTTTATAAAGGCGCTGTTGCATCTTTTTGATCAGGATGGAGGAGTTCAGGGACCGGATCAGATCATCAGAAATGTGAACACCAAGGAATTTGAAGCTTCATACACATTCCACTACAACTCCATTGATGTAAATAGGGACTTGAATGTGTCTTCCAGCATGCCTGAAGTCGACAATAATCTCCTTGGTCTTCTGAGTGCTAGGTGCCAAGTTGGTGTCAGCACATCACGCAGCCAGGTGCTGGACCTTGTCCCTATAAACCATCTCATCATCTCCTCTGATCAGGCCAACCATTGTGGTGTCATCTGCAAACTTGATTATGGAATTAGAACCATATACAGGAATACAGTCAAAGGTGAAAATGGAATACAGGTGAGGGCTCAGCACACAGCCCTCGGGAACGCCGGTGTTCAAGATGAGAATGGAAGAGAAGAGATTGTCTAACTTACAGATTGGAGTGTGTTAGTCAGAAAGTCCAAGATCCAATTACAGAGGGATGAGCTGATACCAAACTGATGAAGTTTGGCTATCAATTTGGAGAGAATCACAGTATAGAATGCTCTACTAAAGTCAATGAATAGCATTCTGACATAAGAGTTGGAGCTATCCAAGAGGGTCAAGGCAGAGAGAAGTGCTGTGGAAATGGCATCCTCAGTTGACCTGTTGATACGATAGGCAAATTGATGAGAGTCCAGAGTGATGGGCAAACAGAATTTCAAATGTGATAGAACCAGTCTCTCAAAGCACTTTGAAATCATGGAGGTCAGTGCAACTGGGCAGAAGTCATTCAGACTTGTGGTGGTGGGACACTTTGGCACTGGCACAATGGTAGCAATCTTGAAGCTTATGGGAATTACTGCCTGGGTCCAGGACAGATTGAAAATGTCCACGAAGACCCCGCCCAACTGTTCTGCACAGACTCTAAGCACTCAGCCAGGTATATCACCTGGGCCAGTTGCCTTCTGTCCATTCACCCTACTCAAGGTGGCCCAAACATCAGAGATGGAAAGTGAGAGGAAGCTCATCATATGGAAGAGCCACTTTGAAGGTGACCTTCTTGTTCCCTTGATCAAAGCAAGCATAAAAATGATTAAGCTCCTCAGAGAGGGAGGCACAGCTGGAAGTGGGTACATCACAAGGTGGTTTACAGTCTGTAAGGAACTGTATGCTATGCCACATTGTTTATTACCCACTCTCTCTGCTTTCTCAATATCCTTTTTAATTTCATGCATGTATCGTGGATTATTCCTTGGACGTTGTGATGTTTATCCGGCTCTGTTTGTCCCTCAGCATCCTTGGTGCTATAGAACTGGAATTCCTTCTTTGCTTCTGATGGGAGTTTAATTTTCCCGAAAACTCTCTTACCTTCTCCTCGTTGAATGACTCCCAAAGATATGAGACTCATTTTCCTTCATGTGCTGATTCTGGTTCATTTTGAGGAGTCATATTCCTGGCCTATCCATTTTGTACCCTTTCTATGGCTGTGCAAAATCTAATTAAATTGTGTTTAATTGACAATATAAGGGAGCAACTAGGGTGCAGTCGTTTATCAATAGTTGCTATTATTCATTCATTAAACATAACTATCTTACATGATGTTTAATTCTAAGATATGATTAACTTTTAGGATTTTTTTTGCATTATTAAAGTACATTGTCAAAATATGTGTATACTAACAAATCTATTAAAAAAATCATAATTGACTTAAAAAAGAACAGAAGACTGTAGTAACACTTTGTTCCTCATATATCTTAGTTAAAGAGAGGGGAGATTTGATAGAGGTTTACAAAATTATGAGGGGTATAGACAGAGTAAATGTGAGTAGGCTCTTTCCACTTAGATTAGGAGAGATAAATATAAATAAATACAAGAGGACATGGCTTTGAAGGCAGAAAGGCTTAGGGGGAACATTAGGGGGAGCTTCTTCACTCAGACGGTGATGGGAGTGTAGAACGAGCTACCATCTGATGTGGTAAATGCAGGCTCAGTCTTAAATTGAAAGCATAAATTGGATAGATACATGGATGGGAGCGGTTTGGAGGGTTATGGACTGGGTGCAGGTCAATGGGACTAGCAGAATAATGTTTTGGCACAGACTAGAAGGGCCAAAGGGCCTGTTTTCTGTGCTGTAGTCTTCTATTGTTCTAAAGCAACCCAAAAACATTCATTGCGTTTTAATTTTAGTTCTGCAGGATTGAACTGTATAATCATGATTTCAGAAGTTATTTCCTTGTCTTACTTTAAATCACTGAAGGATGACAAGGTTTTGCGTTTTATTGATTAAAAATATTGCATGCATTTAATTTAAAAAATGCACACCACAGGTTTAATAATAGAGATTTAAATTAATTATTTTGTTGGCTTCAGCAAAATTTAGCACATGGCTATTTTTAATTTTTTTTAATAAAGGTATCACTTAGAAACAGTTTACACTGTCAAGGTCTGGGAGCTTTGTGGAAAAAGCAGATCCCTTTTCTTTCTGTTTAATATAACATCTTTAGCTTTGATTTTTTTTTGGTTTTCATCATTTAATATATCTTTTGCCATTCGGACTATCCAGCAAATGTAAAACTGTGTCATTGCACAATTCATCCCAGGCAGTCTTTGGAGTTAATTGATGTAACCTTTTATTTCAAAGCTGCACACATAATCTGGCATAGCAGAACAGATAAAAGATCAAGTTACTTCTCTGAAATGAAATTTAATGCCAAATAAAGATGCAAATCTTTGACACATTACACATGGAAGACACAAAATCCATCAGTATTACAACAACCTCACAAAGTTCTCCTTCCTGTTCACTTCTAGGTCTGATATGATGGAATATTTCAATTGCAAGGAGAAGTGTTTAAATAACTATGATAAGCACAAAATCAATTACAGTATCTGGCTTGACCAAGTACTCAGATTGATCATGTTCTCTGTGCAAGAGTATTTAAGTGTGTGCTGTCCTTGCATTATCAGAATATGCTATTAGCGTGACTTTGTTGTGATATGAGCCCATGGACAAACCAACTTATAAGAAGGTGACCTTCAGGGGTGCCACAGGATAATTACCAATCATAACCCAAGATTTTTATATATATTTTTCAACCACAGATGTAGAGCTATGTAACTTAAGGCAGAAAAGGACTTTTGCAATTTGCTAGAGACACGGTGGCTGGGTGTGCTTCCACTAGGATATGTAACAATGTTATTTCATTATGGATCAGAATCAATCTCTCATCAAAATGACAGGCACATTTATAATGTTATTAAAATAACCTTAAGCCCAAGCTTTGAAAAATTGAGAGAGAAATAAACGATGAGGTACATTAATATTCTATTAAAGGTTGCATCTTAATTTGCTTCACGTAAGCTTTTATTTTGTTTCAAGCTCCCTGTTATGAAACATAAATATATTCTAATATTTGATGACATATTTCAGCTGAGTTAGTTATAACTTTTTTAGAATGAGCAGAGAAGCAATTGTATAATTAGAGGAACAAATTTGTAGGGAGATAACGTATATGTGTGAGAATCATAAGGTAGTGATCATGGGAGATTTTAACTTCCCTCACATTGATTGGGATACCCATACAGTTAGAGTGCTGGATGGGCTAGAGTTCGTTAAATGTGTTCAAGATTGTTTTCTAAATCAATTAGTAGAAGAACCGACTCGGAACGGTGTAATACTAGATCTCCTGTTAGGGAACGAGCTAGGTCAGGTATCGGACATTAATGTTGGAGAACAAATTGGGTCTAGTGATCATAACTCTGTTAGTTTTCAGGTAGTTTTAGGGAAGATCAAGGAGGGGCCTAAAGTTGAGGTTCTGGATTGGAGAAGAGCAAATTTCGAAGGAATAAGAAGGGATCTGGGGAGTATTGAGTGGGACAGGATATTTTCAGGTAAGGATGTAAATGAAAAATGAAGGATATTCAAAAAAGAAATTTTGAGGGTACAGAGTAGATATGTCCCAGTGAGGATCAAAGGAAAGGCTGGAAGTCATAGGGAGGCTTTGTTTTCGAGGAATATTGAAAATTTGGTTAGGAGAAAAAGGGAGGTGTACAAGAGGTATAAAGAGCAGGGAGCTGAGAGTTTGAAGGAGGACTACAAGGAGTGTAGAAGGAATCTTAAGAAAGAAATTAGAAAGGCCAAAAAAAGGCACGAAGAGGCTTTGGCAGGCAGAGTAAAAATAAATCCAAAGGGTTTCTATAGGTACATTAAAAGTAAAAGATTAGTGAGGGATAACATTGGACCCCTTGTAGATAGCAAGGATAGGCTGAGTGAGAAGTCAGAGGAAATGGGGGAAATTTTGAATGATTTCTTTGCCTCAGTATTCACTAGGGAAAAAAATATTGAACCAGTTGAAGTAAAGAAAAATAGTGGGGAGGTCATGAAGCATATAAGGATAACCAAGGAGGTAGTGATGGCTGTGTTGAAAAAAGATAAAGGTGGATAAATCTCCGGGACCGGAAAAAATATTCCCAAGGATACTCAGGAAGGCTTGTGGACAGATAGTGGGGCCATTAACAGAGATATTTAGGATATCACTGGTCACGGGGGTAGTGCCAAAGGATTGGAGGGTGGCGCATGTGGTTCTGCTGTTTAAGAAAGGGTCCAAATGTAAACCTGGGAATTATAGGCCCGTGAGTCTGACTTCTGTAGTGGGTAAGTTGATGGAAAGTGTTCTGAGGGATGGTATTTACAAATATTTGGAGGTACAGGGATTGAATGGGAGTAATCAGCATGGTTTTGTCAGGGGTAGATCATGCTTGATAAACCTGATTGAGTTTTTCGAGGGGGGTTACAAAAAAGGTTGATGAAGGGAAAGCTGTGGATGTTGTCTATTTAGACTTTAGTAAAGCTTTTGACAAAGTTCCCCACAGGAGGTTAGGAAAAAAGGTGGAGGCATTAGGTATAAATAAGGAGGTAGTGAAATGGATTCAGCAATGGTTGGATGGGAGGTGTCAGAGAGTAGTGGTAGAAAATTGTTTGTCCAATTGGAGGCCGGTGACTAGTGGAGTTCCTCAGGGATCGGTCCTGGATCCACTATTGTTTGTTATATATATTAACGATCTGGAAGTAGGGGTGGAGAATTGGATAAGCAAGTTTGCAGATGATACAAAGATTGGTGGTGTTGTGGACAGTGAAGATGATTACCGTAGATTAAAAGGTGATTTAGGAAGGCTGGAGGTGTGGGCTGAGAAATGGCTGATGGAATTTAATACAGATAAGTGTGAGGTGTTACATTTTGGAAAGGCAAATCTAAATAGGTCATATGCATTAAATGGTAGGCTATTGAGATATGCAGAGCAACAAAGGATTTAGGAGTGATGGTAAATAGTACCCTCAAGGCTGATACTCAGGTAGATGGTGTGGTGAAGAAGGCATTTGGAATGTTGGCCTTCATAAATCGGAGTATTGAATTCAAGAGTAGGGAGGTTATGATGAAATTGTACAAGGCATTGGTGAGGCCAAATTTGGAGTACTGTGTACAGTTTTGGTCACCAAATTATAGGAAAGATATAAACAAAATAGAGAGAGTGCAGAGAAGGTTCACAAGAATGTTGACAGGATTTCAAGGTTTGAGTTACAGGGAAAGGTTATGCAGACTAGGGCTTTTTTCTCTGGAGCGTAGAAGATTGAGGGGGGACTTGATAGAGGTGTTTAAGATTTTAAAATGGACAGACAGAGTAAATGTGGATAGGCTTTTTCAATTAAGAGTGGGGGAGATTCAAACTAGAGTGCATGGTTTAAGATTGAAGGGGGAAAATTATAAGGGGAACATGAGGGGAAATTTCTTTACGCAAAGGGTGGTAGGGATGTGGAATGAGCTTCCGGCAGACGTGGTTGAGGTGGGATCATTGGTTACATTTAAGGAAAGACTGGATAGTTACATGGAGAGGAGAGGACTGGAGGGGTATGGACCGGGCGCTGGTCAGTGGGACTAGGAGGGTGGGGGTTTGTTACGGCATGGACTAGTAGGGCTGAACTGACCTATTCTGTGGTGTAAGTGGTTAAATGGTTATATGGTTATAATGAGCTCCGACTGAAGCACATGCTCTAAGCTCAAATGATGATCAAATCTTCAACACATAACAAAAATAATTGTGGCTTTCCATCATAATAGTTTATTTTTTTCACTTTATTCACAAAGTAAATATAAAGAGAGAAAGCGAGAGCAAGAGAATTACAGGATCAGAGAAAGACTGCAGCAGAGAAGTTTAAAAACCTTCCCTAATCACCATGGACTTAGAAGGCTTGGTCCTCTTTACTTCAGATAACTGGATAGTATTAAAAGATTTGACAAAGATATTTAATAATGAAGGAATTAGATTGAGAACAGATGTATAGAATATTTGGATTAGACATGTCAGAATGTAGAAATGGGATTAGGTTTTCAATCCTTCAAGCTTGTCCTGCCATTCAATTACATCACCGTTGAACTGCATGCCAATTCTATTTAGCCATATTTGTTCCTAATCCCTTGTGCCATTACAAAACGCTATTGATTTTAGTCTTACAAAATTCAACTGATCCAATATCCACAATCTTTTGAGAAATGGGTTCCTGTCTTCATTCTAAGTGAAAGTCTAATTCTAAATCTATGAGTATGCACCTGAATTCATGACGAGAGGATGTATTTCTCTGCTCCTCTTTATCTATCTTATTGAATCCATTAAGCATTTTAAGTGCCACAGTTAGATCATCCTTGAGCCTTCTAATCACAAACCAGATTAATGTAGCTTTGCAAACATAGAAGGGGTAATAAAAGTAGATGGTAATCAAAGGAGTGAATGTGGGGGATATTCTCTCAAGTGCATATATTTCAATGCAAGGAGCACGGTAAGAAAGGTGGATGAGCTTAGAGCATGGATTGACACATAGAAATATGATATTGTGGCCACCAGTGAACCTTGATTGCATGAGGGGTATGATTGGTAGTTAAATGTTCCAGGATTCCATTGCTGTAGGTGTGACCGAACAAGGGGATAAAAGTTGGAGGAGTCGCTTTGCTTGTTAGAGAAAACATTACAGCAGTGATATTGCAGGATAGATTGGAGGGCTCATCCAGTGAGACTATTTGGGTGGAAGTAAGGAATGAGAAAGGCATGAAAACACTAATGGAATTGTATTATAGAACCCCTAATTGACAGAGAGAATTAAAGGAGCGAATTTGTAAGGAGATAGCATATATGTGTAATAAACATAAAGTGGTGATTATAAGAGATTTTTAACTTTCCACATATTGACTGGGACACCCATAAGGTAAAAGGGCTGGATGGGTTGGAGACAGACAACAAATACGTACAGGAAAGTTTTCTAAATCAATACATAGAAAAAACAACTAGAGAGAGAGCGGTATTGGATCTCTTATTAGGGAATGAGATAGGCCAAATGACAGATGTTTATGTTGGGGTACATTTTGAGTCTAGTGATCATAATACTATTAGTTTTAGGTTAATTATGGAGATGGATAGGGCTGGGCCTAAGGTTGAGATTCTTGTTTGGAACAAGGCTGCACTGGGCTGTGACGGTGCTGTAATTGTTATTTGGTTATATACTTTGATAAATTTCATCACAACTCTTTCAAGACCAACCTACTGTATATTCATGGTCCAAATATGAATCACAGTACAAAAGATAGGTCCCAACTTCAATTCCAAATGTGAAATCTTACTCACTCCTCAACTGCAATCCCTTTAAGATAAGGATCATTTTAAATATTTGAATATTTTTTGTACTTCTGCACACTGGCCTGAATAATTTTTGGATTTGAATATGTGCAGAAATCTAATAACATCCAAACATTAAGAAAACATTGATGTATTTTTGATCTAAAATGGATGACCATCTATTTCCCTATATTGAATTCTATTTGGTTTTAGCTTTGGTAATTTGTGATATCATCCTTTGTCCTTTTACAGCTTCCTTCCCCATCCCAAAAAAAAACATTTCCATATATGGTGTAATCTGAAAATTTTAATGAAAAACTGCTCTTTGTTTCAGGTTATTAGTGGACTTTATGAAAATTAGAAGAGCTCAAGAGGAAACACCATTGAGTCTAAGCATGGAAAACGGTCTGTCAACCCAACAGGTCCATGCCTACCAAAGCTGACCTCATCTTTAAGCAGTAATTACAATATGATTGAGTTTAATTTGAAATTTAACAAGGAGAAATTGAAGTCAGGTATATCGCTATTTCAGTGGAGTAAAGGGAATTACAGTGGCATGAGAGAGGAACTGGCCTCAGTAAATTGGAAGAGGAGACCAGTGGGGAGTTCAGAGAAATGAGGAAGGTGCAGGATAGATACATATAAAAAAAAATATTCAAATGAAAATAATGTCACAACTGTGGCTGACAAGGGAAGTCAAAGCCAATGCAAAAGCAAAAGAGGGGGCACAAAAGGAAGCGAAGATTAGTGGGAAGACAGAAGATTAGGAAGTTTTTAAAAACTTGCAGAAGGCAACTAAAAACCTCAAAAGGAGGCAAAAGATGAAGTATGAAACTCAACTAGCAAACTGTACTACCAATCAACCACAATCAGACAGAGAATCATGATTAATAGACTTTAATCACCTTAAAGTGTCAGCACAGCTTGCTGTGGTGGTTGTTGTTGGTGCACCATTCAGCTACATTTTCAATCGCCATCCTGTAGGCTGACTCACCCCCTTCCTTTCTACAACCCACTACCATGGTATCAGTACTTTATCCACTTTCATCTCTGAGATAGGAGCAGTCAATTGACTCAAGCACTGCAATTAATTCACTTTCCTGGTCCCCTTGGTTTTCTGCTACTTATTCTTCAACAACAAATCTCCATAATATACCACTGCTTGCACATGGCACTGTTGAGTCTACTTTCGGCTTTTATACAATTATTTACCCACAACTCCATAATAGTAGGGACCACAGAGATATCCATAGTGAGGCTATATTCAGAGAGGATGCAAGAAACTCTGGATGCTGGAAACAAAAATCAATCTGTTGAGGATGGAAGGGTGTTGACCAGAAATTCCTTCTCTCCCCCCACCCCCCAACCACCCCACATCTCCACCTTCCCACTGTTAGCCTCAGTTCCTCACTGTTCCCCAATTTTCCCCAACTGTTCCTCCCTTTTCCCCACTGCTCGACCCACCGAGTTCCTCCAGCAGGTTTCTTTTTGGTTCTTGGTTTGAGGGGGAGTGGATGAAGCAGCAGCTCCCATCGTCCACAACATATGATCAAGGTTCCAATACCCTGTGAAAAGAGTTCCTGATCTGTAACTCTTATATCCCTAAAACAACATGTGACATACCAGTGTCTTTCAATTGCATTTTGTTATTTTTCAGTCAAATAACTAAACAAACTAAAAGAGTAGAAGGAAATATTTTCCATCATGTTTATTATCCCTTGATAAATCTTTAGAGCAAAAAATAACTTGCTGGAGGAACTTGCAAGTCAAACATCAAATGTCATGACTTGTTCATGTCAATAAATTCTGCTTCTGATTCTGAAGCTTCATGAGTGGGGGCGGGGAACGAAATGTTGCTGTTTTGAGCCAATTAAGAGTGGCATGGCTAGTATAGCAGTTATCGCAATTTTATTACAACACCAGCGACTCGGATCAAATTTGGCGCTCTCTGTGAGGAGTTGTGTGCTCTCCCAGTGACCTATCTGAATTTGCTCTGGGTGCTCCATTTTCCTCCCAATCTCCCAAAGTCTTGGGGCTTTTAGGTTCATTGGGTGTGATAGGGATGCACAGATCCTTTTTTTCTTGAACCAGAAGGGCCTTCGACCATGTTGTAACATTAAAATTCAAAATGAATAACATTGATCATGGAGAAGGTAGGGAGGAAAACGTGGAAGGGATGAGTCAGGGACCAGGAGGGAATAAGGTGAACTTGGGAGGAGGGAAAGATGACTGACAAAGGGAATAGGGCTAGAGAGGGTGAGTGGTGGAGCTGGAGATAAGAGGCAGATGATTGCTATTGGCAGACAAAGGAAAAGAGGAAATGAAGAGGAGCAAAATGGGCCAGGAGAGAGTGGAGGCAGAGACAGATGGTGGAGGGTAACAAGCAGGAACAAAGAATGGTAGGACTAGAATCCAACAAGTAAAGAAGATGATCACAGTAACCATGAAGAGAGGTGAAGGCAAGATGCGGCTAGACAAAATCAGAAGATAGAGGTGTGCAGGTGCAGAGATCTGGGGGGAGGGGTGTAAGTGGGAAAAAATTGGGTGGGGGGGAGAATGGAAGAGGGGAGGAGGGGAACACAGGAGGCAAGGGTTGGCTGAACTTGGAAAATCCAATGTTCATAGCATCGACTGTTACAAAGGAATTTAATGTATCACTGCTAAAAAAAACTAGGTCGAGACTGAACAAAGATGAGGAACACTTTAAATGAATTGTTTCCTGTATAAGGCAGAATACAATGTTAACGTGAAAAGAAAAACAAAATGGGATGTGGCCTCTTTTTAAATCACAAACAATTTGATCCAACAAAGTTGGCTGCCATTTTACCATTACTACATTTGTTTTAGCTTGTTTTATGCCATGAGAAAATATGTGTATCTTTAATTTCTTGATATCGGCTACTTTTGAGGAATTCTTTAGTAACTTTTAATTTCAGAATCAGAATCTATTGTCATGAACAAGTCATAAAATTTGCTGTTTTGCGGCAGCGTCACAGTGCAAACATTCATATAAACCACCTTACCACAATAAATAAAAATAGTGCACAAAAAGTCAAGGTAAGGCAGTGTCTTTAGTTCACTGATCATTCAGGAATCTGATGGCAGCGGGGAAAAAGCCGTCTTTGAGCCACCGAATGCTTGTCTTTAGGCTTATGTACGTTTTTTTCTGATGGTAGTAGAGTGAAGAGGTTATGGCCTGTGGTGAGGGTCCTTCAGGATAGAGGCTGCTTTCTTAATTGTCTTTAATTACCTCTCGTAATTGTCCTTGATGGAGTTAAGTTTGGTGCCCGTGATATTGCAGGCGAGTTAACAACCCTCTGGAGATTTTTTCTTGTCCTGAGCAATGGCACCTCCGTAGCAGACAGTGATGCAACCAGCCAGGATGCTCTCCATGGTACACCTGTAGAATTTTTTGATAGTCTTCTGTGACATAATGGATCTCCTCAAAAACCTCACAAAGTATAGCCATTGGCGAGCCTTCTTTGTGATTGCATCGGCATGAAAGCTCCAGGACCAATCCTCAGAGATGATAACACCAGCAATTTGGAGCTCATGACCCTCTGCACTACTGAGCCCTTGGTGAGGACTGGATTGTGTTCTCCTGACTTCCTCCTGAAGTCTACAATCATCTCCTTAGCTTTGCTAACATTGCTGGCATGACACCATTTGACGAGCTGATCTATATCCCTCCTCTATGCTTCCTCATCTTCATTTGTTATCCAGTTGCTGAGTGGGTGGGGGGGGGGGGTTGGTGGTGGGTGCAGAGGCCCAGGGCTTGTAGCTTCTTGATCAGCACTGAAGGAATAATGGCATTGAAGACTGAGCTGTAGTCGATGAAATGCGGCCATATGCAAGAGTTGCTGTTTTTTAGGTGATAAGAGCTGAGTGGAGAGCCAGCTATATTCCATCGGGGGTGGAGCGATTGTGAAGATAGGCAAATTGGAGTGGGTTCACATCTTTACTTAGGTACGTGTTAATTCTCACCATAACCAGCCTCTCAAAGCATTTCATCACAGTAGAAATTAATGCAACTGGGCAGTAGTCGTTGAGGCAGCTCATACTACTCTTCTTGGGTACCAGGATGGTTGATGCTCTTTTGAAACAGGTGGGAACCTCTGACTGCCACAATGAGAGGTTGAAAATGTCAGTTGGATGGTGCAGATTTTTACTACCCTACCACGTACATTGTCAGGGACTGACACTTTGCGAGGGTTCACCCTCTTGAATGATGTTCTGATATCAGCCTCAGAGACAGATATTACAGGGTCCTTAGCCTTTTCAGGGATTCTAGTAGGAACTGTTGGGTTCCCCTTCTCAAAGAGAGCATAGAATGTATTCAGCTCATCGGCTGGTAAAGCATCACAGCCATCTATGGTGTTCACCCTGATTTTGTAGGCTGTAATGGCCTGCACTCCCTTCCATAACTGCATGTTCCTGTCTCTGCCTCTAGCTTCATCTGAAATTGCCATTTTGCTTCAGAGATAGCCTTCAGCAGGTCATACCTGGACTTCTTGTAGAGATCTGGATCCCCGGCCTTAAAAGCCCTTGATCTCACCCTCAGCAAGTTGCGAATCCTCTGATTCATCCAAGACTTCTAGTTGGGGAACTCCCTATATGTGTGTGTAGGCAGATGCTCATCCACGCAGGTCTTGATGAAGTCGGTGACACATGTTCATTCGTCTAAGGATAAGTGCTTGAATATGGTCCAGTCCAGCGATTCAAAGCAAAATCCTGAGGACACTCATTTGCCTCCCTCGACCCTACTTTCACTGTCTTCACCACTGGTGGTGGGATCCTCAGTCTCTGCTTGTATGGTGGGAGTAGGAGTACAGCCAGGTGATCAGACTTGCCAAAATGCCATCATGGTATGGCTTTGTAGGCGTTCTTCACAGTCTGTTGGCTCCTGTGACGTGTTGGTGTAGTTCGTTAGAGTCTTCTTCAGGTTAGCCTGATTGAAGTCCCCTACTTTGACCTGGATGTGCTGTCTTGTGGCCTGCTAATGACAGTGCCAGCCAGACGTTAGCCTTTACAAGAGGGATTATATTTTTCATTCATTAGTTGTTGTGTTTGAAGGAATCAGTAAAAATAGAAACAAAATACCCTCATTGATATGTCAATCAGGTTGAAAGTAAATTGGTTTGGTGAGATTGCTTTCAAAGATTACAAGAAGTAATAATATTGATCATCAATAAACCTCTTCCCATGTTAATTTGTGGGAAGGAATGCTATTGAAATAATTACAGAAATAACCTGTTCAATACATGCAATTTGTTTGAAGATTGGGAAAAGAATGGGCTTTTCTAATACTTTGTGTAAGTTTCAAGAACATTGAAAGCCTATTTGCAATGAGAATAAATGAACACTGATAGCTGATTGAAGTATTTTAACCTCAGGTATTGCTGCAAATTATTCTGTTCAGCACCTTAGTATCAACTTGATCATCATAAGTATCGATGACAATAAAAATAGAACAACATTTTGAGGGTGTGACTCCAAAATTAAATCAGTTGTAGAATCGGTCAAATCAAGGTAAAATATTTTGCAGTGATTAAACCAATTTTTGAGAAAATCTGCAAAAAAAAAAGCTTTCTGTACATTTTACTACAAAAGTGACACAGGGACAGTGTAACAGTAACAGCTGTTACAATCTGCTACCTCAAAGTTCCAGCAACCCATGTTCAGTCTTGGCCTCCAACACTGTGAGGAGTTTCTGACTTCCTGGATTTCACCTGGGTGCTTTCGTTTCCTCCCACATCCTAACAACATGTCGGTTGATAGGTTAATGGGTTACTGTTGTACTGACAATAACCACACCAGCAGTGCGAGTATAAGACAGCTTTAATAAACTAATATGTACACTAAGAGGTCTTCTCTCTCTAAAAGATGAACCTGGAAGGCTAGACTGTAGCTCTGGACTGCTTTATATACAAGGTCACCGGGTTGACCCCTGGTGACCTAGTGGTGTCATTACATATCACCACAAGTGTAAATTGACGTAAGTACATAATTGAATTCTGGAAGGAGTTGATGAGAATAAAGAATTGATTAATGTAGGATCAATGGAAACAGGTTGGTGTGGACTCAGTGGGCCAAATGCTCTGCTTCCTTTCTGTATTTCTCTATGACTGAGCTGCACGTGGCGAGTTTAAAATGGTTGAGGGTTTGATTATCGCAAAACCCGCAGTCAGTGTAGATTGCAGTGGTGGGCCAAAGGGCCTGTTCCTATTTTGCATGATTCAATGACTCTAAAGTAGCCTCAAGAGAGGGAGCTGCAAGGAAGAACTCAAAAGCTGTCATCTCAGCTGCAATGCCTTACTGTTAAACTCAGAGGAAGGGCCATCTTGGTCAATCACAGCATTAAACATGGTGCATTACTGAGTTATCGATCTAAATTAAGCACGCCGCAGAGTTCAAGCAAACAAAGAATTGCTGGAGGAACTCAGAAGGCCAGGCAATATCAGACAGTAGAAATGACCAGTCAACATTTTGTGGTCTGGACCTTTAATAAGATTCAAGCATCTACAGCCTTTCTTTTTCTCATGTTTCTCAGGTGAAGTACCCTTTAAACAATGATAAAAATGTTAATTGCTTTTAGCATCATGTTTGACATCAAATATTGGACATTATAAGTTTTAAATTTATTTAAATTTAAATTTAGACACACAGCAAAGTAACAGGCCAATTTGGTTCATGAGTCCATGCCACCCAATTACACCCAATTAACCTACGCCCCCGGTACATTTTGAATGGTGGGAGAAAACTGGAGACCCTAGGAAAAACCCACACAGACAGCGCATGATTCGCACCCCAGTCCTGATCGCTGGCACTGTAACGACATTGCGTTAACCTCTACACCAACTGTTTCGTCCAAGTCTGGAATCACATTCCTTCATGTTTTAATTGTAGGAAATTTTTTTTTAATATTTTTTTTCCTGCTTCTTCTCTATTAAATCGATCTTTATTTCTTTTTTTAAATCCTTTCTGTAGCTTATCTCAGATTCAAATTCACCAAATGTAATTTTTATTTCTTCTTTGGTTCTTTATTCTTCTGTCTAATTAGTTATAACATTATACAATTGCTTGTGCTGTATCTTTCACAGCAGTGCCAGGAGGTAACAATTGAAATAGCTTCCTAAGCTAAATCTCTTAGCATTTCATTAAGCAGAAGCCAAAATAACCAAGGACAGATTAATTTCTGCAGCTAATGATAGCTCATTATGTTCCCAGTTATTACAATTGATTTTCAAGACAACATGTGTACTCCAGATTAAGGGGGTTAACAATCAAATAGGAATCCTCCATGTTTATCAATATTTGCTGTTCATTCATAAGTCTTTTGCAGGTTGGGCTGATGTAGACCGCTGGGATATAGAAACTGTTCCTTAGAAATTCATCCCTGGACAGAAGTTTAAAGTGAATGTTGTGCTCCATCTGTTAGTATTCTGTTTCTGAAGTGCATTGCATTCAAACCTAAATACTGAAACAGTGTTTCACATGCCTTCTGGATCAATACTCTCTCTGTCCTTTGAAATGGCCAAGTAATAATTTCAGTGCAGGAAAAATTATGAATCTTAGTGTGTCAATAGATATGTTAAAAAAAACAATCGCTGCTAAAAATCTAAATTATTACTAAATACTAGTTTTATTGAGCATATGTGGAAAACCAGCATTTATCTTCCTTTCCCAGATTCACTTGTAAAGGTGGTAGAACTAGTGTCATTCGAGTTTCCAGTTGTAGTCTTAGTGAAGATGAAGAGAGCATGATCGATTCCCAGATTTAGATGAGGCACTGCCTCAATGGGAACCTGCCCCTGGTGGTGTTCTGATCGACCTGTGGCCCTCATCCTTGGTGGGTGAACGTTGTAGATTTGGGAGGTGATGTTGGAGTTGCCTGGTGTGTCACTGCAGCACAGTGCCTCAGTGAAGAAGAAGGGAGTGAATAGGGAGGGTGCTAACTGATCAGCTGCTCTGTCTTGGCTGTTGAGACTTCGGTCTCCACTTGTATCTTTAGAAGGTAGAAAGTGTTTGGAGAAGCGAGTCATTCACCTCTAATCTGCTCTTCTAACCACGGATTTTTTTTTCAGGATTGTCTAGTTGGTGAATGATGATCTTTATCATTTTGATAAAGGGGGAGGAGTGGGCAAAGGAGGAGGGGAGATGGAACTCAGCAATGCTATTGGATGTCAAGTGTCAGTGGTTAGATTTTCTCTTGTTACTAATGTTTTTACTCCCATGTTGAACTTCAAGTGACATCTCACTCCTTGGTGATACAATGGTTATTTGCTGATTACAGTCCATGGCTAAATGTTGCACTGGTCCTGCTGCCTCATTACTAATCATGGTTCACTCTGGTTACTTTTAACAAAAATTGTCCCTCTGTATCAACAACTTGTAAATGTCTTCCACTTGTGGAAATGCTTTTCGTTTTATAATCCTGCTGTTCAAGATCAAAATTTTTTTGAGTCATAAAGTGTGATTTTTTTGTTATTTATGAGAAAAAAGGCAAGCTCTGCACATAAATTATTCAATTTTGTGTACTTTTAAGTGCATTTAGTAGAGCGTTCACTTCATGTTCTCCAAGAATAATGGGCTTGGCATCAGGATGGGATGATTGGATCATCCAGTTTCCTGAAAGAATTCAATAGAATATACTATGCCATAATTCCAAATGCATCAAGAGAGAGAAAGAGAACATTTTTTAAAACGTATGTGTGGGCTTCAATCCACCTACACATTTTTTTATTCAATTCACTGAACTCTTGTCGAACTAAATTACTTTTCACCAATAGTTAGTAAAGTTCCCATGGAAACGGAATGGCATCTCAGCATTCATAACACTGTATATTGAACAAAGATCTTTAGTTTTGTTTCCTAAAATTCTGCATAATTTCTCCAGGTGCTGCCACTATGCTTTGAATGACCATGAGATCAAAGATTAATATTTAATTACAAATTCTGGATGATATTAGATGCTTGGTGACTCAGACAAACATAAATCCTTCAGGGTACTCTTCAGGCAAAGGAAGCCTCTCTTAGAAAATAGTCACCCCACAGGAGAGTTCATGGACAAGAAGAAGCCATTTTTCTTCTTCTCTCTGCACTCAATGCTTCCTTCTGCACAATGGACTACCTGTATTGATTTCTGATGTTAAGGGTGAGTGGTTGGGTCCTCCAAACCTCTCCACAATCCTATCTGCAACCACAAGCCCCTTTTTTTGACCCTGCAGCTTATTTCAAGATGTACTTTACGGTTTTCTAGTTCTGACTGGGAGCCAAGCTCATCAAGATCATCGGGGATCCTACCAAGAAAAATCACTGTCAAACCCTCACAGCAGTGAGTTTAGATAGGTGGCCATGGAGAGTGAATCTATGGAAAACAGTGAGCCCGAGTGGAGTACCTGGCCGAGTATTAAGAATCTGTGCTGACCAACTTACCAAGATATTCATAGATATCTTTAATATCTCACTCCAGCAGGACATAGTACCCACTTGCTTCAAACAGGTGTCAATCATACCGGTGCCTAAGAAGAGTGTAATAACCTGCTTTAATGACTATGGCCAGTAGCACCTACATCAACAGTGGTGAAGCCATAATCGGCTCCTCTCTGAGCAGTGGCATAGCTCCATTACAGTTCACCTATCGCAGCAACAGGTCTGTGGTGACTGCCATCTCACTGATTCTGTGCAAAGCCTTTCAATACCTGGACAGCAAAGATGCATACATCAGGAAGCTCTTTATCAACCACAGTTCATCATTTAACACCATTATCCCCTCAAAACTGATCAACAAACTCCAAGACCTGGGAGTTAACACCCCACTGTGTAATTGAATCATGGATTTTCTCCACCTCCAGATGACAATCAGTGAAGATTAGAAAGAACTTCTCCTCCACAATCTCTTGCCATAAGGTTTGACATCCTTACTCATTCAAGAACCTAGCAATCACCTCTTAAATATACCCAAAGATTTGACCTCTACAGCTGTCTGTGACAAACTTCACAGATCCACTGCCCTCCGGCTGATGAAATTTTCATCACCTCTGTTCTCAAGGCACATCTTTTATTCTGATACTGTTTCCTCTGACCCTTGACTCGCTCTCTCTCTCTCTCTACTGGGAACATCTCCACATCTACTCTATCTCACCCTTTCAATATACAGTATGTTTGAATGAGATCCCTGCTCATCCTTCTAAGCTTTAGCAAGTACAGGCCCAGAGCTCCTCAAGTGTTACCCCTCTCAACCCTGGGTTCATTCTTGTAAACTTCCTCAGGAGGTTTTAAGTGTAACATCAAAACACAAAGAATAAATCACATGACATGTTGTTCCTACCTCAGTAAAATCCTTTCACAGCACAATTTTGTGCAAAGTTAGTAGATGAAGTTCTAATCATGAGAATATCAGTGGTTCTCAACCTTTTTTTGCCACTTAAATACCACCTCAAGTAATCCCTTTTTAACCACAGAGCAATTCTGGCATAGGTGGTTAGTGAGGTATCTGAGTGAAAAAAAAAGAGGTGGAGAACAACTGGCATAGACTATTTAATATGGAGGTAATGAGAACTTTCTTCATGCAGAAGGGGGTGAATCTTTAGAATTCTAGACCCAGTGGGCTGCAGGGCTTCATCCATCTAATTCATTTAACACAGAGATGCACAGATTTTTGAACATTAAGGGAATCAAGGAATAGTGGGATAGTAAAGAAAGCGGCACAGGGTATAAGTGATATTGCTGAATGACAGATGAATCTCAACATGCCAAATTATCTCTTCTTGTTTTGTTTTTATGTTCTTATTCTTTCTATTTTGAGAAGTAGGAAGTAGGGAGAATACAAGTATCATGGTCATTTTATAGGGAGTGGAGGAAGAGATAAATTCCAAAGACTTGGCGCTCAAATTATTGAAGGTGGCAGAATTAGTTCCAAGGACCACGGCTTAATAAGTAAAGCCATAAAATATAAAAGTCGGGACATGTTTCTATATCTGTAAAAAGAGGACTAATCGAATGCTTTCCTGAATATTATATCTGTCATATGTTAGGAATGATGTGAAGGCTTTGGAGAGGGGAAGAAGTCATTTACCAGGCTGGTCTGGCATTACTTTTAATGATAGACTGAGGTAGATAGGGTAAGAGAGAGAATGTTGAGAAGCGATTTAGTGGAAATAAACTATGATCATGAATGGTATGAAGAGAAGAACTATTGGAACCTGCCACTTTACAAACCGGCAAATGGTTGAGGGTTATTTTTTTAATAAGCTCACTGGAATGAACTTGATTAGAATTTGGAATAAACTGTTTGCAGGTGTGGTGGATGTTGATTCAATGTTCAGATCAAACACGTGAAGATACAATATTGCTTTAGCATATGGGGAAGATTGAATTGTTCTTTATAAGAACTGGCGCAGACTGAAAGGTTTCTTTCAGGGTTGTATAGTTTTATAATGCCAAGTCCAAATCATATTTTTCTTTTCATGTGTTTTCCTGTTTTCTCATGGTAATGCTATCTTGAAGTTGTGGGAAATTGAAAACAGGATCATCTCCCTTAAATAAAAGTGCTGAAATCAAAACTATCTTGACATTACCTCCCTTCTCTTTCTACAAGCACAGTTTTTTTTTCCCAGTGACTATAATGTTCTCACTCAGCTTTCATGGTCACCTCTTGTTTTATTTACACCTCATCTATTTCTGCCTGTCAGTAAACCTCTGTTTCCTTGCTCTCCTTAATGACCTCATTATTCAAGTCACTTCATCCATCTCTTCCCCTCAGTAGGCATCTCTGCAGGCCAAATAGTCTGTTTTCTGTTTCTCATCAATTGAACTTGGATTTCACATATTTTCTTCCCGAATAAGTGCGCTATGTTTCCCTGTGTTTTGAAAAATTGAGCTTTATATTTTGAGCTCACGTTCATTATCTAGGCCGATGCTGTGATACAGAATTCTCCAGATTTATCTCATTTGCTGTTTGTGAGCCATGGTCTTGTATAAATTGTCTGCAGCTCATGAAACAGTCACATCAGATATTAGGCCTGAAGCATTCAATGTCCCCCCCACATCCACTTCCCTCTGACAATGTTAAGGAAACTAACCTGGAAGCTTAATCATTTGAATCTTGAGGGGTTTATGGGATACCTGGTCCATGGTTGTGTTCATATGTTCTTTTGTATTAATATCAAAATCTCACGTGCTCTGAATGTCCAGCAAATTTTATTATCTCCCCTGTAGCAATGGATAATTGCCCACTTATGAAGTGATCTAAATTATGGAGATTCTGCCTTTAACCGATGCTGAAATAATTGGTCTCTTTCTCCGGTCATCACTGCACCATTGGCTTCTGGATGCATTTCATTAATTGAGAATCAGTTAGACTGAAGGAGGTTGATGAGGTGCTAGATTAATGCAAATATTTTGCATTTAGCATTATAGTGCAATAGTTTGTCATCAGAAAGCAAAGCTGACAAAAATTCTTCCAATTTGCTAAATGTATTGTAGATCTGGGTTGTTCTGCCTCTCTTCAGTTTAGTTCTCCAGTTCACATTAAAAGTGTATGATAGATGCAGAACTTGATTTCTTTAAAGGAGATGGTTGTAATTGTTGAAAGTCAATACTCTGGGCTACGAGACATAATTGTTGGGGTTCTTTGGGGTAGTGTTAGGGTCAGAACCCTTCAGGGACATCATCAATGACCTTCATTCTTTCCTAAGATCAGGAGTGGTGCTATTAACTGGTGAAACAGACTGAGTTTTCCCAAGGGAAGGATTATGTGCTGAAAACTGACAATTGCATGACATATATTCGTAACACTGATTATTAAGGACAAGAGCATCTGCCGTGACCAGAGCGCCAATTTTAACACCTTGAGGAGTCACCATTGATCAGAAACTCCAATGGTCAGCTAATATTTTGGTCACAATGGCAAATTATGCCTCCGAGCTTCCCAAACCCATTTCACAATCTACAAAACCAATGCAGATGTATAAATGATGACTCTCCGCGACTCAAGCTTCATTATTTTAAATATCATTCCTTCCTCAATCACAAAACTATGGCTAGAGAGTTTACAACCTATGAGGCATATTGCAGAAACTTGGCAAATGTCTTTTGAGACTGTTTCCGAATTCATGTCTCTACCACTGGAATTATGCGGCCAAATTTTAAAGAATACTTGGAACAATTATTTGAATAATTTGAAAATATTTTTGATAAATGTAGATGTTCAAAGCAAAATCTTTGACAAGATTGACAGCTAGCAAGAAAGAGAAACTTAAAGATGGCAAATGCTGGAATCTTGAGCAAACAATGAGCTACTGGAAGAACTCAGTGGGCCACAGAGCATCTGTGGGCAGAATTTTTTTCAGATTTATTTTCAGAGTGCATACATGACATCACATTCAACCCCAAGATTCTTTTTCCTGTGGGCAAGGCAGAATTATTATTGCAAAAAAACTGTACTCGACATACACATGTAAACAAATAAAGAAATGTAAACAGATAAAAAAATGTAAACAAGCTGTGCAGTTCAGAGAATTTTTTTAAAAATTAATAAAATGCAAAAGTAAGACTTCTTAAATAAATCCTCGATTGAGTTTATTGTTCAGGAGACTGATGGTGGAGGAGTGACAGCTGTTCCTGAACCTGGTGGTGTGAATCCTGATGGCATCTGCGAGAACAGAGTGTGTGCTGGGTGGTGTGGATCTTTGATGATTGCTGCTTCTCTCCAACAGCAGCGTTCCCTGTAGATGTTCTCGATAGTGGGGAGTTGTGTATCTTTATCTTTGCGACATAAAGGTCACGGTTTGACCTGCTGAGCTTCTCCAGCGTTGCGTGTTTTTCCAATTTCCTTAACGTAAATCTGACCAGAGCTGTTCATCAATTGTTATATTCAAATCTGATTCCCATCTCGCTCAAGATTTGTACATATCTGGCTTTGGGCCCTCATTCAGCAGTAAGGAATACATTTGCATACATTTCCCTCATGAAGCAGTTTCTCCATGTTAGTAAGTACAGGTGAAGTCATTTCAGGGCTCAGGCTGATTTTAAGAAATTTTCTTAACTGAAGATAACAGAAGAAGGTCTTATTGGTCAAGACGTATTTCCTCTTCAATTGTTCAAAGGAGATGAAAAGTCTTTATTCATAACAGCCTTCCAAATATTGGATGTCTTTATGATGCCAAGTCTCCAGAATCTTGTTGTTTAGAGTTATGAGTTCATTTTGTCTCAGAGGTGTTTTTGGTGACACTCCCATTTTTGGTCAAAACCTCCATGAGTCTCACTCCTTAATTTAATCAAATGCTTTGAAATAGGATTGTCTGTCCAGTTGGATATAATCCTGGAGTTCCATTTATAAATAAAATCACTGAATACCTTTTCTTTTAGGGAGTGCAATCCAGGAGGGGAATCATTGCCCTCAAAAAAGGTTGAAATAAATTGCATTTGAGCTGCCAAATAATCATTTTTAAAACTGGGTAATCAAAGGACCCCTAATCTATAATCCCATGTTAATTTTTTCATAGATACTCTGGGCACTTTACAATTCCATATAAATTATCCAACATGTTTGTTGAGAGTTTTATAGAAAGTATGGGGTAGTGAAATGGGCAAGGACTGGAAAAGGTATTGTAACCTTTGGTGATATATTCATTTTCACACCATTGACTCTGCCAATTAGAGTAATGGGGAAATATCCACCTATGTAGACCTTCAATTCTACTGAGCAACGGGAAAGTTTTAGGCTGCAAGTAGAGACCAGCACAACCTAAAAATGAAAGGTTCTAAACCTAAATTTCAGTGGAAAACAAGGACAGTTCACTGCTGGATGCCAGTTTTTTTAACCAAATAGTTAAAAATCATTTGAAGTTTTATTGCATATCCAATTTTCCCCCTTCCCCCACAGTACTATGACAACTTTGCAGGATTCCAGAAATTGATTATGTTTCAAGTAAATGAGAATGAATAATTTATTGATTGGCATGCAAAGCAATTGCATCAATGGGACAAATAAGTTCAGTCAAGTGTAGGAGCAGAAGGCTTCCTCATTTCCATGATACATGCAACTATAATTGACCCCCCTGTGAGCAAAAGAGGAAATATCACAACTGTACAGGAGAGATTACAACATCAGCCATTGCACCACAAAAGAGGCAATGTTGTTCTTCACCATGGAGAGACAAAAGGCAAGCTCCTAAAACATATCTGAAGAGCAGTGAGCATGAGACTCATGATGCCAGCAGGCATTCATTATCTCCTTGACCTCGATCCCATGCCTTGCCAGCATTCATCCTAACTTCACTAGCACACCCAAATTCTTTGATGGCATCACTTCAAGAGTCTTTGTTATTGCTGGCAAGACACAAAACTAATTGATGTCCAGAGTGACAATTGGAGCCACTGTGCCTGGAATGAGACCAGTTCATAGTATTTCCCTTAGTTTTATGTTAAAGAGATTTTAGAATGAGAATTTACCTTTATATTTGAGGATATTTGAGTGCTTAATGACAATAGAGCAATTGAGTACTTAATCATTAAGAAGGTATTTGCTCCTCCAGTTGGCTTCCCACTAGTGCAATGTCACTGAGTGCATGCACGTAGCAGTCTAGAAACCGCGAGTCACCCGGGAAAGTTCAAATACTGCAAGAGACCCTGACATTATCACTCTGTCTTTTCCCGAAAAACCTCCTCAGTTCTTTGTAGACTAGGAAATAAAGATTGGCTGCTGCAAGGATGTTGACTTTTAGCAGTGTGAGGCCCAGGCAGCAGTGCAGCTGACACCATCAGAACCGCAACAATCCTGTTGAGTAAGCCACAGCAATGCTGAGAATATACTTCAACTGCCTGTACAGCTTCCTGGCCTCTTTCACCCCATTTCATGACTGACTGCCCTGTTATCATCCAAACACTAGAAGGCAATTATGGTGAAGGTTGGGTGGCCAAGGTTTTTATTGCCTTGTGCAATTTATCACCTTAAAAAATAATTCACATCCATGCTTCTTAATCACTGTGGCACCATGTTGAAGCACAAATGTGGGTGAAAATCAGTAGTGCTTGGTACTGTTGACTCACTCCACAAACTTTGTGTCCATTTGATTTTTTCAAGTCAAGAAAAAAGCCAAGTAACATTTCATAGAAGTATTTGATTAGAGAATAGGGAGAAGCACTGCTGATCACACAGAATACTACAAGGCTGTGTGTTAGAATTCAGTCAGACTTCTAACAAAGAAGCTTCAGATTTGTAAGTATAATAATTTTATTTCTATTGCCTTCTGCAATTCAAGTTCATTTGTCATCTGATTGTGCCAGTACAACATGTCGAAATAGCGTTCTCCAGTCCAGTGCAGAACAGTGCAAAACACACATACAAACATAATGCACATTCAGGCACATGATATGTATACACAATACATATGCACATATATTAAAATAAATGTTCTTAATAAATACTAGAGTCATGGAGTGTTGTTTGAGCAGTCATTCAGCAGTCTCACTGCCCAGGGAGAGAAGCTGTTCCTCAATCCGATTGTTCTGGCTCTGATACCTCTGTATCTTTTCTTCCCCGAAGGGAGTAGCTGGAAGATGCTGTGTGTGGCGTAATAGGGGTCCTCCCTGATTTTGCGAGCCCACTTTAAACAATGATCCATCGATGGAGGAGAGAGAGAGAGAGAAACCTCAGTCATCTGCTCTGCCACTTTTTTATGATCCTGTGGATTGATCGCTGATTCGATACTCTACAGCAAGCATACCCCACTGTGATTCAGCCAGCCAGGACGCTCTCGACTTTCTAAAGTTGACAGAATGGTGGCCTGTAGCCTTTCCCGCCTCAGCCTTCTAAGGAAGTGCAGACACTGTTGCTCTGTCCTGACAAGTTAGGAGATATTGTGTTTCCAGGATAGGTCACTTCTTAAGTGGACTCCAAGGGATTTGGTGCACTCCACTACCAAGCTATTAATGTGTCGTGGAGGGAGGTCTCCCTGAAGTCCACAATCATCTCCTTTGTCTTGTCCACATTGAGACTCAAGTTGTTCTTGAACCATTTCTCAAGATTTTCCACCTCTTACTTATATTTTGACTCATCATTGTTGCTGATGAGGCCACTACTGTCATGTCATCTTCAAACTTGATGACTCTTTTAGAGCTGGATATGATGATGCAGTCATGGGTCAGTAGTGTGAACAGCATCGGGCTGAGCATACAGCTCTGCTGTTAAAAATGTTTGTTCTCTGTCAGGGATGAAAGAGATTTAATTGTTTCCAGGTCACATTGAATCGATCTGACTGCCCAGGTGTCAGTGACCTTTCACCCCAACACAATTTCCTGGTCAGAGCTGGGTGACTTCTTTCCTTGAGCAATGTAACTTTTGATGCATTGGAGGGAATTGAACTGAGTTATTAGCCCCTGTCCCTGGAATTAACTGGGACAGGATCCAGTGGAAAAGGAACTCTGTCCAAATGCTGGTGTCAAATGACGTCATTTCATACCAGGAATTAGCCACCTCTATCCCTACTCATTATCCCCGGCATTTTATGCTAAAACCTGTTTGCTGAGAAAACCTTTGGAAAAGGGACAGCAGAAAGTCACCCATTTCCAGTTGAAGGTAGAACATTCTGATCCCCAGGGATGAGTTACGTTCAGTGGAAAAACAGTTAGTTAAGGGTGGCCCAGTGGAAATGCCACAAAGGGCTTCCTATCCCGGGACACTGAATGGCCAATTAACTGGGATGCCAGTGGAAAAGGGGCCATCTCTGAATCACCGTGGTGAACTACCTGGAATTCCCAAAGCCACATCTGAGATCCCAGTCAGACCCTTGGTACTGTGATAGAACGGATTCTATCACCAATGTGTATATGTATATATTATAGTATAGGATGGTTGTGATTGGCTGAGAGCGTAGTCACGCCTACTGGCTGGTCTTAAAGGGTTGCTCCTAGCCAGACCCAGATCATTCTGGACTGGTCGACCTACAAGTGATATGCTCCAGTCTTCTAGTTAATAAAAGCCTTGGTTTTGGATCAACAAGCCTTTGATTCTTTCGACTTGCACTACAATTTAATTAACTAGAAGGTTTTCAAGGGATGGAGCATATGCTGCGATTGGAATGCCTCAACATTGACCCGCAATCGGCTACTGCTCAGAATGACTTTAAGCACTGGATGAGGTGTTTCGAAGCTTACCTACAACTCTCTGACCCTACCGTGGTGGAGGACGGCCATCAACTACTAGTATTGATGTCTATGGTGTCCCCGAGAGTCTATGAGAGCATCCAGGATGCAGCCACTTGTGCCGCAGCCATGAAGGTGCTGAAAGGTCTCTACAAGTGACCGGTAAACAGGGTCCACACCCGGTACAAACTAGCGACTAGGAGGCAACTGCCCGGTGAGTCCTGTAGAGCTTATCTCCAAGCACTAAGGGCACTGAGCAGATCCTGTGCCTGCACAGACAGAACTGCTGCTGAGACCACTGACGATCTCATTCGGGATGCTTATGTGGCCAAGGTCCGATCGAATGAGGTGAGGCAGTGCCTGCTAGAGCACGGGGGAGGAAACCTAAAGGACACGACCCGGATCACAGAGACAATGGAGGCTGTGGTCTTAAGTATGGACGCTTACTCTCAGGGCTGGACCCCACACTATTAAATGAGTAGAATGTCCTCCCTCAACCCTACTAGCCCACGGCCCACCGACAGCCTGTTAGCTGCTGCTAGACTGCCTGATGCGACCCCAAAGTGCTACTTCTTCGGGAGGGACAAGCACAGCAGGACCCAGTGTCTGGCGAGGACAGCCAGGTGCCAGAAGTGCCTTAAAAATGGCCACTTTGCCATAGTCTGTCGCTCCAAAATAGCCGCCGTCAAACACAGTGCTTCGTGTGAAGCCCAACCGTCACCCTTCCATCCAAACATCTCTTCTCCAGAGCTCTCATCCAATGAGAGTGAGGGCTCCATCGCACAGCAGTGCCTGTTGTCATGGGGCAGGCGGCGAGCACGGAAGATACACTCCACCCTCGCCGCGATGACGTTGGCCTGCTTGGACCTCTCACACGGAGCAATGACCGCCCAGGCCCCAGACCAGAACTGCCCCCAACCCCTTACAAAAGCAATGGAACTGATTAAAGTGCATGGACACCATACCAATTACTTATTTGACTTGGACTCATCCGAGAGTTTTATCCATCCAGACCTGGCCCACCGTTGCGGACTGGTTATTCTCCCCACTGACCAGAAGATTTCATTGACGACCAGATCACACTTGACTGGGGTAAAGGGGTATTACGTGGTGACCCTGAAAGTCCAGGGCATCACATTTACTGATATTAAACTGTTAGTCCTCCCTCAACTGTGCACTCCCGTATTGCTGGGATTGGATTTTCAGTGCCATTTTCGAACTGTTTCCTTGCACTATGGGGGGCCCCACACCCCACTCTTTGTCTGTAACCACTCCACCCCAGAGGCCTCCTGCCAGCGACAGCCTAAGCCACCCGCCCCCGCGCCCCAGTGCCTCACTTGTAGCCTCTCCACCCTTGTCACTCCTCCAGCACTCTTCGCAAACCTCACCCCTGGCTGGAAACCAGTGGCCACTTAAAGCTGGCAGTATAATTACGAAAACAGGAAATTCATTAGAAGCGAGGTGCGCAGACTGCTGGACGAGGGCATTATCGAACCTAGCTCGAGTCCCTGGAGGGCCCAGGTGGTGGTTGTTAAAAATAGGAAAAAGCCGTGGATGGTGGTTGACTACAGCCAGGCAGTCAACCACTTCATGCTTCTGGATACGTACCCCTTCCCATGGATCACGGATGTGATGAATCAGATCGCCCAATGCCGTGTGTTCTCTACCATTGTCTTACATTCAGCCTATCACCAGTTCCCGATCTGCCGAGAAGACCGACTTTTCACGGCCTTTGAAGTGAACGGGAGGCTGTATTGATTCCTCAGGGTACCCTTTGGGGTCACGAATGGTGTTGTGGTTTTCCAGCGGGAAATGGACCGGATGGTAGACCAGAACGGGCTAACAGCTACTTACCCGTATCTAGTCAACATCACCATCTGCGGCCACGACACGCAGGATCATGATGACAAACTCGAGAACATTTTTCAGACTGCGATTCGGCTGAACTTAACCTACAATTTCGACAAGTGTTCTTCTGGACCAATCGGCTCTCAATTCTAGGTTGTGTGGTGGAGAACGGGGTGGTAATGCCGGACACTGACCGCATGCATCCTCCTCATGGACTTGCCACTCTCCACAACCAAAAGGCACTCAGACGTTGCCTGGGCTTCTTTTTGTACTACACCCAATGGGTTCCAAACTATGCCGACAAGGCACGGCCACTTATCAAGACCACTTCCTTCCCCCTGTCAACTGAAGCCAGAGCGGCCTTCGACCGCATCAAATCGGATGTCGCCGCTGTAATGCTGCATGCCATTAACGAGTCCATTCCATTCTAATTAGAGAGCGATACGTCCGATTTTGCACTGGCAACCACTTTGAACCAGGCCAGCCAGCCAGTAGTCTTCTTCTCCAGGACCCTCCAGGACCCTAACAGCCGACACTCCTCTGTCGAGAAGGAGGCCCAGGACATAGTTGAAGCAGTACATCGTTGGAGGCACTACCTCACTGGCAGGTGCTTTACGTTGCAGACTGACCAACGCACGGTCTCGTTCATGTTTAGCAATACCCAGTGAGGTAAGATCAAGAACGACAAGATCGCTAGGTGGAGAATCAAATTCTCCACCTTCAAGTACAACATATTGTACCAGCCTGGTAAACTCAACGACCCACCAGATGTGCTCTCCAAGGGGACTTGCGCCAACATACAACTGGACAGACTGCAGAGACTCCACGAGGAGCTCTAACATCCGAGGGTCACTAGGTTCATGCACTTCATTAAGGCTCGTAACCTGCCCTACACAGTCGAGGAGATTCACTCCATGACCCAAGCCTGCCCGGTGTGCGCTGAGTGCAAACCCCACTTCTTCCATCCAGAGAACACCCACGTCATCAAAGCCACCCAGCCCTTTGAACGTCTAAGCGTGGACTTCAAGAGGCCCGTACCGTCGACCAACCATAACACCTACATTCTTGTGGTGATCATCGAGTATTCTCGCTTCCCATTCACTGTGCCCTGCTTGGACATGACTGCCTCCTCAGTCATAGAGGCCTTGCACAGCATTTTCGCCATCTTCGGGTACCCCAGTTACATCAACAGTGACCGGGGGTCCTCGTTTATGAACACTGAGCTGCGGCAGTACCACCTGGAGCGTACTATTGCTTTGAGCAGGACCACCAGCTATAACCCATGCAGTATTTGCAGGTCTAAAGACAGAAGGCCACCATCTGGAGAGCGGTTATGCTTTTCCTCCGCTCCAAAGGCCTCCCCACCACTCACTGGCAGGATGCGCTCACTAGTGCCCTACACTCCATCCGTTTCCTCCTATGCACCATGACCAATGCCACTCTCCATGAAAGGATGTTCTCTTTCCTGAAGAAATCCGAATTGGGAACAACCATGCTGGTGTGGCTCACGGTTCTCGGACCTGTCCTCCTGCGACGACTCATCTGGTACTCAAAGAACAACCCTTTGGTTGACCGAGTGACGCTGCTCCATGCGAACCCTCATTATGCATACATTGAGTACCCGGATGGGCGGGAGGACACAGTCTCAGAAAGGGACCTAGCCTAAGCCAGATCGGACCCAGCATTCCTCTCAACCCAACCTCCTACAAATCCTTCTCCCCTAGGTCACATGCTTGAACAGAGGGATCAGCACCACCCCACCAACTCAGGCCAGCCTGTTGACAACGCCGTTGGGGAATTGAACAAGGTGGTGGCCGCACCCAATGAGACCGCCAGTGACACGAATCCAGCGACCCCAATCCCAATACCATGGTGATCACACCAGACGATCAGGCCCCAACTGTTACAGCCCCTAACCTCACACCTGTCTCTTTTCCCCCCTCTTTTTTTATAGCCCTTCATTCACCCCGGGGTCAGTTCTCAAAGAAGGGGTGAATGTGATAGTATGGATTCTATCACCAATGTGTATATTGTAGTATAGGATGGTTGTGATTGGCTGCCTATGCCTACTGGCAGGTCTTAAAGGGTTGCTCCTGGCCAGACCCAGATCATTCTGGACTGGTCGACCTACATGTAATACGCTCCAGTCTTATCTAGTTAATAAAAGCCTTGGTTTGGATCAATAAATCTTGGATTCTTTCGACGTGCACTATAGTTACGATTCATCCCTTGACCCCACCTGCTGATCTAGCTGGTGACTCACATTCTCCAGGGCTCATAGTCCAGAAACTTCACTTTCTCAAAACGCCACTCACTCCAGACCACTGAATTGTCAACCAACTGAACCTGCAAATGTGCCCCACCAAGGCCCAAGCCCTGACCACCAAAACCTCCAATTACTGACACGTTCATCACCAGACAATTCTGGCATTGACCTATGCTGCCCACATAGAGTATTATCAACCTGACCCTCAGTCATAATCCTAAACCCTGATCCTTCTTTCTTCCTTGAACAACATCCACGTCTTTCATTCTCCTACCAAAGACTGCAGAGCCCCAGAATTTTCAACACACCCACACGCTTCACATGCCCGGAACATTTTTCATCTTCTCACCACGTCAGGAATCTTCTCCAGCCTTGACCAAAAGGCTTGGAACGTTCTCAAACTCTTGTCCTCATCGCAGGGCTCAATGCTTGTTCTCTGCATCATTGACAAACTGCAATGCTTTTTTGGGCTTGGCCCTTCCAGCTGTCCTGACTACCCCAAGTTCAGCTTCCCACTCAACTCCCAGGCATCATATTTTTTTCCGGTTGTGCCCAGAATCTTCTATTTCAGGCTGAACTCTAGGTTGCATTATGACCAAATATTTATAGGCATGTTATTATAAGTCCCATCATGAAGGTGTCCATGTAACACCCACCCCCTTCCCAGCAACACTTGACTTATTTTAAAGAGTTTTGATTTGCCATTCCTTTTTCAGGATACATTCTCTTCCAGCATTTCTCTAACCTTTCATCATCCATCTGGACATTGTAGAGAGAACATCCACCTGCCACTTATGAATTTCATAAAGTTTGATGCTATTTCCTTATGCTTTTAATTTTGGAGCATTTTGGAAAGAAATCAAAAATGTCCAATCTCTAATGCATGCAATTCTTTTCTAAATCAGCAGGAGTCTCCTCAACCTGACATTGAGCTATTCAAATTAATGACAAATCTTGCCTAATTAGCTCCAAACTCTTTCATCTGTCAGCGCCCTAGATATGTCTAATTAAAAAGCAGAAATATCCATTTTATTTTTCAACATAATTAGATGCCATGTACAGAAATATTTGTATCTAATACTGAAACTTGGTACTCTTGTTCAGTTTCTCCTAAAATATAACACCCAAATAATTGGTGAAATTAAGCTTAAAGTTCAATTGTCATCAGATTATTAATATTTCCATTTCCAGAACCAGATTAGATATTCATGTTCACAGTGAAACCTTATTACCTTTTTTAAGTACCATGCTACAATATTCACAAAACAAAATGATTAGTGACAGAGATTGCTTTGAATTATAAAAGTGACTTCAGTGATGGATCTCTCTCTCTCTCTCTCTCTCTCTCTCTCTCTCGCTCTCTCTCTCGCTCTCTCTCTCTCTTTCTCTCTCTTTCTTTCTTTCTTACAGGGTCAGACCCTGGGAGTTTTATTCATGACCACAGGATTACTCTGCCAAAGTGCCAAAATGAATTCTCATCTCAACTTCCAAAATAGGATCTCTGTTTAAAGAGCCTGGCAGCAATATCAGTCACAAAGGACAAGGTTACTGTAAGCTTTGATCATACATTGGACTGTATTTAACATCTCAGCACCCCTGCAGGCATCCCTGTTGTGCCAAGTTTTAGCTAGGCCACTGCTTGATTGTAATGGATTTTGATTTTCTTATTAACGTGAGGTTGTAGGAACATGAATGCAAATCTCTAACTTTGCTGGGCCTAAATCCTGGAATACCCTCCAAAATGGTACTGTGGGTATTCCCACATCTCAAGGAGGCAGTTAATGGAGGCATGCCTCACATCCTGATCCTATGTGCTGTCTGTACAGAGATTGCACATTCCCTCTAGTGTTCCTTCTACATGCCAAAGATGAGTGGACTAGGTGGTTCATGGGCCACTGCAAATTGCCTCTTGTGTAGGGGAGAAGTGAATCTGGGGTGAGACAATAAGAAACAAAATGTTGATTGGTCTAAGTGGGATGGATGGTTAGCTAATTCAATGGGCTAAAGACCTATTTCTGTGCTGTATGTCTCTATGTACATGATTCCATTAAGTCTGACCTATCAAATCAATGCTGGCTAACACAGCCATACCATTCTTGCACTACTTTTTCCTGAGTCCAGTTCATTCCACGTTCCCATCAACTGTCACAGTAGGGACAATTTACAATGACCGGCCATCCTCTGACTCTATTTGTTAAGCCAATATTAAATCCAACTGGCTAGTTTACACTGGATCTCATGAGATCTAATCTTTTGGGCCAGTCCACTGTATGTATGTATTGCATGAGCTGGCCCACCCCCTCCCTCCTGGAAATCCCTATTAAGGCTGTTATGCTCAAACTCCTCCCTCAGTACCTGCCTTGGAATCGGGCCAGTAAAATCTGAGATGTGTCGTTGTCTTAATGTGATTAAGGCCTATTAATCACTTCTCTCAGTATAATGTGGTTGATTGATAGCACTACACTACCATTGCTGGACATTGTTAGAAGTCTTGCAAAAGTCCATGTGGACAATACATACCATCCTAGCCTCATCAGTCCTCCTAGTCACCTTTTCAAAACACACTTAAATACTTGAGAAACAACTTCCCTTGCAGCCCTTCTGAAATAAAGAAATAACATGAGCTACTCTCCTGTCTGCAGCTCTCTCACCCATGGTAAGGAAGATAAAACATCTCTGCCAGGTTCCAGGCAATTTCTTCCCTTGCTTTCTACAATGTCTTTAGGTGTACTTGGTTAAGGCTCAGGGATATATTCGTCTTTATGTCACATAAGAGCACAAAAACTCCTCTTTCATAATATTAGTATGTTTCAGAACATCATTGATCTCCACCCTGATTTCCATAGCTTCCAGAAGTTTTTCTGTGGAGAAATATTCACAAGAACACACCCATCTACGCTAATTCTTAAGGGGATCAATTATTTCTCTATCCCTTGATCTCAATTTACTTGAGGAATCTCCTGGGTTTCTCCTTTACCCAATCTTTCAAGATAGTTCATGTGCCCTTTGTGCTGCCCTGATTTCCTTTTAAAATGTGCTTCCACTTCCCTTGTAGTCCTTAAGTCCTTAAGTGACTTGTTTGACCCCAGCTGCATCTAGCTGGCAAATGCCTCTTTTTTATCCCCAACCAGAGCCGCAATATCCGTTTCCAACCAGGATCCACTAATTCCGCCAGTTTTGCCCTGTACTTTTTAACAGGAACATGATAACCCTGAACTCTCCCTATCTCACTTTTAAAAACCTCCCCATTACCAGAAGTCCCCTTAACTGTTAACAGCCTCTCCTACTCAACCTTTGCAAGTTCTTGCTTAATGTGTTCTAAATTCGTATTAGTTGTGAGACCATGTAGGTTTATGTCCCATTACACATGGCATACAACCTCTTTCAGAATCAGCCAATTTCCTTCTTGGAGTTAAGATGATTGGAGGTGGTGCTGATTATCGTAATGGCAGTGATGAAGGGAGAGCAGGATAGAAGAACAATAAGACACTTTGTGGAGAAGACTGAAGATGATGGTAGTTTTATACAATAGTCCATTCAGCCTTTCAGGTCCATGCTGACCATCAAGGACACACCTACATTAATCCTACACTACTCCAATGTTATTCTACAACTCACCCACATATTCGGAACAATTTACAGGGGACAATTAATCTATCAACATTTGTGTTGAGGATCTGTGAGGAGAATGGGGGAAACTCATGTGGTAATAGAGGGCATGTACAATATCCACACAGCCAGCATCAAAGGCTATGATTGAACCAGTTATGCTGGAGTTGTGAGACAATAAATTTGCTGGCTGCAGGGCTGCATTGGAGAGAAGTGCTAGGGAGATGACTGGGGATTTGAGGTGCTTGTTACATTGGGGAAGAGGGAGTGGAGGAATGAGTTATTGGAGGGGTGGGAGGTGATAAGAATGTGGGGAGAGTATTGAAATATTTGAGAAGCAGGGTGGAGATAAAATGGAGTCTGAGAAGAAATTTGTGGAGGAGATGATAAGGGGTAATGAGCACCAGTAAAGTGAGTGCAGAGAGGTCAGATTTATCGTTGAAAAGATTGGCAAGGACTGCAGTCAGAATGCAGAAGGTAGGGTAGGAAACTCATTGTGATCATTCTCAATGTGAAGATAAAATTGAACAGATCTGCATAGAATCTGTCCCAGCAGATTCTTTGGAAGTGACCTTGCTAGGATGTGGCCCTTTATCATCGAGGCCTCAATACTCAATACTGGCATATTGATCTGTTTTCACCATTGGATAATTGCATATCAACATCACTTACTTCAAGGATTCTTTAACAATCCATGAAAGTATGTGCACAACATAATTAATCACAATAAATGTTCCAATTTCTGATAATATTCTATTGCCTATCATGTTAAAAGTTTGTTCTATGCCATCAATTTCAAGGAAATGTTGTTCACACTCTAGTGTGTAAAGCCGTAGAACATCAAGTCTAGTCTTTAAAATTGTTAAGAATTTATTTCACAATAATTCAATAAGTAATAACATAAAACCTTTAATTTTCAAAGTCAATGTTCGTACTCTTAAGTTTTATGAGTTAAGGCAATAAAGAATTGCAAATCTCATACATCGTGCCATACATCTTTCCCTTGAGTATTTGGCACCTTGTGAGGTGAATTTATTGAGTGTTTCTCAGAAATTACAGCTTTTTTTTTACCCTCTCTTGATTTTCAGATCAATTGGTTCTCGCTCCAAGTTTCAAGCTGACGGTTTGTCTTTGCTGTAAACTCAACAAATGAAAGCAAGGCTGGGGTTAGTGAATGAAGAAAATCACATCCCAGACTAACCATCCTCATTGGGAAATGCAGCAGTGAAAAAAAAGACAGGGGCTTCAGACTTAATTAGTCTATGATCAATGTGGAATAGCTTCTCATGAACATTCTCTGTCTACTAATTACAATCTCTCTCCCCACACGACTGTGCCCAGCATTCTCATTCTTCTTCATTTTCCCTCCCAATGGTCACCAGATTCAACCCCTTCCCCCCAAAAAAACCCTACAATAACCCATCCCACAAGGGTCCATGGCCTCATGAGTTAACATTTCAGCTCAAAGATCCTTCATCACAACTCAGTACAACTCAGTATTTGACCTAAAACTTCAAATTTGTTTCTCTTTCCACGCTGGCTGCCTGATCTGCTGGGTATTTCCAGCATTTACTGTTTTTAATTCCCTTGTGTGAGAAATGACTTCAATCATTAGAATGTTTTCCCCATTAATGATTATTGACTTTAGTTTTACCAGGGCTCCTAGATTCCACACTTGGGCAAAAAGTTTTTGATGTCAAAGACAGTCACTCTTACATCATAAATGACCCAATTATAAACCAGAATCTTGGTAATAAATGCTTTCTTGACTAACAGTGTGGACTTAAAATAAATAAAAGACAGGACACAAAATTTATAAAGTTCCAGCATGGCATCTGATGCATATATTTGTTTTTTGAGCCAAGCTAGTGGTCATGTTGAGAATGCTGTTGGTGTAATAAATGATAATGTCCACTGGAAATAGGCACATAAGATAGATCATGATCTTAGTCAGCGTGCAACATTAATTTCCACCATGTTACTGAAATGGAAATCAGTGATGCAGCTAATACCACCCGTTGAGCATTCAAAGGCTCATACAGTCACAGCATTTTGAGTATTTCAACGGATCATCAAATTTCTTAGTTTGCAGATGAATTATTTGTCCCAACTGGGGCTTCACTTCAACAAGGACTTGGCACTTTGGGATGTACTTAAAATAGTTAATGCCTACAGGCATTTAAGTGCCAGGAATGAAGGGGTTTATTTTGAATTCAAGGTTTCTGTGTTAACAAATCATTCCTGGGAATGGCAAAATATTTGCAAATGGGCAGAAGGAACGAGCAGAAAGACACACAGAAAAGAGCCAGCCATGAACGAGGGAGTAAGAGGTGAGGTAAATCAGGAGACCATAGACACCAAGTTTGTCTCCTACCTGAACCATGGTAAAAAGCATTTCATAATGTGTTGGCTGTTCAGGAAGCATCTTCACAATTAGCCCACAAGCTCCAGACACGATTCCAACCACAATATCATCAATGAGCCATTTGGCAAGCCATTGTTAAAGTCATGGTTCTGACACATTGGATTTGCTCCATAGAGGATTTGGAGACATCTATACAACATCTTAATCTGCCATCAACTCTTACATCAGGGAGGTCACCAATGACCTCTTCTGTAAAAGATAGATATATATCATTCTTTATTGTCAGAGAGCTGAAGATGAAGCATGCACATGCATTCATGAGAACTGACAGCTTCGGCATTGATCTGGGCTCCCATTGACATCAACACATACATTACCACTCCAATTATCCGCAATGGTCAAGATAGATAGAGATTTTGGAAAAAGACTTGCAGCGGGACTCTACAGAAGTTAAGAAAGCTTGTTTAACTAAATTGCAATTGCGGAATAATTCATTACAAACTTATACATTTGAGAAGTTATTGCAGAGAACTAAATAGCGTTATTATGAGTTGGCT